>NC_061511.1:228613403-228973859 GCF_022539505.1 Lolium rigidum
TAATCACCTACACCGAACGAATACTTTGATGACATCAAACACTACTTCGTAAATGGGTAGTTATAAAAGTGGCATTAAGTATTAACAAAGTATAGGTTGAAGCACGTGGATCAATAGTGGGATTTGTTCATCCAAATGACGGATAGATATACTCTGGGCCCTCTCAGTGGAATGCCATCCAATTAGTTTGCAAGCATGTGACTAGGTCACAAGGGATGCCATATCACGGTACGAGTAAAGAGTACTTATCGAAGACGAGGTTGAACTAGGTATATAGATATCGATGATCAAAACCTCGGATAAGTAAAGTACCGCACAACAAAGGGAATCGTTATATGTGCATGTGCATGGTTCTTTCGATCACGAAGTTATCGTTGAATATGTGGGAGCCATTATGGATTTCCAGGTTCCACTATTATTTATTGATCGGAGAAGTGGCTCTATCATGTCCACATAGTTCACGAACCGTAGGGTGACACACTTAAGGTTTTGATGTTGTTAAGTAGATATGAATATGGTATGGAGTTCAAATTTTTTTCGGAGTTTCGGATAGGATCCAGGACATCACAAGGAGTTCCGAAATGGTCCGGAGAATAAGATTCATATATAGGAAGTCATATTCTAAGTTTGGAAATGATCCGGTGCATTTATGGAAGGTACTAGAAGGTTCTAGAAGCATCCATAATAAATCACCGTGGAAGGTGGAGTCTCGGGTGGAATCCACCAACCCTAGCCGGCCAACCAAGGGAGGGTGGAGTCTATGGTGGACTCCACCACCTTGATCGGCCAAACCACAAGGAAAGGGAGCAATCCCACTCCTTCTAGGTTTCCCTAATTATGGCAGTTTTGGAGTTGGACTTCAAATTGGTTTTGGGGCAAACCCTAGGGGGTTCCACCTATATAAAGAAGGGGAGAGGGAAGGTCCGGCCACCACAGCAGCCACACCACCCAAGGGCACCCAAGGCCGGCGCCCCAAGTGCCCCCTCTCCCAAACCCTAGCCTCTCCCTCCTCCATCTTCTCCCGCGGTGCTTACGGTGAAGCGTTGCCGGAGGTCTGCACCACCACCATCACCACGCTGTCGTGCTGGCGGGATTCCGAGGAGGATCTACTACTTCCGCTGCCCGCTGGAACGGGGAGAAGGACGTCTTCATCAACACCGTACGTGTGACCGAGTGCGGTGGTGTTTCCCGACTGTAGCACCGTCAAGATCTTCTACGCGCTTTTGCAAGCGGCAAGTGATCGACTACATCAACCACGAGATCTATCTCGTTAATGCTTAGCGATCTCCAAGGGTATGTTGATCTTCACCTCGTTGCTACCAACTACTAGATTAGATCTTGGCTTGTTATTCGTCCTTGCGGTACAATTTTTTTTGTTTTCTATGCTACGAATCCCTACAATCTCTACCTTGTAACGCTAGATCCAGAGCTTTTATTGTGAATTATAGCAGCACGTAGGATCTCACCGTCGTTGCGAGGTCTGAAACTGGATAACTCGTGTGACTCTATCCCGGTGACTCCTCGCCCCATGGCTCCTCCTCTCTCTCCTCCGTGAGGCTCCCCTCACGGGAGACTCGTCGAATACACACGGGAATGGTGTCTACCCGGTTGGAGGACACTGCTAGGGATTTCATCATCCAACATATGTGGCAGGGAAATCTTAGGACTGCCCCCCTCCTCCTTAGGTGTCAATACAGTATCACATTTGATTACGTGTATTGAGTTTTTTTACTTCTATGGTTTGTACGGTGGATGTTAAGTTATTTTTTCGAGAATTGTGGATGTTATGTTAAGCTGTTGTGCGCATCTCGGTTATGTAGATATTGGCTGTAATGCTTAAACCTTTTAAGTAAAAAATCGTCCTTTATCAAAACAAATCAAAGGTTGATTTTCTAATTTTGAAACACACGGAAATGCATTTTTGATCTCATGTGCATATGCTCCCTTTATCTAAAAAACAAATTTTAAATTGTTAAAAATTTCAGGGGAAAAATTTAGCATGTCTATGTTCATATTCTATGTGCAAACGCAAGGTTTCACAGAAATTTGACATTTATTGTGTCTTGTGTAAAAATGACAAAACAATGTCTTGAAAAGTGCCTTATTTTAGCATTAAATTTTGTCTTTTTTACACGGGATGCACGGAAACTCGATTTTTGCTGAAACAACTTTGTTAGCCCATAGGATGTGAAGATATACATTTGACATTTTATTTTGTATTTTTTGACATTTCAAATGTGTTTAAAATGTATTTCAAAAAAAAGGGAGCATATGCACATTGGAGCAAAAACACCACGTCCACGACTATAAAAAGAAAACATCATTTCAAAATTCTCCTAAACTTTGGTTAGCTTGGTTACTACTGAAATCAAATTAAAATCCACAAAACAATGCAGCCAAAGTGTTAATCTTGGTCCCTGCTGTATGTATTTATTTTTCAAGAGTAGCAGAAACCTGGCCAATCCTCAAAGTATTACTGTTACGGAAGAACATCTACATACTTACATGTTTTTGCCATGTGTGTGGCTGGTAGTTGTCTAGAGCTCATCAAAACAGTCATGAACATTCAGTTCATAACGCAGAAACACTTGCGAATCTGTATTCAAAATGCCGGTAGACTATACAAACAGTCTCCACATCATTCCACGGCGGCCATCAAGAGTCGTGCCTCGCGAGGCAGGACGCCGGGACAACGGTGCCGACGGCCTTGCCGAACGCCTTGTAGCATGACGCCGACGCTGCGCCCCCGCCTTCCAGCGTCAGGTTGACGTTCTTCAGCTCCAGCTCCCGGCACGGCACTGTGTCGCTGCACGCGATGTCGATCGCCTGCGCCGTCGCCGACGTGCCCCTGACGTCGACGAACTCGACCTTGCGCACCTCCACCGCCTCCGTCTGCACGCACGCATACGAGTTAAGGCTTCAGTTCTCTGCATCAGATGATTAGGGACAAACAAACAGCAATCCCCAGTACCTGGTTTGCGCATGGCGTTGGCTGGTCGCAGTAGTACTGGTCGATGATGATGGGGTTGGACACGTTCTTCATCACGATGTTCTCGAACCTCAGGTCGTGAGCAAAGCCCATTCCTCCCTGAAAGAACAACATATATAGGTTTGGTGCACAGACTGTAAAGTGTATAATTGGACTAAACTTTCAGATTGTTCTTGTCAGAGTGGGGATCGAAGTTACCTGCCAGCTCTTGATCCGGACGCCGTTTGTTGTGTTGGTGAGCAAGCAGGTGTCCACCCTCACGTTCTCGACCCTATCGGTGGTCCGATTCTTGCCTAGGCTTCCAATGCTGACCAACACATGATCACTGTTAGGACATCCTTAATTCCGAGTAGCTGAGCTTTTCAGTGAAGAGTGAAGAGCAGCTGAGCTTTTCAGTTGTACTACCTGATGCCATGGCCGGGCCCACACGAGATGTCTCTTACACGGATGTCAGAACAGTTGCCGACCATTGACACGCAATCGTCACCTGATAAAAGGCAACAACAATGTAAGTCGATCGTGTTTGGAAAGAATCGTCTGAATTTGACTACAGTACTACTAGTAAGAACTTTTCAGCAAGATAAAAGTCTAAAAATCGGCAGCAATGTAAGACCAAACTACATACACGTTCACATCATATCGCTGTCATGGCATCTTTGACCATCTGAACCAGATCATGAATGCATGTACTGTTTAGACGTCACAATCTGACTCCGACGACGAAATGTCATCGAAGTACACAGGCCAGGACGCCGGGGCAGAGTGAGACGTACCTACGGAGATGAGATTATCCATGATCTCGACGCGTGAGGTGTCGTTAAGGTGGATGCCGTCGGTGTTGGGGCTGTCCGCCGGCGCCACCACCCGGAGGAAGTTGGCCTTCACGTCGGTGCACCGCGTGAAGGACAGGTGGAAGTGCTGCCCGTTCTGCAGCGTCAGCCCCTGCACGCTCACACCCCTGCACTCCTCGAAGTGCACCACCTGAAAACATCCACAGGAACGCCATCAATCCTCGCCGCCGGCAGCACACGACACGATTCGAATCGATCTTGGCGGCGGCGATTAACAGCGGAGATGAGATCGGTTGGACTCACCCTGGGAGGAGCCACCGTGTTGCAGGGCTGCGAGAATGCGGAACACATGCGTCATGGTTGGGAGTTTCAGACTTCAGAGCGGAGACAGGTGTGGTGTTTGCTGGTTGAGTGGTGGGACATCGTACTACGTACCTGGGTCTTCTTGCGCTTGCAGGAGCGCGCCCACCACTCCTGCCCGGCGCCGTCGATGGTGCCGCCGCCGCTCACGGACAGGTTATCCACGCCGTAGATGTACAGCCACTTCATCCAGTCCCTCCCCGCCCACTCGTCGGGGCTCGACGGCGCCACGATCGTCCCGGCAATCTACCCAGCACCACCGCCATGAACAAACGTAGTACTCTGGAGTCTGGGCTCTGGACGAACGCGGGAAAGAAAGAATAAGGGCGAAATTTTACGTACCAGCAGCTTGAGCTTCTTCTTGCAGGGCCCGGTGAGCTGCAGCGGCCAGATCCGGTAGGCCTTGGCGGCGGGCACGGCGAGGACGGCCTGCTCCTCGGAGCCGCACGCCGCGGTCCACGCGTCCAGGAATGCCTGACGACCGATCGAAACAAAACAGAGCAGCGCGCCGAGTCGTCAGGAACTCAATCAATCACGCCGAGAACGATGACTAGCGGATAACTGTATCTGGTACCTGGGTGTCGTTGGCGACGCCGTCGCCGACGGCGCCGAAGTCGTCGAGGGTGAGCAGCACGCGGGCCTCGGCGGCGTCGCCGGAGAAACACAAGACCGCCGCGGCGAGCGCCAGGAACCCACGCAGCACGGACAGATGACTCCTCGACGTCACGGGCGCCATTGCCGGACCGATTAAACCACCCAGCTAGCTCGTGCCGCGCACCGCCGCACCGGCGCCGAGCGGCAGCGGCATAAAGAAGGCTCCACGGGAAGCGGCGAGAAGGGGGCGGCCGAGGGGAGCGAATTGCTTGCACGACACCTAGCATGTGCCGCTCTTGTACCTGGCATGCTTTGCCCCCGGGAGGAAGGCACGAAGCAAGTCAATGTCTTCCGTGATTTTTGTCGGCCGATATCGCGAGATTTCTGCATGTAGCAACAGGTAATTTTAGCTGCCTGTGTGAGTTGGGAAACACATAGTTGTGCTTTTGATTGATTGATGATATCCATGTCGTGATTAGAATGCACTGTGTTGATTTATTTAGGTTGGCAAGTTATTCATCAGATGGAAAGGTATCTTCCTATGCGCGGGTATAGGATCCCGGCAGCAATGCATGCAATAGTTCTCGCGTCACTAGTGGTTGTTCTGAAACGGCCGATCGTGCCGGTGTTTATGCTCGAGCCGTGTGTAACTCAGGCAATTTCCTGTCAAAAAAAAAAAAAAACTCAGGCAATTTGATCCCACCATTTTTTCAGTGATTTTGGTAGACACCAAAATAGATTTTGGTTATACACATGGACTGAAATAAATTCCAGAAATATTTAGGTGAACTTCAAGTTAACATTAGAGCATCTCCAACAAGCGCGGCAAAAGGCGCACGCGGCAAAAAAACGCCAGTTTGGCACGCGCGGCACCCACGCGAACCCCCAGCGGATGCGCGAAAAAGGCGCGCGCTAAAAACTTTACCGCGCCCGCGCTTTTGCGCTATCCCGCGCGGGAAACTTGCCGCGTCGGCTGCCGCGCGATCTATAAACGCGACGCACGCACGCCAACCGCCTGAACTTTCCGCGTGTCGCTCCGCTTTTGTCTCTGTCTCTCTCTCCACCGCTCTGCCTCCCACGCCGACGCTCCGCCTCCGGCTCCGACAAGATGCCTCCACGCCACCGCTCCGCCTCCGGCTACCGCGGTGTTCGCGCGCGGCCAAGCTGGCGCTTCGACGCGGAGATCCGCTCCAGCGAGGAGCGCATCCGTCTCGAGACGTTTGACACGGCGCACGAGGCGGCGCGGGCCTACGACGCCGTCGCCTGGCGCCTCGGTCGCCCCCGCCGGCACATGAACTTCGACGACGTTTGGACGCGCGAGCAGGTGGAGATGCTCGCGCCGCCATCGTCGGTCGTCACGACCGAGCAGCGGCGGCGCGCCCGCGAGCTCGAGCAGCGCCTGCGCGTCGCGGAGCAGGACGAGCGCCTCCGCCTCGAGTGGGCGCGCGCGTTTCCGGAGGGCGTCGCCGCCATGAGGCGTTCTACTCTCAGAAGAAGGAGCAGAAGGCGAAGGCGGCGGCGAAGAAGAAGGCCGACCGCGAGAAGCGCCGGGCTGAGTCGGCGGCGAGGAAGGCGGAGAGGGTGGAGAAGGCGGCGCGGAGGGCGAGGAGGGCGGAGGAGAATAAGAGAGGCGCCGAGCCATCGACGAACATGCCCACCTCCTCCTCCTCCTTCGAGTGGACGACCACTCCGGTCTCCGACACGACTCCGACTAGCGGATCGTCGGACTTCGAGTGGGAGGACTCCGAGTACATTTAGTTTAGTTTAAATAAAATGTCGATGTATGTCGAACTTTTAATATATTTCGTAATTTTCAGTTAAATTTTCGTGTTTTATTTGATTTGTTTGATTCGTTTCGAACGATATACGATCAAACTAGCCGTTCGCGTGGCCGCGCGCGCTGTATTTTGGCGCATCCGGCGGAGGACCAATTTTACCGCCCGTGGACGTGCTGCATTTTGGCGCGTCCGGCGGGGCAAATTTCGGCCAAGCGCGCGCCAACCCTTTACAGCGCGGCGGAAAGGAGGTTTAGCGCGCCGATTTTTTGTACGCCTGTTGGAGTTGCTCTTAGGGTCCTTTGGCCGGAATGCAAACCAGAAACATCGAAAAACATTGAATTTCATTCTCTGGATTCTGAAACCAAAATTCAAAATTCAAAACCACGGCATAAAGAAGATTGTACAAAATAAACAAGGACATATAACAGGACTCATCTTTGGCATACTATGTATGGACGTTGTTGCAAGTTAGAGATGAGATTTTCAGTACACTGAAGTAATTGTGACTTAACAAATATAGCAGCTATTCAATTTGTTACACACCAATGCATCTTTGGTTTTACAAGTAGGCAACCTCCAACTGATAATCAGCTGGACTATTTATCCTGCGGGTCCATCAAGATCCGCTATGTTGTTAGTATACTCCTGCAAAACGAAAACAAAAGGTGCATCAAGGATTTGCGAATCCTTGATGTCGAAGTGGCTATAAGATGATATTGTATTCACTACGAGGAGCTAAAGTAAGCACAAAGATACTACCTGATCTGAAACTAAACAACATGGATCAACTCGACCCGCTAGCGAAGGGAGCTAGATTGGTAGATAGAGCATAGGAGAGGAGATGGTCAAGGTGGAGGGACAAAGGTGTTAATGTTAGAGATAAAAGAGTTACGAGACATGTCATGGGAAAGAGTGGTGATCGGAGATGGAGGACATGGGGCTGTTCCAATCGAAAATATCAATGGGATTGATATTTTTCTAGCTCTACCATCAATGGGAAAAACTCTTAAAGAGGAGCCAACAACATAGATAGGATGATATTAATAAGGGCTCATGATTATTTTAGACTAAATATTATTTCTATTATATCTAACACTGTGATCTCCAAATGATTATTTTATCTATACATAATGGATTTTGTTTCCACAACTGAGAAATTTAGTCGCCCAACTGGCATGCTAAGTTTAAAATTAACTTGTTTCCTTATTTTATTTCTTTGTGTTCCTCAACTAAGAAATATGAAATATAAAAAACCTAAGTAGCTCCAAATAAACAAATAAGTAAAAGTACCGACTTTTTTTTAATGGTAAAAAGAGCTTTATTGATCACAAAAATAAGGACTACATTTTACTTTAGCTGTTTCGACATCTACGATGGGCTTTCAAGAATCCACTGGGCATGCATCTACACCTAAACTCTTTGTTAGTCTAGCAAGTTCATGTGCTATATTCTTACAACCTATTTTTACATTTTGCACTCACACATCTATTAATTGATCCATTCCACATAATCTTGCACATATGATCATCGAGACAACATGAAAATTCAAATATAATTACTACTAAAACACAAGATAAGTATGTATTTTTATATTTACATCTTAGTAATTCATGATCATCATAGTGATAATACTTATATTGATGAGATATTTTCGCATTTTTTTTTGACGGTGTATCTCAAATAAACACTATCAATATGTTTGTTTAAAGTTCTAGTGGTGGTATTATTTAATATTTGTAGTGTATTTTAAAATACTGCTTTATTATCATGTAATATCCTAATTTAAAATTTATCGGGCAAATACATGATAAAAAATTAGGTGCACAATAAAAAGCATACTTGAAAAAACCCTTCATAGATTAGATCGGTGTCTAGGTTGGAGGGGAATGTGTATTCTATATAAATAAATAAATAAGATGGTTCTAGAGTACGATGAAAAATTTATGCATCCAAAATCTTGAAAAGATATCTACTAGCATGTTAATTTGTGAGAGGAGACTATAAAAATGTTGTTGTCAGGCTTTTTGTGCCTCTTTGTTGAACTAAAAAAAATGATTACACTTATGTAAACATGTTCACACACATGCCATGTGTATTGGGATAAATCGGCCACCACTCATTTGTAGATGATGAAGAAAAAAATCATGCTCCTAACCACTTCATCATGCAAGATGCAGACAACCAAGTTTAATTCAAAGGATGTCGAAGACACTGATCCAAACGGCTTACAAAGGCAAATATGCCACACAGTCCGCCAGTAGTAATGGAATAAACTACAACACTAACAAATAAACACAAATGCACTAATATAGGCAGGAGTTGGGACACCATGGCAACGTATTCAAGAAAGATACAACACCCATATGTCAACATTGTCAGAACGATGATCATGTCAAGAACATAGGTTCTACCAGGTGTGGCTGGGTAGACTTTGACCGAAATTTGACTTTTTCCTTGCAATTATTCTTTCTGGATTTTGTACCACTATCCTGTTATATCAACAATCATCAAGCACCCCTTATGCCTAAACTCATCGGGCTATGAAGCTTATTTATCTGCACATGTTGACCATAACCATGTTTAAAAACATGTTGACCATAACCATTAGAATTGGCACCAATGTTACATCTGGTCCGAACTGAAATTTTAGTGTTCCAATCTTGTTCAAACTGAAATTTTGGACGTGTCGAGAATTAAAAAACTTGGTTTAACTTGACGAATAAGCTCTAGAAACTATGCCTTCTGCGGAAACGGATCATCCTACACACAGTCACACAGATCATGTGGAAATTGGCCCGCCTGGTCAGCAGGACACGCATGTGCAACATTCGCTGGTTAATTAAGTGAAATTTGCTCACCTGGTAAGCACGGCAACACAGTTAAACATGCATGTCCGTCCGGAATGACAGTCACAAAATCTGCAGGATTGCTCATTGCACATTTTCTCTTTCTGCTTGAACTAACTGATTTCCCATCCGACAAGATTGAGCCTCAGAATTCAAGTAGCAGATATCAGAGGCTGAAGACCAAAAAGTTCAGGTGTCAAAGAAAGCAGGTCACCATCATTCATCACTAGTGCCTGCCGGGCGGCACAAGAATGCAGGAGATGATTGGGTTCTTACCATGGCACCATGCACAGCAAGATAGAAAAATGTCCATAATTGCAGGCAACAGAAATGGGTAAAGTTGTGGCTGAAACATCGGTGGGGAGCTAGCAACATGAGTAGCAACATGAGCTTGCTGGATTGTCGTGTTCCGGAAGACCCTGCCGGCGAAATTCATTGTGCGATCAATGCCTGAAGATTGCTGGATTGGGTGTTATCGGTCGAGCGCACCCATGTTTTTTATCTGACCGTTTGGTTTCAGAGGGAGCGCTTCGAAGCTCTGCTGGCTGTTAATATCATGGAGCTTGTTTTCTTTCCATGGTGCTGGCGGAGAAGGTCATGAAAGTCAAGATTGGTGGAAGAGCAATGGTGGTCGGATCTTGGTGGTGAGTTGAAATTGGCTTGGTGTTCCGGGCTTCACAACAGTGGTATGGAAGTGGGGGCGACAACACAGGTGAAGTTCAGAGTCCTACCTTTCAGGGTGAAAACCCAAGGTCTGGCCTTAACTGGTTGTGCCTGGCAATGATCTTGTTGGAGGCATTGTTTTGAGAGCGGGGGCTATCTTCAGGGTGAAAACCCAAGATCCTGGATCGGGCGACGACGGTGTTAGAGCACTGTTCCCTTCTTGAAGGCGTCGTTTTTGGAGAGTCTGTATTTCAGGTGTTGTCTTGGCGGTGGATGTATTGCTGTTGTTAGGTCCGAGATACTGTAGCGGGACTTTTGTTTCTTAGTTTCTTTTCTTTTTTTGGCTATGTGCATCCGTAGTGCCATTAGGGTGGTGCGTTGTTGCAGAGGCTGGGTGTAATTGGTATCTTTTGATATTAATATATTCCCTTTATCGAAAAGCAACATGAGTAGCTTCAGGTTTCGGTAGAGCAGCCACGTAGATGCTAAGCACACAAGCCCAGAAATGAGATTCGGGCGTGCATGGTATCTACCGTGCACTTTATTACAGATGGATTTGCACTGTTTTTTTGCCTCACGGTTCATGCAGTCAAAGATCATTATATTTCATCATGTTCTAGATATTGCATACAGATTGAAACTGGACGAAACATGGTGATTTTGTGCACGGTAGGTCACATGTTGCAAAAGCAGTACCATGGTGGTTGGTAGACACAAGAGTGAAGGAAACTTGCACCTCCAAACTTTTATGTAACTCAGTAGTCGGTACACTATTTAACTTAAGGCCGGACTAAGTAATATCGGATTTAGGAGTACCTAGGTTCTGAAAATTACCATCTGTACCGCTGGACGTTCGGTTCAACCATCCATCAGTAACCCGATTCGGTCAGAGTCAGATTGAGATATGTGGTTTTTAGTAACCAGGTGTCCACATTGACAAAAAAATCAAGAAAACCTGGTGATAAGGGGTGGCCCGATCATCTCAGTAAGCAACGGTGGTGATGATGATCACGGGGTGATTGCAGCGGAGGTAACTTGGATGAAGTGGGTGATAACTTGTATGACGCAACGAGATCTCTCGATCGGTCCCTGTCGCCAATGCAACAGCTCTCAACCCTGCAAGATATTCGCAACTCCACACACTTGCGCACGTAGCCGCCGACCACGAAGCAGTAAGTTGCAACCGTCTAATTCCCAATGGAACAGCAGATCACACAAGACTTTTCAGATCTACACAATATCAAGCAATATGGTGTAGGGAATTCAATAGTTTTGCAGAGCAAACAACTAAGAACTAGGGTTTATCTTAAACGTGGTCTAAAACAACTAGGGGGGCGTCCTGGGCACTTATATAGGCGTCCGGGACGACTTCAGGTCGAAAATATACAAGAATAACCGACCTAGAATAGATCTGGTCGAGACAGACTCGGACACGGCCGGTCTGGGAACCGGTCGACCGGGCCTGGGACCGGGCTGGCCGGTTCAAACCGGGCCAGGGACCGGGTTGCAACCGGGCGGGCGAAGTGTCGCGCAGTAACCCTCCCGGTTGGTATCAGCGTGGCGCCCGGTCGGCTGGATCCGGCCTGCCGCCCGGTTGGACCGGGCCAGGGACCGGGCGTGCCGGCGGGGTGGCCGGTCTGACCGGGTGATGTCTACGTGTGCTTCTATTCTTGTAGACAGTGTTGGGCCTCCAAGAGCAGAGGTTTGTAGAACAGCAGCAAGTTTCCCTTAAGTGGATCACCCAAGGTTTATCGAACTCAGGGAGGTAGAGGTCAAAGATATTCCTCTCAAGCAACCCTGGAATTAAGATACAAGAAGTATCTTGTGTCCCCAACACACCTAATACACTTGTCAGATGTATAGGTGCACTAGTTCGGCGAAGAGATAGTGAAATACAAGTAATATGGATGATTGTAGGTAGTAATTGCAATCTGAAATAAAAATGGCAGCAAGCGAACATGTAGCAGAACTTGTTGGAAACGGTGTTTCAATGCTTAGAAACAAGGCCTAGGGATCATACTTTCACTAGTGGACACTCTCAACAATGATCACATAACTGAATAAATAAATGCTAATCTCAAACATTCTCTTGTTGGATAACAAACACCATTCATTGTGTAGAGCTACAAGAGCACCCTCAAGCCGGAGTAAACAAGCTCCACAACTTCATAAAGCAATCACACACGATGCGCACACTGTCACCGTCACACCGTGGAGAGTGAATCCGGAGTTCATATTAAAGTAACCTCTAGAGTGCATAATAGACCGTTGCAATTTAGACCTACTAACATAGCATACACACTGTGAACAATAGCTATGAAAGGGGGAATGGATCGCATCAATACTATCATAGTAATAGTTAACTTCATAATATACAAGTGATTACAATCATAACCTACGCCAAGTACTACATGATGCACACACTGTCAACTTTACATCATGGAGGAGGAATAGACTACTTTAATAACATCATTAGAGTAGCACATAGATTAATAGTGATACAAAGCTCATGATCATATAAAGATCACACCATGGGAGAGAGAGATGAACCACATAGCTACCGGTAGAGCCCTCAGTCTCGGGGGAGAACTACTCCCTCCTCATCATGGGAGACAGCAACGGATGGCGGTGGTGTCGATGGAGATGACTCTGGGGGCAATTCCCCATCCCGGGGGCGTGCCGGAACAGAGATTATGTCCCCTGAAACTTGTCTTCACGATGGCGGCGGCTACGGAACTCTTCGTGGAATATGACTGGATGATTTAGGGTTTTCGCAACGGAGAGAATATATAGACGGAAGGGCGGCCTCGGAGGAGCCAGGGGTGGCCTCCCCATAGGCTGGCGCGCCTGGGGGCCTGGCCGCGCCGCCCTGTAGTGTGGGCCCCCTGATGGCTGCCTCCGACTCTCCTTCGATGTTCTGGAACCCTCCGTGGAAAATAGGAAGTTTGGCTTTTGTTTCGTCCAATTCCGAGAATATTTCCTGTGTAAGATTTCTGAAACCAAAAACAGCAGAAAACAGGAACTGGCGCTTCGGCATCTTGTTAATAGGTTAGTGCCGAAAAATGCATCAAAATGATATAAAGTATGAGCAAAACATGTAGGTATTGTCATAAAACTAGCATGGAACATAAGAAATTATAGATACGTTTGAGACGTATCACCGGGTGCTAGGCCGGCCTGGACTTTGTCTTCTCCTTTCGCGCATGCCTCCATCTCCTCCCTCACGCGTCCATGAGATATCTTCATGTCCAGCTCCTTGTCCAGCTCCACGTCCATCTTCACGTCCAGCTGCTCCTCTCCTCCTCGTGCGATGCTTGTCTCCTCTTCATACCTGATGATACATAAGTAATAGGACTTAGGTAGTATAAAGTTCTGATCAATCAAAGTATCGTTTAGGAACAAGTTCACCTGTTGTTTAAGTAGCTTTGCACGAGCTCTTGTAATAGGTCCAATCCGAACTTCATTGGACTTGAGCTTCACAGCAGGTTCATCTTCTTGTAATGACGGAGGTAGTAGTGAGGTAGGGATGTCCTCATCATCTCCCCCCCCCCTTCAAAAGGCGTCGACCTCGACGCTCCAAGGTCTTCTCCGTCATATGGTGTCAAATCAGAAACATTGAAAGAATTGCTGACACCAAACTCATCAATTGGAAGATCTATCGAGTATGCATTACCATTGATCTTGGCAAGCACTTTGTAAGGACCAGCACCACGAGGCTTCAACTTGGACTTCCGCAGCTTCGGGAACCTATCCTTGCGAAAATGTACCCAGACCATATCACCAGGCTTGAACAACATCTCCTTACGCTTCTTATTCATCCTTGCAGCATTGCTCTTGCCTTTCTTCTCGATCAACTCTTTAGTCTTCACATGAATCTTCTTCACAAAATCTGCCCTCTTGGATGCCTCCATATTGACCCCTTATCACCAGGTGTCCACATTGACAAAAAAATCAAGAAAAACTGGTGATAAGGGGTGGCCCGATCTTCTCAGTAAGCAACGGTGGTGATGATGATCACGGGGTGATTGCAGCGGAGGTAACTTGGATGAAGTGGATGATAACTTGTATGACGCAACGAGATCTCTCGATTGGTCCCTGTCGCCAATGCAACAGCTCTCAACCCTGCAAGATATTCGCAACTCCACACACTTGCGCACGTAGCCGCCGACCACGAAGCGGTAAGTTGCAACCGTCTAATTCCCAATGGAACAGCAGATCACACAAGACTTTTCAGATCTACACAATATCAAGCAATATGGTGTAGGGAATTCAATAGTTTTGCAGAGCAAACAACTAAGAACTAGGGTTTATCTTAAACGTGGTCTAAAACAGCTAGGGGGGCGTCCTGGGCACTTATATAGGCGTCCGGGACGACTTATGGTCGAAAAGATACAAGAATAACCGACCTAGAATAGATCTGGTCGAGACAGACTCGGACACGGCCGGTCTGGGAACCGGTCGACCGGGCCTGGGACCGGGCTGGCCGGTTCAAACCGGGCCACGGACCGGGTTGCAACCGGGCGGGCGAAGTGTCGCGCAGTAACCCTCCCGGTTGGCATCAGCGTGGCGCCCGGTCGGCGCCGGGGTGGATCCGGCCTGCCGCCCGGTTGGACCGGGCCAGGGACCGGGCGCGCCGGCGGGGCGGCCGGTCTGACCGGGTGTTGGGCCGGCCTGGACTTTGTCTTCTCCTTTCGCGCATGCCTCCCTCTCCTCCCTCATGCGTCCATGAGATATCTTCATGTCCAGCTCCTTGTCCAGCTCCACGTCCATCTTCACGTCCAGCTGCTCCTCTCCTCCTCGTGCGATGTTTGTCTCCTCTTCATACCTGATGATACATAAGTAATAGGACTTAGATAATATAAAGTTCTGATCAATCAAAGTATCGTTTATGAACAAGTTCACCTGTTGTTTAAGTAGCTTCGCACGAGCTCTTGTAATAGGTCCAATCCGAACTTCATTGGACTTGAGCTTCATAGCAGGTTCATCTTTTTGTAATGACGGAGGTAGTAGTGAGGTAGGGATGTCCTCATCATCTGGCATACGATCGATTTAGGAAATCCAAGGCTTATTTGAACCAAACAAAAAAATTGGGACAAAAAGTGAACTTTTAGCGAAGTTGGAGAACGAAAAGTGAACTTTCTTATTTCAAAACTTACGCGCTACATGTATACACTCTTTACATACATAATGTTTTCCTTGATTCTTTGAAGCTCAATTAGAAATATGATTTGTCAGTTTGTTCAGTAAAGCAGTTTGTAGACGACTTTATGCTTATTGCATTGCTTTATTCTTCCAACTGGAGACGAAGAAAACAATTATTGAGATAAAGCATCCATATACTGTGTAGATTATGAATCTTTTCCTCTCAACAAACACTTCTTCTAAAGACATAGGTGCCAATATGGAATCCACCATGAATTTGACAACCAACAACAAACAGAGTTGGCACGCAAAGTTAGCCGCGTCATGCTAGGAATGGATGTCGTTGAGGCAGAGGGATGAAGTCTTTAAGAGTTAGACAAGGGAGCCACGAGGGAGGACGGGTTCAGAGTGAGGTTCGAAGATGAAGGAAATGGGGATGGCTCGTATTAGCAAGGTTAATTGAGTTGTTATATTTCTTCGCCTAGCAGCAAAGACTAATCTTTTAGGCCTAGCATCGGTGCACAAAACTTAAAAGGAGGAGCCAACAACGAGGGAGGACAAGTCTATGTTCTAGAAGTCAACATAGAAAGAAAGAAAAAGTGACATATAACCAAGTCTAAATTATATAAAATTGAAAACACCCCAACATCACCAACAAGTATAACATAATGTTGGTTGCAATATGTTGTGGACAATACAACCGGCAATTTTTTTTTTAACTCTATCTAATCAATATCACGAAGACATTCATTTCAATATCCAATAAATCACACATTAACTGATATTTAATTATCAACATTAGCTAAATTATTTAATTTTCCTAACACCATAATTTTTATGCGACGATTTAAAAATAATCAAATACAACTTGTTTTCAGAATTTAAAATGTTTATTATCCCAACTTGCAGACTAAGTCTGAAACTTGTTTTCTTCTTTTAGATTTTTCTGCTATTTGATTTCTGAATTGTAGTTGTCAACACATGAAATACTATTTTACAGTTTCAACTGTATGATTATGCCTAGCTGTCAATGGGTTTTAAAATACTATTTATTGGCACGCAATATCATAATTTCAATTTCATCGAGCAATTATATATGATGAAATATTGAGGTCACAAATTCATAATTATAAGTGTAGGTACAGGAAAAATTCTCCATAGATTGGATCCGTATCTAGGTTGGATGCACTGTGTTCTCTATATAAATGAAAAAATTGATTGTTCTAGAGTAGGACAAATGATGCATGTGCACCATATCTTGCAAATAATATCTACATGGTTAATTGGTGAGGTGGGGCAATAAAGAATGTTGGTCTCCGTAGCTCGATCTGTGGTCAAACCAAAAACAATTATGCGTATAAAGGTCCACACAAATATACAATGGGAGTATAAGAATGTTTTGGTAGAACAAATTAAACTGGTAAAGCTTTTTTATGTTTAGGAACAGGCGTACTATCTCGAGTCGGATTTAATCAGCGCCGGAGTGTACGTATTTATATCCTGATGCTACATTAGGTCTTCATCGATATTTTCGGACCAGATGGAGTAGTAATTTTTAGAAAATCCCAGCCGGCCGATAAGATTGAACCTCAGGGCCGCCCCTCCACCCTCCACCCTCCCAGCACCGCCGGCGCCCCTCCCTCCCTCTACCACCGCCCCCTCCCATCCCCTCTCCTTCCTTCCCACCTTCGCCCTGGGTCGTCTCGCGCGAGGCGGCTCCATGCGATGACCCGAACCCAAAAAGAGGTGGCCCATCTTCCTCCTCATGGCCGCTGCGCCCGTCGGGGTCGGCGGTGGCGGCCGCGTCCGGCTGCCAAAGGCAGGGGCGGTGGTGGCGCGTCCATGGACTCCCCTTCTCGCGGAGGCGGGGTCTTCCAGGGGCGGCGACGGTGGACGACGGGTCTGGTGGCGGTGGCCTTCGGCTACTTCACATAGATCATGGCGGGAGACGCGGTGTTGTGGCGGAACTCGACGGGAAAAGGGCGGCAACGGGATCGCTGCTGACCTCCACCGGCCGGGTTGGAGGAGGAAGATGGACCGCGGTTCCCAGCCATGGCGGCGGCGTGGGGGCAGGTCGTTCCGGTTTTCATGGTGGTGGTCCTAGGGTTTTTCATTCGCGAAGATGAAGATGTTCCGGATGCCGATCTTTCTTCATCTAGCCGGAGTGATGAGTTCCGGAAGACTCTGACAGCGAATGGAACAGTGCATCTTTTGCCTGAACGAAGTTCACAAGATCGGGTGGTATTCGGTCACGCGCACCCATGCTTTTATTCCGATCGTTTGGTTCCGGAGGGAGCGGCGTGAAGCTCTGTTCTGTGTTGACATCAAGAGATTTTTGGTCCATGGTGAAGTCAGAAGCAGAGAATTTCATGAACGCGAGATTGGGGGATTAGCTAAAGAAGGTTCAAGTCTCCGCGATGTTGAGGAACTTGCAGTGGTGTAAAAGTAGGGGTTCCAGGATTCGCAGCAGTGGTGTAAAAGTAGGGGCGGCAGCACAGGTAAAGTTCAGAGTCCTACCTTTCAGGGTGAAAACCCAAGGTCTGGCCTTAACTGGTTGTGTCTGGCAATGACCTTGTTGGAGGCATAGTTTTGAGAGCGGGGACTATCTTCAGGGTCAAAACCTAAGATCTTTGATCGGGCGACGACGGTGCTGGTGCACTGTTCTCTTCTTGGAGGCGTCGCTTTTTGAGAGTCTGTATTTCAGGTGTTGTCTAGGGGGTGGATGTATTACTGTTGCTAGGTCTGGGATACTATAGCGGGATTTTTTCTTTCTTAATTTTCTTTTATGTTTTTTGGTTGTGTGCATCTGTACTGCTATTAGGGTGTTGCATTGTTGCAAAGGCTGGGTGTAATTGATAACTTTTGATATTAATATATTCACTTTATCGAAAAAAGATTGAACCTCGGAATTCAAGGATTAGCTAGGAGAGACTTGAAGAACGAATGTAGCTTCTCATCACTCGTTGAGTGTGCGCGTGCGCGGGCGTGTGTGAGAGAGAGAGCAGTGACATGTAGCAAAGGCAGTAGTACTATTACCTGTAATTCAACTGTCCTACAAATTCATGATCACATAACAAAATGAGAAAAGAAGACTGCACAATCGAGCGATCGAATAGAATCCATGGAGGCTCAAACACGATGCCTGCAACTCTAATGTATCCTCTATAGATCATACATGTGTGGTGGTTCTATAACTCTGTCGTGCTGTGCAGTACTATCGCCACCTATACAAAGGACAATCGGTATCAACAGGAATGGAAAGAAACTACGGAATTTTGTACATACTGCAGTGGCAGCGGAAACCGGGAGGTTGAATGGATCAGCCGCTAGCTCGCCTCGCCTTTGGGGAACGGTTGGCGGCGGCCCTCGGGATAACCTTGGACTTGTCCTTGCCGCCATCTCTCTTCTTCTTCTTCTTCCCGGTCTTGCCGCCGAAGAAGCCGCAGAAACCGCAGACGCCGACGCGCGGCGACGGCGGGTCGAGCGCGGGCGAGACGCGGCCGGCGCCCGCCCTGTACCCGCCGTGCCCGCTCGACCGGCTGCGCTGCACCCGCGCAGGAGGCGAAGGTCCGTCGTCGCGGCGGCCCGGTGACGGCCTGATCTCCCCGGAGAGGTTCCTGTCGTCATCCCACACCATCCCCGACGAGCCAGAGCGCCGGAACGTGCCGCTGGACCGCTGCAGCCCCGCCATGGATGCGCGCACGTGATCGATCGACGCCTCCGGCAACAGAACAACAGAGGAGAGGCCGCGCCTAGAGCCTAGGCGCCGCGTGCGGCGACTGGCGAGGTCGGAGGTGGTGGCGAGACCTGGCGTGAAGATATGCTATGCCGACGCAATCAACGCGAGCAGCAAGTCATTAACTTGCATTTTCAAGGGGAGAGAGTTTCTACGGAGTAGTAGGAGGAGGGAAACGGAAGGGGACGTGGACGTTTGACGCGGGGAGATTGAGAATAATGGCGCTGATCTGAATAGAGAGAGATAATCTACTCTGGTCGACCGTCGCTGTCCCGCCCGCCTACGTCGTCTCCGGCCATCAACTCGCCGCCCCTTCCGTTTCCGTCAGAAGCAAGAGGAGAAACGGTACTACGGAGTACAAGAGTTTCTCTGCCCATTTGGGTGCGGCGACCCGATCAATTCAAAGAAGAACGCGCGCGCCGGCTTTGGTTCCTCTCCTAGAAATAGGCTTTTTTTAAGCTTTCTAAATAAAGCCGCAACAGTCGAACCGATACAAGGTAGAAAGAACCTCTTACAAAGCATATCAAATAAATAACAAAAAAGAACGTAGAAAACCCAAACCTGCCACCGTGACATTGACGCGAGACCGACTTGAATCGGGCACCCACAAGAGGATAACGACACACTGCGTCGCTGCCGTTGAGACCGCGAGGTCCACGGTTTTCATCCGGAGCCGTACCGCGGGACGGATACCCACAATGACGACCCCAAGAGGGTTACGACACCGTGATTTGGTTTCCCATGGGTGCCCAAGTGTGTCTCCATGTAAGGAGTCAACCGTTTCGTGAAGAGGACAAACGGACTCTTGCAACAACGCGGCTTGCTTCTCCAAAGCGGATTGCATATCGGCAGAGACCAAAGAGCCAACATGAGCAGAAATAACTGACGTCCAAGACCGCGTTGGGTAGGCACTCCTGGACGCGGCGTGGCAATACTTCGAGCGAAGCTGGCCTTTATGGATGTTCCTCTCCTCGTGCTGGAGCGTGTTCCACATTAACGGCTCTGATCATGAGGATCGTGCCTAAACTACTATAGTTGTGTGGTGGTGTGGTCATGACTCCTTTCGCCAAGGAAGTGAGGTCTGACTCGCATGAGATCTCGGTTGTGGCTTACCCACCGAGTCAGACACTTGGCTTTGAGAAAAATGGTGTTGTTGACCTTGCAGTCTCTCTCTCTCACCTGGATCCAGCAGGCATGTGGTTCTTTTTGGTGATAGGGTTGCTAAGTCAAGAATATTGGCGTCGGTGCCCGGAGTTGTCGTCGCTATAGAGGTTTGGAATTTTCTCACCACCTTGGCTACCGCCTAGCATGCATGGATCCGCAGTTGATTGATAGGTGCCCGCCAATGTCACGGCTTGTCTTTGTCGAGAGTTTGTTCGTTTTGTCTTGTGGTCTTTTGTGTTCGCTAGAGTGGGTGCGATCCTGTTGTTCGAGTTTCTGTTATACTTGGTTGTGTGTGTAGCGCTCTATCATTCGTGTCGTGTTGCTTGGTATGTTTTCGTTCGATTTTGTAATAAAAACTAGACGCTCTCTTATTTAAGGAACGAGGCAAATCGGTTTTTTTTTTTTAAGGACCATCCAGACTCGTTGGCGTCCACGGCTTCTTTGGAAATGAATAATTGACCTGTACCTTCGCTCGCACGACACGGTTCCGGTCGAGCTGCTATACACAGCGACGCGACGATCCTTCATCGTTTTGTTGCCAAACATCGTCCGTCGGTTTGCGCGTTGTGTCCCGGTCGATCGTTGCTCTAGATAGAGACGGGAGGGGACTGCTCATGACGCTTACACTCAACAACAGTGGGAGCGCACAGCCGAGACCCACGCCGAGCCCTCAACTGACGGCACGGTTTGGCTGTTGCCATCTTCCTTCTCAGCATCTCGCTTTCCTTCAGAAAAGAAATAACTAGAAACACTGCAGCAGATGCCAGATGGATTGGGACAAGCTGCTGCCTCTGACGGACGGCTGCAGCAGAGGCTCTGGAGCTCGCCGGATTCTATCGTACGGCGAACATGTACCTGCTGACATAGAGAACTAGAGATCACAATACCACCCAGACTGCAGAAGCTTGACTAAACATTTCCACAATAGGATTGCTACAAGAGTTTCCCCGACTAGAAAATTAGAAATCAAATGACTCGAGAAACGCTGCTCCTTGGCAACAGCAGGTGAGCCAACTGGCTAAGTACAGATTTTACAAGCACGGGGTAATCTTACAAAAGGATTGGCGCGTGATAACATCCACAAGAGAACATGTGCTGAAAGGAGACGGGTATCTACAGTGGCACTGTACGCGCCTTCATTCATCCATCATCAACAGCCACAGGTCGGAGGGTTCCACAAAGCATCAGCCGGGGCCGCATCAGCTCAAAGGTTGAAATCAAGTAGCCTTCCTCCGGAAGCTACCGCTAGGACTTCTGGGACCGCCTTGGATGGCGGAAGCGGCTGCTGAACTGACGCTACTAGTCCCTCGCTGCATCAACCTGCGAGGCGACTCCAGTCTCATGCTCTGGTTCTCCGCCTCAAGCTGTTTAGCCTCCTCCTGTAGCATAGCTAACTGTTTCACACGAACAAATAGCTGTTAGCCACAGAATGACCTGAACAGTGGCATAAGACACAAGCTAGTCTACTCACCCGAAGCTCATTCTCTTTCACACGGTCCTGAAGTACAGTTATAGCTGGGCTCAAACTAAGACAGCAGAAGCAGGATATGTTAACAGAGGATTACACACCAATACGCTATATTTGGCTAAAAAGAGGAGAAATGGTCATTATGGTCTCACCAGTATTCCATTAGTTTGCAGAGGGAGGAATTGTATGTAGACGTATGGTGGATAGATGTAAGTGGATGCATCTTCCCATCACTGCAAGAAAAAAATAGATGAGACCTCTACAAAGAGACAAAGCATGCGATATTACATGATATTACATTGTCATAAAGGAACTTGAATTACCAGATATTTTGAAGCATAGCTTGATTATATGCTGATTGCTCCTCTTGAAAAAGGACACGTTGCATCTCACAATAAGAAGTCATTGTAGCGTCCAGCTTTAGCAGATGCCTTGTTGGGAATACATGCAGTGGCACCTCCTTCCTTCTATACTCTGCACCACTGTTAGCAACAAATTGCAAATTAGAAACTCATAATACGGTTATGCTAAAGCACAGCATCCTGCATTTGATAGATCAGCCAGATATGAAAAAATGATGGAAGACGGTAGCCATAAGATGGTCATACCATGTGATACATCATGGTAAGGGACTCTAGTAAAGAAATGATGAGTGTAAATTATAACAAAGTTGTATAGGAAAACATGCTTCTGACATGAGCAATTCAGATTCAAGCCCATAACGTTTAGTTCAATTAATGTACTAGAAAAAATTACAAACAGACCCCCTCATCCTAAATAAAACAAAAACTAATTGTAATATTTTTGGTATTGACAATGCTTTAATCAGAAAAGAACGCTGCAAAGCAATAAGATGCCCACTGGGAAACTTGAAAGACAAGCCGCATAGCTTTCTTTAATAACTAAGTTATAAAACCATTAGTTTGTTCTAACATTGAACCTGTGAGCCTGTGACTGTACCTCCATGGGCAGTCGTCACAATGGAATTGTCCTTAATACACTTTAACTGATAGACAATAATTCCAGAAATATCTCCTAGATTAGACTTAGAAGATATCCCTTGTTTGAAGATATTTTGAACTGCTGAAAGAGCCCCTATAAGGAAGTCTCGCAGACTAAAGATAAGCTTTCACTAAATCATGTAACTTACACATATAAGAACAACTGAATCTCAAGAATAAAGGGTTATACAATGCTTTAGATTGCTCATATATACCGTTTGCCTAATGCATAGAAGGTTTTGGGCAAGCAATCTGTATACCTTATGTCCATAGTTGACCGGTGCAAAGCCTCCTGTATGCTTGGGGACAGATCTGAACCATCTTGATCAACAGAGGCTACAGGAGAGTTGACCGCTTCATAAAGAACAAGAGCGTTTTCTCTTGGCTGATGTTTTGCCGATTGATTTGCGTCCAAATGAGAATAAAGATCCGCATCCTGAGATCTTCCCCAAACCTAAACAAACCAGGAATGCATAAACAATTTGCAAATGTACTAGTGGTATAAACACACAGAAGAGGGCACTAATTAATTAGGACACCTAACACAGAGCTCACAAGTAAGATCTGCTAGTTATTTCACTATTCAAATTAAAAGTTAAAATAGATTACTAAACAATGATGTCCATTGCAATTAAAATTCAATGGCAGAAGAACAATTTATTAAGAAGCTAACGAGAAACCTTCTAAACATAACATCATCAATATATAAAGCGCAAGTTCATCTGAAATGGTAATTAAAAGCTGTGGCACAGTACATCTATGCCTGCACATTCAAGTCGGAAAGCATCTATCTGAAACTTAAGGGCACAAACATGAAGAACTTTGCTGATCAACGTGTCCATGCTTAACATCAGAACCCACGTCCATATCTATACAATTCAACGAGTCAAAAGGTCCCTAAATGTATTCCCTTCCAAACCCATCTATATACTACTACTACGACTTCGATGAGAAATTTTGAACTTAGCCGGAAAGTTCCTTATTACAAACATACCCCATATGGCATGATAAATAATTAAGTTTATTATAGTTTTTACAGCTGGTTCCCTTGTGGTTATTTGGCATCAATTATATGTACAAGCATATAATGAAATAGTTAAGTCATGGTTTACCATTTCTATCTTTTAATGAAATAGTTAAATCAAGGTTTACTATTTAATAGCTTTGTTTTTCACAAAAACAGTCATCAAACAGAGGAGACAAAAAAACGGAAGAGCTTGGAGGCAAGGACAAAAAAAATGTACAGAGAATAAAAGGGGGAAAAATGGTCTATGAAGTCCCAAGTCATTATCTGAACCATATACAATACAAGAGCCCCAAGCTCTCCCTGAGCATCCTTCACCAAAAAAGGCTGCCTAATAGTTGAAGAATGTTTAAATAGTCTAGCCGCTATTTACACTGCTATTTAGGTTCAAAAAACTGATCAAGACAGTGGAATTTCAGCAATTTGAAATCCAGGCATCCACCACCATGTAGTACCGGCCTAATAATACTGGGCCCAGCTTCTACAATACACGCAGTGCACCATTGGCTTCTCACCACGTTTTTACCATCTTAAATTGCTACTGAATATTTCAGAAGAGAATGAAAAAAGAGAAAGTTGGGCCGAACTTTTCCTAGACTTCCTGGCCCTGTTCAAGAAAAATTGGTCAATTAACCAGTTAACTTGCCGATTAATCCCTGCTCAGAGGATCACCGAGTAGCCGATTAACTGGCCCATTAGTCTATTAATCCCCTACCCCCCCCCCCCCCCCGTGGTGCAATGGTCGGCATGCAAAAGCACGAACCACCAGCACCCGGGTTCGAACCTCACCTCTACCTTAATGACAAAGCCAGGTTGTAGCCCCCCCCCCCCCACCGCCGTGGTCTTGTTATTTTTTTTATTAATCGGGTAAACCGAGAAGCCACAAGTTAGCTATGCAGACTCTTTATGTGAAATAAAAGATACTATAATATAGTTGATTCGCTGAGTGCCGAGTAAAATAATTCTGTCAAGTTTGTGCACATGCCCACTTTTTTAGGTTAATATCTAGTGAGCACAAATCAACATTCCAGTCTAAAAGTGTGTGCTTACTTTTGTTTCCAGAACACTGTTAAACCCATTTTTAGGATGGAAGGTGGCGTCTAGCTTGATTTTTCACGTTTTATCACACTGAACTCTTTATGTGAAATATGAAGATACGAATACTATAATACAATAAGTTAGCTGAATGCCGAGGGAAATAATTTTCTTGCGTTGTGCACATGCCGGCCCTTTAAGGTTAATATTCGGCTAACTTATGCAGTCAGATTTTCCAGTCTAAAAGGGCCAACTAGGATGTTGATAAAAAATCTCAAATGGATTTGTTTTCCTGCATATTTCTAAAGATCAAACTATTTATTCTTTTATGGGCCTTCTTCAATCCAAAAACTGCTGCAACACAGTTCAAACGCTCCTTTTTTTACATTGCCATGTGCAAGGTAGGCACCAGTCTTCTCAGATCTAAAAACTGTAACCAACTAGGCACAAGTAGGTAGTATGGTTTTGAACATGTTCCAACAAAAGGGAAAGGATGCAATGATACTCGAGTGATACATAGCTGTACTGTCACACAAGAAAGACTGACTTGCATATTGAACAACCCCAAAATAGAAGGATTTCATGGAAATAAATTCAGTAACACTACAACAAGCAGTATCAAAATAAACCTTGCTTCCGTTCGAAGCTCTAGAATCCCCTGTGTCCTGTTCGATGCCATCTAAACCATATCGTGCAGAGTTATCCGATGAACTCCAGGATGAGTCGAGGTCGATGACTGGACTGCTAATAACAGGAACAATAGCACCGAGTGTGGGCTGTGTCCCACCAAGTGACTGGAAGGCGATCACTTGGATTTTCCCAACCTGTGGCCAGATCAAAATACGATTCAGCAAGAGAAAATCCTCCATGTGTGTCGCAAATAGTAGGTAGCCCTAACGTCTAGGAAGTATGAGCTTTGTTTATACCTTCTGAGCGTCTTCACTAAAACAAGAAAATATCAGCCCGACAAAGCCTGGATCGAGCAACTGAAACATCGCCTGGGTACGCACATCTGGAGAGAAAATAATGGCAATGTTCAGTATCATTGCAGATAGGCACCATCTGATAAGAAGGAGATAAAGCATAAAAGCAGATGCACTAGCAAATTGCCTAGATCTCTATTCTCAATGAGTCAGGAACCAGTAATGGACCCTGGTACTCAGGGCAATATAGGTTGGTGTTATCACAGAAACACGGAGCAAAGCTATATGGCTAAATATGGAACTCCCCCTGTCTTAGATTGCCAAAAGCACAGGTGATTAGCTACCACTCCCCCCATTTTGGCATCCATTTTCCAAAATGGCAAGTGAACAACAATGAGGATAACAAGTTTTGCCTCGTTTAAAAATAGCATGGCAACATTGACAAACTCGTTACTCCCTCCGATCCATAATATGTGTCGGGGCTTTAGTTCAACTTTGATCAAATTTGAACTAAATCTCCGACGCTTAATATAGATCGGAGGGAGTAGTAAATTCTCAAATTGCATAGATAGAGCATAAGTATCAGGCCACAGCTTTGAGATAATGTAATGTGGCGAACAAATTCAAGCAACAGGGTGATCTTAAGGCACTTGAGCTTAGGGAATTCGTGCCACTTACCTACATGGGAAGGCAGGACGGTGATATGCGGGTGCGAGTGGTACCAGCCGATCACCCGGGTAGTCCTCCCGATGGTGGCCGTCATTACGTGCTAGCAGAGTCAGTCAAGGAGAGCAACAACAGGCGAACAGCCCCAACAAAACCCTACTGTCGATCCACACAACACCAAATTCTCCAAAACTAAAATAGGGTAGGGGGGCATAAAAAGGAACAAGGAAAAAAAAAAAGGATATCTCGGCCTGCGCGGAGGCGGCGGCGAGCAGCTCGGGGTTGACCTCGACGCGGTCCTTCTTGCGCTCGCACCTCATCTGCGGCGACGCGCCCCATATGAGCGCGGTGGAGCCGCCCCTGCTGGAGGACTACAAGTGGTAGTAGAGGGGATCGATCTCAGGAGACATTCGTGAAGGGTGGAGCGGAGAGTTGAGTTTGGGGGGGATTAGGGGGTCGGACCTCGACGTCGCCGAGTAGGAGGCCCATGACCTCCTCGGTCTCGGTGGTGAGGGCGTGGGAGAGGCAGGTGAGCCACACCTCCTCCCCCATCCGGACCTCCTTCAGCGACATCTCCTCCGCCCGCCGGCCGCCGCCGCCGCCGCCGATCGGCCCGCTGGGGTTTCGTGACGGCGCGTCTGGACGGAGCCTTTGCGTTTCCCCTTTTGCGTTCAGTCGCTGACGGCTGCGGCGCTGGCTTTGGGCTTGCGTGCTCTGTGTTTCGCTGGGACACGTTGCCCGGGACTACTGGACTCCGGCGTGGGGTCGCGGCTGTTGTGCGGCCGCGCCAGCGGAGTCTGCCGGCGGATCTGGGTGCGTCGGCGACTCGGCGTGCGGCCGTGCGGGGTTGGATGTAGCATTTGGGTTGGGCCGGGCCGGGCCGTTTGAGCCCCTTTATGCCCTGTATTGAGTTGTAAAATAATTCTGGATGGTTATATGTAGGCGCATTTAAAAAGATTTGGGTTCAAAATGCATGTTTCAGCTCTCGAGGTAAGGCTTCAGTGAATCAATGATATTACGTACCAGAAAATAATTCCATAGAAACAGATTAGTCTGCTTTACTCAGGTTTTTCCAAAAACACCGGCTTCCCGATATACTTACCCCGTTACAAACTTCCTCCAAATCAAAATGGTCATTGGTAAAAAAGAATCTTAACTATAAACATCTTTATTATACTAATCCAAATGAAACCTAAATTCTTCTTCTTTGCACATGAGAAATAACCGAGGGAGTTCACCCGCCGCCATGTCCACATTTGGTTTGCATATGTTTTGTGATTTTATGCAGATTGTTCTCTTGCGGTGGGGTGTGAAATGTATTCTTTTTTTGCTACAATAATGTTGGTTTATTTAAAACCTCCCTCTATGTTCTTTGTCAACTCAAAATTATTCAGGAAGGATGAATGACTATGCCACTTAGACTTGAGGAAACAATGAAGTTAGTACACCAAGAGTTTCATAAAGGAGCATTGTTATATTTCCATTCTTATTTTCTGTAATAATATGCTAAAAATGTCTTGTTTACTGTTATTTATACAGGATGATTGTTGTTTGCAGCACAGATTGTGAACAACCCTGGTTTTGTTGTATCATGTTTTTACGACATGTATTTCGATTTTATTATGGACAATGTTATTAAGATAATTCATCTACCACTACTTATGTATGTTGATATCTAGTTTATTTGCGCTCTGCACCTTTCAAATCTCACGAAAAATATTTATATTTTTTTGTCAAATACTAGCAAGGCACAAATCCAGAGGCCGACTGCAGCTATAGCTATATGTTTCATTGCATAGTTCTCCCACCCTTTCTTTGTTTTGTTGATATAGAAAGTCCAACACTTTTATTAGGCAACTATATATAGAACATAGATAAGATTGACAACCCATTGAGGCAACAAAGAGTACTCCTATATGGTGAAAAAGGTTATCAAACACGGGATAAAGACATGTGTATGATCATACACGACAATCATGTTTTAGTTCAAATTTAAACTTAAATTCTGACATTTTTCATAGATTGGAGGGAGTAACATCTTTGTAAGCTAAATTCATGCTAACTTCTAGTAAAATGTTTTTTTTTACTTTGGAAATGAATCGGCACCTTAAGAAAACTAGTTTATTTATTGAACTCTCTACCAGACTAGGTTTAGTAAATCACAATAAGGATGTTTTATAGTTAGCTTTCAACGAGAAGATATTTTCTTCAATTAATACTTTTTGAACAATGTAGAAGTTTTTTTTTTTTGAAAAAAAGAATAACGTAGAAACGTGTATATGATAATCACGAACCAAGGGAGATGGGTTCTTTGTTTAATTTCTGAGTATGGTACATGGCTCAACACACTTTACGGTTATTATTAGATGCATCGTGGGAGCTCGATTTACATCCGATTCATACACCCTATTTGATGGTTTCATGATGTAGACTCGTCCCTGGCACCCACTCTTTCATGGGCCCGTGGACACGAAATTGTCCTTCGAGCCACGACCGACCGAGCGCGGTGTGATGTCGGTTTGTTTGGGTGCAAGCGTGGCTAGGGAGTGTGGACGATGGTAGGATCTCGTCGGTGCCCTTTTAAGGACGCGCATGGGACACGAAGATGTGTACCATTGATGGAGGCGCAGAAGTTCAGCCGCCGCCCGCTGCCCGACGGCCCTGTGGAGACAGGGCGCGGACACGCGATGTGTGCGTGACCCATCCATGCAAACGCATTCGCGACGCAAATTTGGGCCGCGTTTGTGTCATGTGGATGGTCCGGTCATTTTTGCATCGGCCTGATCGGGGTGTGCAGCCCCATTTTTCAACTGCGCGGCCGCTAACATCCGGTTGTGTCGGGGCCGGTGGAGATGCACTAAACGCTATTTACGGTATCAAACCAAATCCTCGTTTTCCTATATCTACGGGAATGGCGCAAGGCGCCGACGGCCTGCTCATACGCCGACGACCAATAGTTGGGGCCGTCGGTGTATGGCTGGCTAGGCCAGCACGCCAAGTGAGCCCTCGGCGTCGCGACGTCCTCGACGTAGGCAACGCTATGCCTACGGCTGCCCTCGGTGTACTCTGGTCCATCGGCGTAGGCCTGAGCACGCGCCCCTCCATGGCCAGGCTGTGACGGGGTTGTCACGGCGTCAGTGCTACGCCGAGGGCTGCCCTCGGCATAGCCTCCTCCCCTTTTTATTAATCTACGCCGACGGCCACCCTCGGCGCAGCCTTGAACTCTTTTCCCTCCACGCCCCTCCCCCTGATCGCTTTTTTAAGTTTCAACTGAATGATAGAAAATGATAAAAAAAATTGAAAACTAAAATCCTTCGAGAAGTCCATGTGTTATGTCATCTAGTTGCATACGAAGTCAGAAAAAATGTATAATATATCTTACATCCGAATTCACTAGGGTTTACCCATTTGGCATTTTTTTAGATTCTCAAAATTCTAAATGGAAATATGAAAGCATGAAGATTTTTGTTTTTACCAGAAATTCAGGATTTTATATATTTTAATTTAAAAATAGTAATTGCATCTTGCATAGAGATTATTATTACTTATACGTTGATGTCTATTTAAATAATTGTTAAAATTCAAAATAATAAAGAGTTGTGATATCACGGTCTAAAGATCAATAGGATTGATATGGTAATATTATTAGCAATGTTCGTTTCTTTCGTGGAAACTCAACTGGAAGGACCAAGATGTTAAGCTTGCTAGGATGGAAGTACTATGAGGATGAGTGACCAAATTTGGAAGTTTGACTATGAGTGTAATTTGATCTAATATTAAGTGTAGTTAGAGTTAAAATGATTCATGTGAGAGAATAAAAAAATTGAAAAAATGATTTTTTTTGAAAATTTGAAGTTATCGGACGGCGTGGCATGTGCCGAGGGTCTAGACACCGATGGTGGCCGTCGACTTATACGGGCTACATCGAAGGACGGGTCTACGCCGACGGCCCACGTGGCTCTGCCAAGAGGCCCTTCGCCGAGGAGCTACGCCGAGAGCTGCCCTCGGCACGTAGCCTACGCAGACGGCCCAATATGGCTACGCCGAGGGTTTCCGGCCATCGGCGCTATGCCATTCGTGTAGTGACACTACCAAATCCGTAGTTCCTTAACATTGGCACGCACACACCAAGCCACGGGATCACCCACACCATCGTCCAAATCCTCGTGATTCGTCTTAACAAGTAGTATTATCAGACTCTAGCTTTCATGTATATCAGCAAGCTCCTCTTTTGATGTGTACAAGGTTTACCACATATCTAGGAGCCTCAATTACAAAGCTCGTCATCAAGCGAGACTAAAAAGTACAGTTTTGAATGGGGGGTAGAAAATCGTTCTATGTTTGCTTGCTCGGGAAAAGTGTATCTTTTTTTCGACAAATGGAATATATTAATATCAAGAAGATACCAATTACACTCAGCCTCTGCAACAACGCACCACCCTAACGGCACTACGGATGCACACAACTAAAAATAAGAAAAGAAAACTAAGAAACAAAAATCCCGCTACTGTATCTCGGGCCTAACAACAGCAATACATCCACCGCCAAGACAACACCTGAATTACAGACTCTCCAAAAACAACGCCTCCAAGAAGGGAACAGTGCTCAAACACCGTCGTCGCGCGATCAAAGATCTTAGGTTTTCACCCTGAAGATAGTCCCCGCTCTCAAAACAATGTCTCCACCAAGGTCATTGCCAGGCACAACCAATTAAGGCCAGACCTTGGGTTTCACCCTGAAAGGTAGGACTCTGCACTTCACTTGTGTTGTCGCCCCCACTTTCATACCGCTGTTGTGAAGCCCGGAACACCAAGCAAGTCCCTCAACAACGCGGAGACTTGAACCTCCCTTAGCTAGTCCTCCCCTCCGACCTTCATGAAATTCTCTTCTTCCGACTTTCATCATGGATCCATAGTCACTTGATGTCAACACAGAAAAAGAGCTTCGCGCCGCTCCCTCCAGAACCAATCGGTCGGAATAAAAACATGGGTGCGCACGAACGAATACCTCTGATCCAGCAAACTCCAGGCAAAGCACTGTTACATTCGCCGGCGGAGCCTTCCGGAACTTAACCCCCGGCAAGATCACGAGTCCAGGCCTCCGGTAGGTCCTCCTCTTCACGCAAGAGAGGCCCTAGGACCGCCGCCTTTATTCAGGTCGGACCCCCACGTCGGCGACCATCCTGGGCTAGCGAAACCAACCCTCCACCAGCGACACCATCGCCGGCTTCCATGGACCTCCATCTCGCCGCCGGATCGCGGTGATAGATCAAAAGATCCACCACCACCAACCGCAGGCCGACCCTCTCCGGCGAAGAAGAGGGCCACCTCCTCCGTCGAACCCAAGGCTGCTGCCCCGGGCGCCCTCGTGTCGCGGAAGAAGCCCGAGATCGCCTCCACGCACCGACAAGAGGCGGGGGGGAGGGCATGGCGCAGACCGAGGTCCTAGCCGCCGCCCACCACCAGCCCCTGCCGGTGTGCTGCGGGTGGAAGCCTACGGGAGGGGAGGGGTGGACCGCAGCGCAAGAGCCGCCGCCGCCCATCACCATCCGCGCCGGTCGCCGCCGTATGCGTCGAGGAGGGAAGAGCCCGTCCGCCATCCCCCACGACGGCGAGGAAATGCCCCCGCCGCCGCCACGCCCCGAGGGTCTTTGCCCCGGCGACGCTACCGACGGCGGCGGCGGCGGGGGAGAGGGTCGGGAGGAGGGGGTCGGGAGGAGCTTCGTAAGAGTCAGATCACGTGAGATATGGTATGACTAAATGTAAATACGGAGTACTTTTGCCGTAGCCGTGTAGAGTCGGAGTCCCAGAAGGGTCCGATACCCAGGAAAAGTGTATCTAAACCAGATCGAATATCATGCTGTAAAACATTCATCGCGAAATAAATCGACCCCGTAAGAGACCCTTTGATTTATTTGCATTCAGTTGCTGTCATCAATTAAAGAACACGATGCCACGGACGAAGCAAAGATCAGGTAAGAGTTGTGGTCGGCGAGGGCGGCCACACACCACACGGCCTCCAGCGGCGCATCGTCGCATCGACGCACACGCGCGAGTTCATCAGCGGCGCGTCCACGCACACCCGCGGTGGCCTCTCGTCATACGCAGAGTTCGACGTACGAGAGCCGGAGGCACGCCCGCCGCCGCCGGCATGCCAAGTTGCCAACGCCCGAGCCGGAGTACGTTTCATACACGTTGTGCGCCATCCGAATCCATCAAGACCTCGGGTTCCATCTGTTTGGCTGCTACATAGGCTACGTCTCAGTCTAAAACCTTAACATAATCATTGGGCCGGTGATCTCCCTAAACCTCAAAGGGATACGCGAAACACGGGAAGGACCTTGCTGAACTCAAAATTTAATCCAGCGCGGAACTTGGGGCGAAATCCAGAGGCAGAGAGCCAGTTGCATCATATGGAGATCATGTCCTCCTCGTTGCGCCGTCATCCTCCCCAGACGGTAGTGTCCTTACCAAACGACACTATCTTTGACATCCTCTCCAGGATCCCTGTGAAGTCCCTTTGCAGGTTCCGATGTGTGTCCAAAGAGTGGTACGCCCTGATAGCCGACCCTGGCTTCCACTCAGCGCACAAGTCTCGCGTCGAGCCGCTCCTCATTGTTGGCTCCCGTCGGGACAATTCCCTGCGACTAATTGACATGGAGGGTAGTGTGGTGAAAGTGATCAACGGCGTGGGTTGTGTTTGGAAGCTTATATGCGGAAGCCGTGATAACCTCACATGCGTGATTACCCGTACTGGAGATGTTAAGGTGATCGACCTTGCAAATGGGTCAGAAGTGCCTGTGACCACCTGGAAAGATGGCCTTTGGGGTTTCGGATGCAGTATTCCATCTAGTGTGTACAAGCTGGTCTACATCAAAGGCGACACATGTGAGATCCTCACACTAGGAGATAGTGTGGGGTGGAGACAAATGCAGCTGCCTCCAACCAGCAACATTTCCTATCGTAGCAATCCGGCCGTGGTAAATGGCATGATGCATTTGATGCTAGAATCATACTCAGATGGAAACAATGTACTCTGCTTTAACCTTGAGACTGAGGAGTGGAAGGAGGGGATCAAAGGTCCACCAAATGTAGACCTTAAGGGTTGTGACCCAGCGTTGAGCGAGATCAACGGCTCCTTGTGTATGGTTCAACCGGTGCTTTATGGCTTCGATGGGTTGACAAACATATGGCTCCTCACTGATCCTGACAAGAGCACATGGGTTAAGAGGTACACGGTATCCTTGGATTCATCCTGGTTTTCTCAGTTGATGCCTTTGAGGATGTTACGCGATGACACGAAGCTGCTCTTTTGTGACACCCATGAGGGCAGAGACGTATGGATAGCGCAAATCTACAATTCATGCCATTGGAAATGCACAGACGCACCAAAAGCACTGGATGGTGCCCATGATACCAATTTTAGTCCTTGCAGCTTGCACTTGGAGAGTTTTGTATCGGTCAAGAGGTAGAGCCCTTGATCTTCCATTTTTTTTTTCTTTTCTTCTTCGAAGTAGTTGCTTTGATCCACATGGAACAACATCTTATGTTATGTTGGACAGAACCTAAAAATCTTTGATTGTCATTTACAAAATGTATATCCACGTTTTTATTTTAGAACCATGGAGGCTGCATGTCATATATCAAAGAGGAAGAGAAGGCCAAAGAAGGTCAAACTATAGTTACATAGAGTTCCAAAATATTCTGCATACATTACGTCAAGGATGAATAAATTTATGAGAGGTCTACCCATTCCAAATGTTCAAGTTGTATCCTGCTTGCTGCTCCCAAAAACGCATTTTTATTTTTAGTTACAAGTGCAACATTATTGAACCAGATATATATGACGACTTCAAAATATTGAGTTGTTTTTTCTAATTGAGCTGTGATTGGAAATAGTACATGTCTTGAAAGAACAAATGTGTACAATTTCGAACAGGAAGTAGTGTCGACCACCACAAGCGTAAAATAGCTCTTTTATATATATGAAATTTTAAATACATCATGTCCACATCTGCCAAAAGAAATTTAAGGACTGTGGCAACGCATGGACACTTAATTAGTCTACTTAGAGGAACCGCTTCATTCCCCACTTCCCCTCTCCCCCTCTGCTACAGGACCTTGAGGGTCGACCTCTGTCGGCCGAAGCCGATCTGAGGATTGGCTATGCGGCCTACCATGATGATGTCCAGAATGGGACAGTCTCGTTGGTCATCGACGGCAAAGACGACGATCCTGGGCAGAAAGCTCTTCCACCTCGTCCCCGGGGCCATAAGTCTAGCAATGCCGATCTTGCCCGGAAGGCATCAACCCTTGCGTTGAGCTAAACCTTGGAGAAGATCATGGCAGACTCTCAAGCCGCGCTGGACAAAAGGGACGAGAAGAAGCGTCTAGAGAAAGAGGCCGCAGCTACCATCTACCTCAACCTTACCAAAGAGGTTAGTGAGGTCCAAAGGATGCACGTTAAGACTAAACAGGCAGACGCCGATGCCAAAATGCATTTCACCGAGGCCAGAAAGATGGAGGCCGAGGCTAAGATCCCGGTAGAAGACACAAGGATCATGCTGGCCGACTTGAGTAACATGGACGACGACACCAGGGCCTGGTTCCTGAAGAAACGCGCCAAAATCCACGCGGGAGACAGCTGATCTGCGACGGTATTGTCAACCACCATGGCCTCTTTTTGGACTATATTTGATACCCATGTTTGGCCACCTTTTGAACTACATTTTGTGTCCTACCATGTGCACAATGTGATGAAAATTTATCTTAGACCTCAATTTAAGCCAATGTGATGGAGATGACCATATGTTCATGATATTTGCTTGTTTCTCCTGTTTTTCGACATTTCTCGCGGCTAAAATGCACGGCCCGCCGGAGGACATGCCCTGTGGACAGCTCTGCCATTCCAAAAACACTTCCCAAAACAAGAACTCTGCCCCAAACTTTCACCGGTTTATATGTTTCAAACTCTCGCAGTTTTTCTTTTGCCAAAACAAAATCTACACCAAAACGGGTTCGTGTTTTGCTAGCTCAAATCAAGGTTTTAGAAGAATTCCTTTTTGGTGGGTCAGTACGACCATGGACATCGGGTCATCCCGTTGGTCATTCTTGGACGAGACATGTCTGCTCACTCTATTATTCATCATAGCACAACATGGAGGTAGTAAAGCTGAACATATTCACAACTCTGTTACTAATTTATCACTGTAGCACAATGGGAATATAAAAAGAGAAGCCTGACGAACACAAAAATACACCTGTCGTCAGACATTCTCACCGGACTCCACCGTACAACATCCATACACACTCGACTCGAGACTCTAAGAAGCAAATTTTACAACCAAATGTTCGTTCGAAAAAATATGAAACTGGAAAGATGTATGAAACGAAGGGAAACGAGATCAGATTAAGCAGGGAAAGCTTCTAGTGATCCCCGGTGATCTTCTCGGTGGCGCTGGTGGTGTCCTTGGCGGTGGCGCTGTTGTTCGTGTTGTCTCCGCCCATCCCCAGCGTGTTCACCACCGCGTCCTTGGCGCCGACCACCGCGCCCACCACCGTCTCGCCGGCCTGCTGGAGCACGCTGCCGGTCTTGTCCTTGCCGGCGACGGCGGAGTCCTTGGCGTACTGCGCCGCGTCGTAGGTCCTGTCCTGCGCGTACTGCGCAGTCTCTGCCGCCTTCTGCCTCGCCAACTCGGCGGTCTCGGCGGCCTTTTGCTTGGCCAACTCCGTCTTCTCGCCGAGGAAGCTGCCTGTCTGGTCCTTGCTCTCCACGGTCTTGTCCTTGGCCGCCTGCGCGGTCCCGGTTGTCTTATCCTTCGCCGCCTGCGCCGTGCCTGTCGTCTTGTCCTTCGCCGCCTGCGCCGTGCCTGTCGTCTTGTCCTTCGCCGCCTGCGCCGTCTCGGTGGCCCGGTCCTTGGTGGCCTGCGCCGCCCCGGTCGTCTTGTCCTTGGCCGCCTGCGCCGTGCCGGTCGTTTTCTCCTTTGCCGCTTGCGCCGCCTCGGCGGCGCGGTCCTTTGCAGCCTGTGTCGTCTGGGTGGTTTTGTCCATTGCGTCGCCGGCCTTCTGCTTGGCGGCCTCGGTGACGCCCTGACCCTGGCCGGACGCGTTCCCCGCAAGGCCGGCCGCCTGGTCCTTGGCCTCGTAGGCCTTGTCCTTGGCCGCGCCCATCACCTGCCCCGTCTTCTCCTGCAAATACCACGATCACATTTTCAGAGATGAACTGAAGCAGGTAGGATCGAATGATCGCTGACGTCCCGTCTACTCCTGCGTGTGGGCATGAACGTACCTGGGTGTGGCCCTTGGCCTCGCCGACGCGGTAGCTCGCCTGCTCCTGGTTGGATGCCATCTCGATCTCACCAACTAAATTGGCTCAAAACAAACTGCTTCACTCGAAGAAGAAGCAAGATCACAACTGCGATGACGAACTGGAGTGTGTAGATTTCTCTCTGGAGAAGAAGGTCACCGGCTCAATTCAGATTGTTCTGCCTGACCAAAAAGGGTACATCGTTTATATATATAGGCTGCAGCTACGAGACAGGCCCGTGGCCGTGGGACACGTCGCGTACAGGATGGACACGTAGAATGGACACGCGGTGTAGCGCGTCCGTGCCTTCGCGAAGCTTGGCCATACCGTGAGAGCTGATTCGATCGAACACATGAGGAAGCTCATTAAAAAAATGAGAAGGAGGCCAAGAAGTACAGGTTAACACGTGTAAAGACATCGAGTGGATGGCATATGACAATGGAGCACACTGTCTCTCATTTTTAAACCGAGTCCATGATACTAGTACAACTTAGATACTCCTTTCATAAATGTGCAAGTAGGATACGCCTTTCTACGTGCATCGTAAAGTTCGCCGTGACGCGTGACGCCTTACAAGCAATGATCGATGCGGTGGCCGGTGGAGGCGTGTGTAGCGTATATGTGCCCTTAGCTTCCGTTCCATCTGCGTGTTTCAGCTTCAACCCCTTCTATTTCAAATACCCCTCCCTTCCATAAAGATTGTCTAACATTTGTTAAAATTTAGATGCAGCTAGACATTAAATAATAGCATCTAGATATATATCTAGATTTTAATAAATCTTAGACAATTTTTATGGGTTGGAGAGAGTATTTTATTGTGGCATACTCTCTCCATTCTTAGATATGAGGGGTATAGTTTTCAAAAAAAAATCTAAAAAAATATAGGATTTATTAGATAGCACCACCTGTCTAGAGAATTTTTTTTAGGATTGGATCACCTTTTTTTATCTTATGCAAACTACTCTCTTTTGTCGCATCAAAAGTCATTGGGTAATTTCACCTAAACCTGGTATAATTTTCCATCTATGTGCGCTATTCAATTTTTGTGTCTAAATCTATACAATTATATCTAGGAACAAAGTGAGTACTATACACATATAAAACTAATTGGCCACTATAGCCGGTTTACGTTAAAAAAAAAATCTGACTCAGGCGACCCATAGCCTTTTTCCCCTATGAATGACACAAATTATATGTGAACCCAATCAAATATATACCTCGATAAAATATGCAATTGGGAGAAATAAAGAGAACTAACATGTGGTTGGATATGATTAACCCCATGTTTAACACTTTGGTGTTTCATAAAAGACATAATATTTCTTCGGTGGAAGGCGACATTCCTGTCGATAGCGAGACGTCTCTGGTGACTTTGTTACTCAAGACCTGCATGGCGGATCGGTTTCTTGACTCGATCTCTCGGAGATCCTCATAGGGATACGGTGCGTTCATAGGGGTGGGGGTTGTTCAGCGCCAAGACACTCCATCCACGGTAATGGGCACCACAAAACATCATCGCCTCACCGTGAACTGAGCATAATAATGGCAACTGATGACTCCCTACAACCCGACAAATGAAATATGTGAAACCAACCCTCACACATCCCGCAACGACATCGAAACCAGCGATACTAATTATCCTGGGCAGACAAAACATGAGTTACTTATTTCAACGTGTCGTCCCCTCTGATTCCAGAATGGACAACCCAATGGCATGGCTACCTTACAAATTAGACCACAATGGTCTTCAATGGCCCCTAGCGAGGAAACCGAATGCTAGAAGTGAGGGAGGCCAACATAATCAGCCAACAAGGACCGAGGGATGTGTAGCATCTAGGGTTTATCTTTATGTTTGCAAGGACCGAGGGATTTGTAGCATCTATGGTTTGTCTCTATGTAGGACGAGGCATAGAGGTAGCCGGTTCAACATCTCATTCATGGGATTGTGGCATTGATCTTAGGCACACCCTACTTTGGTCGGATCCGAGTGTCGAGCCATATTGGAACCTTAACGCGGCCGAGTATAGGGCATTGAGCAAAGAGGGTGATTTTCATAAATTATTAATTTATAGAACAGTTTATTTTCTAGCTTAAATTTTCTGACAAGAGAAAGATTTAGTGGGTTTTTTCACTCGGTACATCAGGCCCGAGCCAAAAACCTCAGAGGGTCCGAGATTGGGATTTACGATAACCATTTTGAATACGATACAAAATTATTAAAAAAATTATATTAAATAATCAGCAATGTCTAAACCGTTCGAATATATTGTTTGAAGTACGAGGAATCAAAAGTTTTAGAAAAATGAGTTGGACATAGGGTTAGATTGGAGGGAACACATACTCCCTCCTTTCTAACTTAGGACACATATTAGTTTTGGTCAAAGTATACAATTTGACTTACTATATTTTATAAATATATTAGTTTTTATATTACCAAATTCATATAATATAAAAATATTTTATAATGGTTATAATAACATTGAATTAATTTTTTAGATGTTGATATTATTTTTTATATATTTAATTAAAAGTTTACAAGTTTGACTTTAACTAAAACTAATATGCCTCCGAATTTGGAAATGATGGAGTGCGGGGGATTTAGGTTTCATTAATTAACTAGCAAAAATTAAACCAAATTCATACGTACTAGGATATTTTCCACGATAACATCATTCATCGGACGGAGCGGGGGAATTCGGTTACCGCCGGTTACATGGCCCGTAACATGGGAATTCGGTTGCCGTTTGCCAGATAATAACATGAGAATTCGGCTACTGACTACTACGAGGGAATTCGGTTACGGTTACAGGAAATTTGGCTAAGGAATCCAGTTACTAGCCGGTAACGCGGTATTTCACTCGGTAACAATATCTCTCCTCAGAGGCGGAAAACTATTGTACACGAACCATAAACCATACTTCTCAACTTAATGCCAAATTGAATTCTTATTGCAGCATGTGAAATGGTGATGGATGACGAGCTGATCTGGACTTTGTCTCAATGTGGTGTTTTTAGTGTCAAATCTTTCTATTTAGCCATGCAAAACTGTGGTAATGTTCCTTATAAATTTATATATTTGACAAATTAAAATTCCTCTATGAGATAAATATTTTTTTCTAGCACCTTTTTTCGATAAATAATATTTTATTACTTAAAGTTTAAATAATACACCCGGCCTCTGCATAGCCACGATGCACAACACCTACTTAAAAAAAGATGATTTGCTCAAACGGGGTTGAAAATGTACCGCCAATTGTCTTATTTGTGGTAAGAATGTGATTATGTGAGCATTGATCATCTCTTTGTTGCATGCCCTCTCGCAAGACATATATGCAACATAAGAAACTGAAGAGGTTTAATCTCTGGCTCAAGAGTTTTGCATCTAAGAAACTGAAAATTTTAACTGTTGAAATTGCCGCTGTGTTATGTGCTATTTGAAAGACAAGAAACTTTGCCTGCTTTGATAAAAAAAAGTTGCCTAGAAGTTCGTTGATGTTAGATTGACTATTTGTATTCTCTACAAGTTTAGGAAACCGCATGACTGGAACTGCAGTTGGAAAAAATTGCGGATGAATCTTTCCAAGCAAGAAGGAGCTGGCCTTAGAATTGCAGCAGGGGCGCAGAATTGCTGGAGAAAATACGGATGAAGTTTTCCAGGCAAGAAGGAGCTGGCTTTGTTGATGCCACGGCTGGGATTATGAGGTTGAAGCGAATAATATTGTACTCCAAAAAAAGTTTCAAGTTTGTTTAAATTTACATATATCTACGCCCTGAAAATATCTAGATACATAAAATGTAGGCACATGAGCACCAGGTTTTAAAAATCATATTTTTAAGTTTTTTAAAAATTGAAATTAAATATCTACATACATATAAACATTTCGAAGGTACAGAGAAACATGTTGTATTTTAAGCTGTAATAAATGTGACGATATTTTACAAAAATATACAATTTTTAAATATTTTTAAAAAATGCTCATGTGCACCAAATATGCTTCATTGATAAGTTACAACTTTTAATAACGGAAGGCTTTTCTTTCTAGCTGCTGCCCAGCAAAAAGGTCTCACGTTTCTTCTGGTCTCTGAGCTGCGGGCTGCCGGCTGCGGCTGTGGTGGGTTATGTAATGGCGGCGTCGCGGATGGAACTTCGTACATGATGGTTACTTCTAATGGAAATCAAGGCTCGGCCCTTTTCATCAGAAAGAAAGAGGAAGAGAAAACATCACCCATACAGACTCTAGACACGTAAATACATCAAAATGGAAGTTGCAACCAAATGTGTGTTCGAAAACCATGAAAAAGTATTAATGAAACGAAAGCAAATTAATCTGGAACGCATTCATCTAGTGATCGCCGGTGATCTTCTCGGTGGCGCTGGTGGTGTCCTTGGCGGTGGCGCTGTTGTTCGTGTTGTCTCCGCCCATCCCCAGCGTGTTCACCACCGCGTCCTTGGCGCCGACCACCGCGCCCACCACCGTCTCGCCGGCCTGCTGGAGCACGCTGCCGGTCTTGTCCTTGCCGGCGACGGCGGAGTCCTTGGCGTACTGCGCCGCGTCGTAGGTCCTGTCCTGCGCGTACTGCGCCGTCTCCGCCGCCTTCTGCCTAGCCAACCCGGTGGTCTCGGCAGCCTTCTGCTTGGCCAACTCCGTCTTCTCGCCGAGGAAGCTGCCGGTCTGGTCCTTGCTCTCGACGGTCTTGTCCTTGGCCGCCTGCGCCGTGCCGGTCGTCTTGTCCTTGGCCGCCTGCGCCGTCTCGGCGGCACGGTCCTTGGCGGCCTGAGCCGTGCCGGTCGTCTTGTCCTTGGCCGCTTGCGCCGTCTCGGCGGCGCGGTCCTTCGCTGCCTGTGCTGTCCCGGTCGTCTTGTCCTTTGCCGCCTGCGCCGTCTCGGCGGCGCGGTCCTTGGCAGCCTGCGTCGTCTGCGAAGTTTTTTCCATTGCCTCGCCGGCCTTCTGCTTGGCGGCCTCCGTGGCGCCCTGCCCCTGGCCGGACGCGTTCCCTGCCAGACCCGCCGCCCGGTCCTTGGCCTCGTACGCCTTGTCCTTAGCCGCGCCCATCGCCTGCCCGGTCTTCTCCTGCAAAACACCACGAGCACAACAGTTCAGACACGGCAGAGGCGACATTTTTCCTGGCGACGGTCGAGATCGGGGACATGTACGTACCTGGGTTTGGCCCTTGACCTCGCCGACGCGGTAGCTCGCCTGGTCCTGGTTGGATGCCATCTCGATCTCACCAACTAAATTGGCTCAAAACAAACTGCTTCGCTCGAAGAAGAAGCAAGATCACAACTGCGAAGACGAACTGGACTGTGTAGATTTCTCTCTGGAGAAGAAGGTCACCGGCTCAACTCAGCTCTGATTGTTCTGCCTGACGAAAAAGGGTACATCGTTTATATAGGGTGCAGCTACAGGACAGGCCCGTGGGACACGTCGCGTACAGGAGGGACACGTAGAGAGGACACGCGGTGTATCCCGTCCGTGCCTTCCCGAAGCTCGGCCACATCCTGAGGGTAGCTCATTAAAAAAATGAGAGGAGAAGGCCAAGAAGTACATGTAAACAAGTGTCAAGAGATCGAGTGGATGGCATATGACAATGGAGCACACTGTCTCTCATTTTTTAACCGAGTCCATGATACAACTTAGATAGCAGCCCGGGTACCACAACTTGCACATTAGGTGCATTTTAGTCCCCGAAGTTAGAAATTGGGAAACCGGGTTCCAGAAGTTGTATGCCGGGCTGGTTTTGGTGAACATGAGCTGTGGTGCCTACGCGTGTCCGCCACGGTGGCATTGGAGTCTGAAGCTGCTGCTGTATTCGGCCCTGTTTGTGCTTGGTTTTTGTAATGCTCACCCTTATACTCTGGTTGTTGGTAAAAGGGAAAAGAAAAGTTTCAAGTTGGTTTTTGCCCCATCGTTTAGCTTTGGTGATCACGTGATTTGTGTGACGATTTTGAGCGAATTTTGAGTGTACTGTTCTAGTGTAAATCTGATTGAATAAATGCATGGCAATTTGGCATCATATTGACTGAACTAGTAGGCCTTGGCGCGGCGGCACGCCGCGCCCGTGGAGTTATCTCGTTGGTATGGATGCCGGTTTTTTGGTTTGAAAGGGGTGTCGGAAGGGTGACATTCTCTATGGTTTTATAGATCGAGTTAGGACTGAATCGTTGGTGGTCTGCTTTTTTTTTTTGCAGCAATGGATTTTGATGTTGAATCGTTGATAGTTTGCTGCTTTTATGTTGAAGCATGGAGGAAATAAACTGACCCGGTGGCACTAAGCTACACAACTACTAACATAGATATCAGGCAGCAAGGTGAAGTAGTTCCTGCGGCCAGTTTCTTCCTTCTGGTTGCATCACTATCGTCTTAATCTAAAGAGAGGGTGAGCACTGGTCCATCGATTGTGTTGTTCTTGGTAGACACCACGAAATTGGCATTGCATCTGAGGTTCTTGATGGGCCGGTTATCATTGCCGGTAAAGACCGAAATCACCCAATTGGGCAGCCTACAGATTGGACTGAGATCGAGCTCATTAAGAAATGACATAGTATTCTATCTCACAGTTGTTTCAGATGAACAAATGAATTAAAAGACATGAAAGTGGAAAATAGGGAGATCTTGATGGTCTACTATTTGTAGAGTGATATAGTTGAGTAGACTGGAAACAGCCAGATAGATAACAGTGAAATGCAAACGATAGAGAAATTGTTTCTCCGGGATGGGCCCAAAAGTACAGACACAACATTGTTCGAAGGCACTAAAAAGTGGTACACTGTGAGTGAACAGACATGTAGCAACTTACAGTACTGTCCATAGGAAGGCAATATGTCTCCAACAGAACAAAAACACTACACTACCATACAACATAGAGTCTACAGATAGTACATGACAGATGGGAACTAAGTGTAGCATCATGTAAACGAAATGTTCAGCACTTGGAGCTCTGTCAGCTTGTACAGATACATCCATAGTTGGGTAACTGCAACCGACATCAGTAGAAACCTTGGTCAAATCCATTAGTTGAAGTGGCAGCATCTTGATTTGAAGCACAGCTAGGAAAAATAATAGCAGCTTGACATTTAGAATTTTTTTCCATATCGAACTTCTACATATGAAATCTAACCTGATTAGGTATTGCTGTATGGAAGAAGAGATCATTCTATATGAATGCATCAACCCCGTAATGATTCTAAATTCTTTTACTATGATGACGTATTCTCTGTGAGTAAAATTTAGATCTGTAAGAAAGCAATTATAGTGTAAGTACAAAGAAGCAAGAATCAGAACACTAATTTTTTCAGCAAGATCTGAACTTTCAAGAGTGACGATGGTGACTTCTAGACTTTCTTGATTTGCTATGTTCAATTGCGCTTTGCAAATAGCGATGGATCATCGGGATGGTATTTTATTTTGTGATGACGTGGTACTTATCATGATGTGATAATGCCAATTTCGCTCATTTAAAGAAAGATGTCATGTTCAGATGGATCGGTGCAAATAATCAAGCTCTTCATAGTCATGTGCTTTTTTCGAGAATTGTCATGTGTGTTGTTAATCATGCCAATGACTGAATCTGCATCGTGAACTCAGATTTAAACATAGAAGGACCGACGGCCATCTTCCTGAGTTGAAGTAACTCAAATACCAACAACCCCAGATCAGATTTTGTATGAAGATTAACTCATGCATGCAAAAAGTTTTAAATAAAACAAACATAGTCAGTATTGTAAGATAAGAAAGAAGTCTCACATAAATATATTAGTTTTTATCCTCTTGGCTTCATTGAGGTTCTCCTTGTTACTTTGCAAGCATGATACGTGACTACGTGAGGAAACCAAATCATCCATAGATGGATGTGCTGTAAGACACACACATACCTTTGAATTAGTCTCACTGGAATTAGCTAGCCTCTAAAACTTTAAAAATAATCATGTTTGAAACATCAGAATTGTGGACAATGAAACATGTCCCAGGTACCAAGACCCAAATTTCACATATAGGCCACAATATCAATTTAATTTGTAGATAAACTGGTCTGTAAATTGGAAATAAGAGACACGTGTGAAAATCTTGGAAAAGACAGTCAAGAAGTACTCCTGAGCAAAAATAATTGAGGAAAACATGTCCCAGGTACCAACATCTACATTTCACAAACATATCATAGCATCAGTTTAGTTTGCACATACATTGGGTCTACAAATTTGAAAGAAAAGAAACAGGTGAAAAGTTTGGAAAAGACCTTCAAGAAGTAGTCATGAATAGCCGAGGAAAAAATGGCAGCAAGCCCTTGATTTACCATCAGAATATTTTTTCGAGAGAGGAGGAGGCCCCAGGATATTGGATTGATTTATCATCAGGTTTTAAAGAACACACACTCACCCACACCCTAGGTCTGTGCATCAACATGTAAGCATGCTAAAATACAGACTTCTTTGGTTATGCCTTTTCGAGAAACAGAAACTACATACTACGAACTACAACATCTGGTAAAAACACCGGATACTAAAGCACCAGCGTCGTCCAAACTTTCTCAGAATCTTAATACTTAAGCATGAGGGTCACCTGAATTTTATACTACCTGACCACATATCCTTGGGACAAATCCCAGTACTTAATTATATGCACACCATTCATCACTGAGTGAATGCAAACATCAGAAGCTACTCACCTACGTGTGGAGGAGCCGGGAACCACGGCGGCAACGCACAGTCACAACTCCAATCTGGACACTCTGCGGGCAAGCACGCACAATACCTCTCCTTCACTTGAGAGAGGATCAACCACGACGATGGACGCTTCAGCTCCTCACATAGCCGATACACCTCAGGAAGGACAGGAGGTCGTACACCGCACCGCCAGCGGCCTCGGTACGCCAGCCATCTCGGGACTGGAAGGAGAAGCCAAACCAGTATGCAAGGCTAACGCACCGGCACGCCCCAGCAGGTTACCATGGCAGACACCCGGAGGAATAGAGGCACCATCCATCTGTAGACCAAGAGAGGCAGCCGCGGGAGCACAAGTGCACAACCTCCAGGGGCATGATCCAACGCCCACCACTCCGGCCACACGGAAAAACAGGGGTGATGAACCTGCAGATCAGTAGGAAGGATGGAGGCGGCAGAGTTGCCAAAGACCGTGGAGCAGGAGCAAAGCCGAACTGGCCACCAGAAATCATCTCAACATGATGTACTCATGTACAAACTAAAGAACTGGTAGGATGGAGATGAACGCGCAAACCCTGGATCATCCATACGGAGTGCGGTGACGGCCGCGGAGCGGAACCACGGAGCGTCGACCTCTAGGCTTGCAGGAGAAACGGAGGCGTCCGGACGACCTCGGCCGGGCCGCCCCATCGGCCTACCGTCGGCGTCCATCTGCAGACCGGAATCAGAGGAGGGGCCGACAGTACATCATCGACTGGGACGCCACGGCAGGCTACCACGGCGACCAGGCGGAGCAGTACCATCCATCTGCAGGGAGCGGAGGCACCAAATCAATAAAAAAAATCAGGGGAAAGCAGAAGACGGAAAAAATCTAGAAAAACATGGAGATCGTTGCCATCACAAAGAAATAAAGAATAAGTAAAGGAAGAAGAGGGTGTGCCGCCTCGTTGGAAGGCCAGGATGGAGATGAGAGGGTCGCCTCCGGTGAAGGACGTGCCTCCATTGCCGCCTCGAGAGGAAGCACGACGACCAGGAAGAGACAATCCCACGACAAAGGAGGGTGCTGGAGCCGCCCACCACCTGCAGCAGGTTGATCCCCACAGCCGGTGGGCCACCATCTTCTTCTCACCTGAGACGTATGCGGAGATGGAGGTCGCCCCCCTGACCGGCGGCGCAAGATGCGGCAGGATGGAGTGAGCCAGGAGAGAGAAAGAGAAGAATAGATCTGAAGAGGCCAAATCCAAGATAGAGAAAGACAAATTTTAATACCGAAGTGGCTGCTCTTTTGGTCCGCCTTTCGCTAGGTACGCCACACTTAGCAAGAATTTTCTAGACGTAGCCAGCTCACAACACCTCCGTTGTTGGCGAGGCACTGAAAGGATAACCCAGTGACCGGAAGATAACCGGTTACCTGGATCAATCCACGGAGAAGAAAATGGGAGAAGGAAGATAAAATGCTGATGCTAATTTAGGTAAAGGGGTACGTGGATACACCGGAATGGTGAAAAATTGTGCATCTACAGTACCCAAATTAGCATTAGATGACCTAAACTGATTGTCTTTTATATAGTGTATAATGTACACTAACAAGGGAAACTGAGACTACTAAGTTCATTCGAATAAATTTGTGTGAATAAAAGAAAGAAACTGATTGTATATAACTTTGAATAGCAAATGAATTGTACAAAATCAATACATGGAAGACACTGGGATTGTATACTTGATAATTTAATGGATGTATATAGCAACAAAAGGAAGAAATTGATTGGATAAATGATAATTCAGTGAATGTATCTAGCAACCAATGGAACAAACTGAGTTCACATAAGATTGTTTAGTACTTTACAATATGTAAAGTACAGAACCAAAAATCTGGAGAGAAAATTATACATTATAACCAAAATTCAACAAGTTTGGCACTTAGATATCATTAGCACTTGGTGCATTCTGACTGACAGGAATTTCTTGCACATTGAGATCAAGAATTACTTCGGCATTCAGATCTGGGATTCCACTTGTGTGTTGCTCATGACCAAACAACAGGAAGTAAGCACTCCCAGGGCCTCTGTTATATCCTCTTGTTGATGTTGTTGCTCTATGAGCAGCTCGATCTTCAGTAGCATCTACAGGTTGTGCATTCCACTTCAACTAAACCGAAGGCAATGTGATAAATGTAATCATTCGGGTGGCAACCATCAATACTGATGAACTGGCCTGCAACCTGCTAAAAAATCTCGTTTGCAAGCATCATAACTCCAGTAGATAGTGGCCAAATGTTCCTAATGTTTTGCACTTCCCGGATCATTAACATAATTTGTTGACAAGAAGAACTTAGAGCCAGGATTACTCCCCCTAAGCTCTTGCCCATAGTCCAGAAGCTGCCGGAACTGCTCCTCCTCGTCACCATGTATTTGCAATAATGCGGATTTCCTTGCTCTTCTCAGCTTCCACCTATCTGGACACATATTGAATTCTCTTGTGATCTTCGCAGCAAAACTTTGCAGACCAAGTTTTTGATTATCTCTAAATTCATGCATAAACTTCTCGGTCAATTTCTTTGAAGTGATTGCTCTCGGTTCAAATCCACGTTCGCGTATGTGTTTTCCCTGATTGCAAATCCACCATACCTACTGTGATTTGATGATTTGAATAACCAAGGACATCCTGCATCACAAGCAGCTTCCAATCTTCTCCTATCATTCTTTGTCTTTTTTGTCTTTTTTGTCTTTACTCTGTTTCTGATAGTATATGATGCCAAAGATTTTCTTGCCTCCTCAACATCACTAAACACCATCCCTACCTTGAAAACTGGATTGTCCATGTCTACTTCTGAATTGAATGCTCTAAACTTGTTCTTCAACTTCTCTTTTTCTCCTTCAAACAGATTCAGATCTTCATCCTCAAGTTCCTGCTCATCTTCATGTTCCTCAATCATTTTCTTCTCGTTGTGATCATTTACTTCAGTGTCTACATTGTCAGCAAATAGATCATCATCCCCATCTTCCGCATTGCAGTCACTGTCATAGATGTCACAATCAAATTCACTGTCAGTATCATCTGACTGCACTACCTCGAAAACAAACTATCATTTTCCTTCGCTCTTGCTTCCTCAACAGTAGAACTAGAAGCTTCTCCTGTAGCTGATTCAGATGTTGCTGAAACTTTTGGAGGGATGATGACAGGAGGCAGGTTGGGCCTTTCATTGATGATCACGTCAGCTCTCAATGTCCTCAGAAAGTTAGTATGATCTATGATTAAGTTAAGGGTCTTATGTGTCTTGCTAGATCTAACCATTTCAGCGAAGTGTACATCCCTGTCAATTGGTACCAACCCATCAGTAATGTCCTTCGCTTGCAAACACTAGTACACCTGAAGCATCCCATCCCTCTCACAGCCCAGATATCTTAGAATCTCATCAATACATTCAGCAGACCAAGTATGAGCACTACAATTGTCGAAAAAAACCAGTAGATGCAGAAACGTACGACAGATTCTCTCTTAATCCGCAAAAGAAACCATTGTGGCACACTTCCAGTGAGAAAAGATCACAATTATCTATTGCATTGAACACTGTACCAAATAAGACAGGAATCACTTGAACAGATGCAACACATATTCAGAGTTCCAGGAAAATATCATCTTGATGTGTACTCTACAGTACCTATTGTTAGACTATACGTGTATATTAGGATAGAGATAGACTAACCAGAAGGGGACGCCGATGATGACAAGGAGGAGAAGCGATGGGAGCGCGTGGCGTGACTTCTCCAGTCGCAAGCGTTCGCTTCACTCCCGCTAAGACTGAGGGGGGATGTTAGACTATACGTGTATATTAGGATAGAGATAGAATAGGATTTGATACCATCTTGTACTCCAAGTCTACCTCCCCTTTGTACCTCTATATATACCCCCAAAGGGTCATGGAATTACAACACACAAGTTCTAGGGTTCTATATTTCCAATACCTATAACCTATTCTACACTACATTCTACGATAGGAAAAATTCAGTGAAAGTTTCTGTTGGAGAAACATTAATCAGCGTGCTGCTCCATCTTACATAATACATGATCAGTTCAACTATATATTTCTCAACAATCTGCTTCCCTGCATTACTACTACCAAAACGATCAAAAAACAGAGCAAAATCTTGGATTTAGTTACAGCAGAAACAGGGCGCATAGAGAGGTAAAAACGACCACATATTCCAGAAATAATTGGCCATATAACGATGATAAGGTGCTACTAGCACCCTAATCCAACCAGTTTAACATCTAAAAATTCCTAAATACACTGCCAATCATACGCCACCTCTTGAACCCTACCAAAGTCCTGCCACAATCCCGCTGGAACCCAACTCGGGAGAGAAAATTCGGGCATACCATACTCCGGCGGATCGTCCTTCCACCCCCGGCGCGACTAGCCCATGTCGCTTCCGCTGCCACATCCCGCTCAGCAAGAGGACCCAAAGCACTTGACCAGGATCTGGACGCCGGCAAGTCGTGTGTGGTTTTCTAGACGTCCTGCACGCCTCTCCCCGTAGCGACCGCAGGTTGAACACTAGTTCTTTCTTCCTACTTTACGGCTCACCAGTCGCCGCAACGCCGCAAGGTTTAACAATTAACACCGGTTCGTATTCGCCGGCACGTAGCTGATGCGAGCCCACAATCCCGAAACCAGAATAATGGAAGCCCGCAAGAGAGGCTCCCGCGTGGCCGCGCCGAGGTAAATATCCAAATAGGTGATCTTTCCGGAAGTTATAGGTTCACATATATATCATCTTGTGATCAAATAGCTGAATACAAATAAATTGCAAACATATATGATATATTTATGATTTTTCATATTCTTCATTTTTGAAAAGATATTATTATAACATATATTTGTGTGGCAATTTATGCAATTTTCTAAGTTAATATTTTAAGTAGATATTATTTATGGCTTCTATACCATTTAACATTGCAAACTATGCAATTATTTTTTAAATTGCTAAATATATTATTTTTATTAAAACTACCGATAAATTTTTGGTGCGACATACCCATTGCTAAAATTCTAGGTCCGCCACCTTACGGCCGGGCTAGCGTCGTATACGGGCGTGGAACTTAATTATGGATGGCATACAGGTAGGGGTGGGCATAAAAAACCGAAACCGAGCACCGAACCCGAATTAACCGGAACCGAAACCGAATACACCGAAACCGAATTAATCGAGACTAATTTCGGTGCGTAAATGCGATAAACCGAATTTATCAATTTAAATTCGGTTTTGAACTCTAATTGACCGAAAGAATCGAAATAACCGAGATACCAAAGTATTGCTACCAGTTCTCTTTATCTCTTTCTCAACGACTAAGCACTCTAGCAGCCCCATGCACGTGCGATGTATATACACACGTCTTGCATTCCTTTTCTTTGCTACACATGCATTCATCTTGATTTTTGATAGGCGCTATGTTTTTTTGCTAATCGTTATGCACTTGACTATGGTTATTTCTACAAGCAGTGGTGTGTGCGTGCTCATCATTACCGGTCATGGCAACACGCACGCACGACTGGTTAGCTGCACGTATTGTAGGCTCCCGCCATTTTATTTTGTCTTAGTCTATGTCATATCGGTTAAAAACCGAACACCGAACCGATTTTTTGGTTAACCGAAATACCAGTTAACAAGAAAACCGATATAATTTTGGTTATCATTTCTTATTACCCGAATTTTAGAAAAAACCGAAAAACTGAACCGAAATTTCGGTTAAAACCGAATGCCCATGCCTACATACAGGGCTGTCTCTAGTATTCCATAGCGGTACGTACAGGCAGAAACAAACTCCTCTTTCCTTCTGATCGTGCGTAGCCCGACGCAGATGGAATTGGAAAGCTCCACGCGATGCCTTAGGAACTGCCGTGATCGATGCGAACTCTACCCGTGATGTGTATGGAATTTCCCTCTCCCGCCGGCTGTCGTGTCGGACTTGAGTTCGTTACCGAGTATAATTGATAGGCCCACTATATATATATACGTGTTGTATATAACCCTATATCAGAATCTTTATATCAGAAGGCTTGAGAAGATAGGTCATACTAATTGTGCTTTGCGTACGTGCCGCTGCTTGGATCGCTCGGCCAAAACCCAAGAGTATCCCGATTCAAATCGATGGACGATTCCGCCCGCGCTATCTCGGCGACGTATCTCCAGGATGATCAGGTCGACGAGGCTGAGGCCCAGGCTGACTGTTGCTTGGATCTAGCCACGTTCTGCGAGCAGGTCCGCGTGCAGATGGAAAAGGTTGAACTGAGCTCTGTCTCCGCAGACACAGAACAAGAGAAACGGAGGCAAATTTCCCGGTTGCAATCCATCGTCGGTACAATCACGCACTTCTGTGCAGCCTACACGGAGACGGTGGAGGTGGCAAAGACCAAGGAGATGGACAGAGAGGAGAAAGTAGAAGGAGAATCGGTGATGAGCAGCCACAAATTCTCCACGGCGACAAAGGAGATGGAGCAAGAGACGAGCGTCACTGTACGAGTCCAGGAAGATGCGGCGACTAACCGAGAAAAACCAGCCACGGATACGTTGTCCATGTCAGACCATAGCGACGATGACGAGTACTCCTACGAGGAGGCGGCGTTCGCTCGCTTCCGTGCGGGATGGGAGCGTGCACACGGTGACAACAAAAGAATCTTCGAAGACCTCAGTGAGTAAACATGCATGCACATCTTGTTTGCTTTTCTTAATTAGTATAAATGTAACCTGTAACGCACGATCTTTCTGAATTCGAAGATAAAAACAAGCAGGAATACAGAAAATCCGAAAATTAAAATGACACATAATAAGAAGGTGAAAACAAACATGCATGGTTTTGCATTTAGCATTGCCAGGCTTTGCCGTGTACACTAATAGCTATTAGTTTGCTTTTATAACACATCCATGCTAATTCCCTACTTAATTGGTGCTACATATATTGCATGCAGCGTTAATTAGTCCTATGCTCTTTACACACTGCACGCCGGGATTCATGCCAATAGATGCTGTCATTCCCAAGACCGTGCAGGTATGCTCCATCAAAGTTACTGACTTGAAACACTTCAACTGGCCGCTACAAGTGTACGGCGTGGTTGCTGCCCGAGATGCTGTGGATCAGCGTCGCAACCCCATATTTCTTTGCCCAAGGGATGACTGCCAAATCCTAAGCAAATCGGTATGTTATACAACTCTTACTATATTCAGTTTTTCTCTTTCTTTCAATGATACCCTGTAATGAAAATTATCATGATCATGATTGCAGTATCCGTTTTTGCACCTGACTGGCCCAGTCCGTTCCATTGTGTCCGAGGAACCAGTTGACATCGAAATCCAGTTGGTAGTGAAGGGCACAACAACAGCTGAAGATAGGGCATTGATCAGCTATGCATTCTTGTATGAAGGTAATAACGGTGGTGCTAGGGTGCGTACCAGCACCATTGAGAAGTACTCCTGCACACTTGAGTTGTGTACTCAACAGGTTATCCGTTCTGTTCAAGCCACCATTTTCGGTCTTCGCATTGTGAACTCGATGCCTGAGTATGGTTTCAAGGTCCTCTGCTCAACACGGACTCAAAGCGTCAATGAGCCTCCGGAAGTTGTGTTGTTTGATTCGAAAGTCGGAAGAAAGTGTGCAATGAAAAATGGTTTTCTCAATCTGTCAAGGCAAGTCGTTTCTGTAGAGATGCGTGGGAAGTTGAAGCTAACTGTTCAAGCTTATTCAGAGTCTGGAGACGTTGCTGCAGCGTCTCATGTTCTGGTGGACCCCAAGAGATGCAACACAACTCATCATGAACTGCATTTTGGAGGCTTGAAGGTTGACTTCACGGTTGCATGGTCTTTACTGGTTGACGATGAGGACGCGATATTGATCAATGGGATGGCCGACCCCTTTTCATTGTTGCCCCCAATGCACCCCTCTATTGCCAGTTTACTGAAGTAGATAGTTAGTAAACTCTACTTTGTTATTCCTCCGGTGTATTGGTTCCTGAATAAGCTGGTTTTAAAAAATGCAGTTATCTATTATATTATTAAAACAACAAACAATCAACAGTAGAGATTTATCAATCTAAACTCATCAAATCCGAACGGCTGCGATTAATAAACCTGGCACGCAAGCACTTGCGCATGCGGCCTTGAGAAAACTAACTATGCACCGTGCGCAATAGAAACTCCAATCTCAACAAACTCTTATCTCTATCCATATAGAAATGCACGTTTATGTTTGTTCGCCTAGCAGAAAAAACAACAACATCAGATTAATCAATCAGCTTCGACGATGGATAGGAGGTAAAATATAGGTGGCCAGGCTATACGCTGACGGCCATGTCGGGACCGTTGGCGTATGGCCTAGCCAGGCCAGCCTGCAGTCCGATCCTCGGCGTAGAGTTGCCGTCGGCGTAGTGAGGTCTACGCCGAGGGCAGCCCTCGGTATATGTTTGGCCCTAGACGTAGACAGGGCTACGCCGACGGCCACTCTCGGCGTAGGCTATTTTTCAAATTTGTCTAATTTTGTAAAAGTCATAACTAATTCATATGATGTCAGAAAAATGCATAGAAGGTATCAAAATGTTCAGAAAAACATCCTCTATCCGTTTATGTCAAAATCATGCATATTTCAATCATGTACAGTACCATGTTAACATACTAACAATTCAAACACTTTCTTATAAGTCCTCGGGTTCCCGTGTTGGCCAGATGGCAATTTAAACGAAGTCAGAAAATTCTGCGGAGCCGCATGACGTTATTTTATGTGTCCTAGTAACCACTCCAAAAGTCGGAATTAGGATACGGCAATTATTTTGGAAAACCCTTCACAAATAGAGCTATCAAGTCCGGAGTTCTATACTCTTAGGGGAAATGAGTAGAAATTGGCTCGTGACACCGCATAGTTTGTCGGAACAAGGCCATATTTGGCATGTGTGGGGTCCCTGGGATGGGAAGGAAGGCCCGGGAGCAGATTTCCAATCCGACCCATGGGCGATGGATTTTTTTTCGGGGTGCCAAAACAGATTTTTTCTGTGAAGCAGGTACATGGGGCACATTTTAGTATCGCGCGAGACCTCCGCATAGTGGTAGAACACCGCCTTCGCACCACATATCACATGTCATATGTGCGCGCTAGCTATCTGGGAATCCATGTGGTTTCCTGCGGTGTTCGGCTGTATCTGCTGGAAACTGACCGGATTTAAATTAGGGGTACACTTTTCGTCGCTCAATAAATTATGTGAAATATTTTTAAAGTCTACGACACATCACTTTATGTGCAACTTTTTTCTGTTTAGCGCGATGGTTAACGGGTGCACCAGCGCGCCCGATACGGACATACCGCATCTCCGTGGGGGCCCGTTTTGGACAAATGGCAATTTAAACGAAGTCAAAAAATCCCGTGGAGCCGCATGGCATCATTTTATGTGTCCTAGTAACCACTTTAAAAGTTGGAATTAGGATACGGCAATTATTTTGGAAAACCCTTCACAAATAGGGCTATCACGTCCGGAGTTCTATGGCTTTTAGGGAAAATGAGTAGGAAACTGCCGGTGACACCTCATAGTTTGTCGGAACGAGGTCATATTTGGCACATGTGTGGTCCCTAGGATGGGAAGCAAGGCCCCGAGAGCGTATTTCCAATCCGACCCATGGGCGATGGTTTTTTCATTTTCGGGGCGTCAAAATTGGTTTTTTTTGTGAAGCAACTACATGGGGCGCATTTAATATTGCGCGAGACTCCGCGTAGTGGTAGGACACCGCCTCCGGACCACATATCACATGCCATATGTGCGCACTAGGTATCTGGGAATCTATGCGGCTTTCTGCGGTGTCCCGTCGAATCCGCTGGAAACTGGCCGGATTTGAACTACGGGTACACTTTCCGTCGCTCAATAAATTCCACGAAAAATGTTTTTAGGTCTATAACACATCACTTTATATGTTAATTTTTGTCGGTTTAGCGTGTTGGCTAACGGTGCACCAGCGCGCTCGGTACAACTGACGTGGCCATAACCCTTCGGGTACTCGACATTGCCATACCCAGTGCAGATTATCAAGGTGGACCAGCACAAGGACTCGACGAGCTGGACCTGCACGCGCCTCAACTTGGGCTACAAGGAAAGAAGACTCCAACACGAATCCTACTAGGACTCTTGTAAACCCTAGCTTGGCTGATATATAAAGCCAGGCAGGGGCACCCCTTAGGGACACACACAATCAGAAACATAATTTTAGAGGCAACACGCCTAGACACAGCAACCCGCGGATTAGAACTAGACTAGATCCCACAACTCCACCTATGGCGGCCCCATGTATACATATATTCATATAGTGGATTACTAGCAGGACGTAGCGACCCTCCACCGCGGGGGCGTGAACCTGGGTACGTCGTGTACCGCCTCGCTCCCGGAACTTCCGTCGTCGCCTTTATCTAAAACCCAAGCCCCTCATGGTGGGCATTGCCGAGGAACCGCCTCGACAATTGGCGCCGTCTGTGGGAATCACGTCGACTAGATTTTGTCATCCGGGCGGGATCCGTCAAAATTATCATCAACAATATCAAACGAGGTTTGAATCAAAGTGGCGCAGCCGCCGGATCGCCGTGTCCGCTTGGTAGGGAAGCGCATGTGTGGAGCACGGCACGTGCATAATCAGCCAGGCGTTTTAACGTCTGTATCATCAGCGATTCAACGGAACCAAGAAATCGAAGCCAATCAAGACTGCTCCGTGTGAACCACACCTGAAACAAGCGGATATTTTTCACGCCCGAATCATGCTGAAGTTCGTTTCGTACCCGGCTCAACTCCTTGGCAGCAAAGAAGGAAAGCATCAATCGAGTGGTAGGGAAAAGGAAAGAGAACCCCAGTCAGACATCTACGTCCAAAACAAGGGTCGTCTTAGACAAAAGCAGACATATCTATGTCATGCATGGACTTGCCGGCCAATAAATTGATCAACATGCATCTCAAGTACTAATGGAATCATATGAAGATAAGGAGAAGATATATCAAGTGATACTACTCTATGATACGGAAAGAATCAAGAAGCTTCGGCTACCTCGCCATGGTCGGACAAAGTGCTGCACGAACTCGTCGCGGCGAAGCCGGCAACTTCGACTGTCCGGCAACACTTTATGTTTTTTGCGCCGTAATATGACTGCAGATCGGAACAAGCTTCGATTGCTTCACCGCGCATAGTCACCGCGCTCGGGGGCTCGCCAGTCATGGACCCGATATTACGGACCAGATATATTCGGATGCTCACTTGCAACGGATCGGCTATGTCAACCGCGTCCTCTTCATCGGCCACGACAGCTAGGCGCCGCGTGGACTATCTCTGGCCGTGGAATTATTTTGGCTGCGCCTGCCGCGTGGACTATCTCTGTCCGCAGAATTATTTCGGCTGCGCCTGCCGCATGGACTATCTCTGGCCGCGGAATTATTTTGGCTGCGCCCGCCGGCATGAATTAGCTTGGATGGCGGAATTATCTCGGATGCGCCCGCCGCATGAATTATCTTGGATGGCGGGATTATTTCGACTGCGCCTGCAGAACTAAGTGTTCTTCTTCCTTTCGCCACACCCGATGATTGGGAAGGCGCCATTACATCGTTACCTCCAGTACTCTCGGTGGATTTATTTTCCCCGAATCGGTCAAAGGCTTCATCACCTATGATTAATCGATGGACTTATCCTCTTCGACTCTGGATATATCTTCTTCCGATGCACTCTCGGGTTGGTGGATTCATCATCTAGAATATTCAATGGATATCATACTACATAATATTGACCCGATGCGCTCCTGTCGGGAGCGCTGCTATTACTCGGGAGTTCCTGGAAGATCTTCAACTATTATGTCTACTCCCATCGGGAGCGCTGGTTCGCTGGAATTCAAGAAGATATGAAGACTATTACTCCCATCGGGAGCGCCGGTTCGCTGGAACCCAAGAAGATATGAAGACTATTACTCCCATCGGGAGCGCCGGTTCGCTGGAACCCAAGAAGATATGAAGACTATTACTCCCATCGGGAGCGCCGGTTCGCTGGAACCCAAGAAGATATGAAGGATCAAGTTTTGAAGAATTGCAGTAATTCGGGACACCCGAACTACATCGTCAGGAACCTTGTTCGTATATTTCAACGAACATCAGTGCGATGGAAAATACGCCCAGAGATTGCACTCTAAAAAAGCCTCTGAAACTACGAGTGCTATGATGCAAAATCAACGGGGACCGTGCTCTTTTCCATTGCTATAGATGCCTCAAAGAGTGCCGCAAATAGCAAGGATCATGAAGCAACGAAGACCTTGCTCTTTTCCTTTGCTAAAGATGCCTCAAAGAGTGCCGCAAATAGCAAGGATCATGAAGCAACGGGGACTTTGCTCTTTACCTTTGCTATAGATGCCTCAAAGAGTGCCGCAGATAGCAAGGATCATGAGACACGTACAAAAACGACCCACGTTCGGTACTTTACTTATGGAAGTATCAAATAGCAACGGAGTCATCGGCAGAGCTAGTGCTTCCGATATATTCGGGAGCTGCTGTCAGAACATACATCGGTTGAAAGCAAAGTTGCACATACAACGGGTTTAGCAAGACCTGCAACACGAGCTGATCACTCAAACAATTTGCTGACCAACGAATACACATACGCTTAAACAGGCAATTAAGATTTGCTCCTTCAAAATTTGCCAACGGCATTGACACGGTAAAAGTGCATATATATGTATCTACCGAAAAACTTACAAACAATGGCATCGACGATGCTCAAGGTGCATTGACGATTGCCCCTTGAAATATACAACAGTGTGTCAACGGCACCTGAAGAAAACCGTAAACATCGGGTTGCTCGACTTGAGTCTACTCACGGTTGCAAGCATCAGTGCCCAGACTCGGGGGCTACTTCCATCGGGAGCGTTGGACGCGCACCCGATAAAATCATCGGCTCCCCTCAGGGCCATCATCTCAATCATCGGCTCCCCTCAGGGCCATCATCCGAATCATCGGCTCCCCTCAGGGCCATCGTCTCAATCATCGGCTCCTCTCAGGGCCATCATCTCAATCATCGGCTCCCCTCAGGGCCATCATCCGAATCATCGGCTCCCCTCAGGGCCATCATTCGAATCATCGGCTCCCCTCAGGGCCATCGTCTCAATCATCGGCTCCCCTCAGGGCCATCATCTGAATCATCAACTCCTCTATCTATGGCATCATCAGAGTCATCGGCATCAAGTTCTCGGAACTTGAAAAAGTTTACGGTGTTTGACTTAGCATTTTTTACACCCTGTACATAACTATTTCATATTTATCTACAGGCTCGGTGGCTACTCCCATCGGGAGTGCTTGCCGCGCACCCGATAAAAAATACGGCAACCTCGCCAACAAAGTAGAATAAAGTTGAAGACATCGGCATCAACTATCAAGATCTTCGAGTAGTACAACTTGAGTCTATGCGTGGCTGCAAGCACCCGCCCATAGACTCGGGGGCTACTCCCATCGGGAGCGCTTCGCGCACCCGACAGAAATCAACTTCGACTCTACATCAAGCACAAGATTCAACAGATGATCAAGACATTCGGCGAAGACAACTTTAGTCCCTGCCCGAAGCTTCACTTCGGCCAGACACTCGGGGGCTACTGACGTGGGCATAACCCTTCGGGTACTCGACATTGCCATACCCAGTGCAGATTATCAAGGTGGACCAGCACAAGGACTCGACGAGCTGGACCTGCACGCGCCTCAACTTGGGCTACAAGGAAAGAAGACTCCAACACGAATCCTACTAGGACTCTTGTAAACCCTAGCTTGGCTGATATATAAAGCCAGGCAGGGGCACCCCTTAGGGACACACACAATCAGAAACATAATTTTAGAGGCAACACGCCTAGACACAACAACCCGCGGATTAGAACTAGACTAGATCCAACAACTCCGCCTATGGCGGCCCCCTGTATACATATATTCATATAGTGGATTACTAGCAGGACGCAGCGACCCTCCACCGCGGGAGCGTGAACCTGGGTACGTCGTGTACCGCCTCGCTCCCGGAACTTCCGTCGTCGCCTTTCTCTAAAACCTAAGCCCCTCATGGTGGGTGATACGTCTCCAACGTATCGATAATTTCTTATGTTCCATGCTACATTATTGATGATATCTACATGTTTTACACACATTATATGTCGTATTTACGCATTTTCTGGAACTAACCTATTAACAAGATGCCGAAGAGCCAGTTGTTGTTTTCTGCTGTTTTTGGTTTCAGAAATCCTAGTAAGGAAATATTCTCGGAATTGGACGAAATCAACGCCCAGGTTCCTATTTTTCCCGGAAGCATCCAGAACACCCGAGAGTCGCCAGAGGGAGGCCACGAGGGGCCCACACATGGTGGCGGCGCGGCCCAAGCCCTGGCCGCGCCGCCCTAGTGTCTGGCCCCACCAGACCCCCTCTGACCTGGCCCTTTCGCCTACTTAAAGCCTCCGTCGCGAAACCCCCAGTACCGAGAGCCACGATACGGAAAACCTTCCAGAGACGCCTCCGCCGCGAATCCCATCTCGGGGGATTCAGGAGATCGCCTCCGGCACCCTGCCTGAGAGGGGATTCATCTCCCGGAGGACTCTTCATCGCCATGATCGCCTCCGGAGTGATGAGTGAGTAGTTCACCCCTGGACTATGGGTCCATAGCAGTAGCTAGATGGTCGTCTTCTCCTCATGTGCTTCAATGTTGGATGTTGTGAGCTGCCTAACATGATCAAGATCATCTATCTGTAATACTATATGTTGTGTTTGTCGGGATCCGATGGATAGAGAATACTATGTTATGGTGATTATCAATCTATTTCTTATGTGTTGTTTATGATCTTGCATGCTCTCCGTTATTAGTAGAGGCTCTGGCCAAGTTTTTACTCTTAACTCCAAGAGGGAGTATTTATGCTCGATAGTGGGTTCATGCCTTCATTGATACCGGGACGAGTGACGGAAAGTTCTAAGGTTGTGATGTGTTGTTGCCACTAGGGATAAAACATTGATTCTATGTCTAAGGATGTAGTTGTCGATTACATTACGCACCATACTTAATGCAATGGTCCGTTGCTTTGCAACTTAATACCGAATGGGGTTCGGATGATAACCTGAAGGTGGACTTTTTAGGCATAGATGCAGTTGGATGGCGGTCTATGTACTTTGTCGTAATGCCCAATTAAATCTTACTATATTTATCATATCATGTATATGCATTGTTATGCCCTTTTCTATTTTGTCAATTGCCCGACTGTAATTTGTTCACCCAACATGCTTTTTATCTTATGGGAGAGACACCTCTAGTGAACTGTGGACCCCGGTCCTATTCTTTACATCGCATACAATCTACTGCAATACTTGTTTTACTGTTTTCTTGCAAACAGTCATCTTCCACACAATACGGTTAATCCTTTGTTACAGCAAGCCGGTGAGATTGACAACCTCACTGTTTCGTTGCGGCAAAGTACTTTGGTTGTGTTGTGCAGGTTCCACGTTGGCGCCGGAATCCCTGGTGTTGCGCCGCACTACATTTCGCCACCATCAACCTTCAACGTGCTTCTTGGCTCCTACTGGTTCGATAACCTTGGTTTCATACTGAGGGAAACTTACTGCTGTGCGCATCATACCTTACTCTTGGGGTTCCCAACGGACGTGTACATCTACGCGCATCAGTGGGCATTGCCGAGGAACCGCCTCGACAACAACCATTTTGCATCTCCCGAGGGGGCTGTTTTGGCCAGATGGCAAACTGAACGTCATATTTGGATTACTCTAATTTTTAGGTTCAGATGATGATATGGATGTTATATTTAGATTCCTCTCATTTTTCTGATCGATCTAGACATATTATTTGTAGAATTCCGATTTTCAATTTAAAGATATTAATTATTCCATATTAAATAGAGAAAAGACCAAAAAATCTTTTTATTATTATTTGAATTCAATATTATTATTACTTATATATTCATTGTTGTTTACTCAAGTATTATTTGGAATTCAAAAATAAAGAGGTGTGACATCACGGTCCAAGGGTTAATAGGGTTGATATGCTATTATTATCAGCAAGGTGTCAATTCTGTAATGGAAACTCATTCGAATGGAACCAAGAAGTTAAGCGTGCTGAGCCTCGAGTAGTGTGAGGATGGGTGACTGACTGGAAAGTTTAACCATGATTATAATTTGACCTGAGATTAAGTATACTTAGAGTTAAAAGTTTTTTGGGTGAAAGATAAACAAGTAAAAAAAGAATAATAATAATGGTGTAAAATAAAATAAAATTTGAAAAAATTTAAAACTATATGGTGAGGGTTTTGCCGTCGGCATAGCCAAAAATAATTTTTACATTTCACGTGGTGCAACACCTTTAAGACCAGCTGGCAACACACGCTGCAACAATATGTGACAATCATGTGTCTTCAAACTGTGTACTTTACCGCCATCCACATCCACACATCTTGACAGGTTTGCAGCAAATCCATCAGGGAACCTAGCATTGGCAAGATACCTGCACAACTTAATTTTCTTTTCTTTTCTTTAGTAAGTGTCCATGGTGCGTGTGGCTTGGCATATCTACTTCCCACATGTTGCATCCAATATTTTCTCCTTATATTGAATGTCTGAAGATCCACTCTAGCATTATGTGTGTCCTTACTCTTTCCCTCTAGTTCAAGAAGGGTACCAAGGATACTGTCACATATATTCTTCTCAATGTGCATCACATCTAGGTTGTGCACAAATTTCAGTTTTGACCAATATGGTAGATCAAAGAATCTAACCTTGAGGTGCCAGTTTGGTTCACCTTCCACTGTACGTTTACGCTTCCTAAGAGCAGGGTTTTTGCCAGGCTCTGTATCCTTAACTATGTCTACCTTCTACAATACTTCTTCTTGTGTGAATTTCCTTGGTGAATCTCTGTCCTCTATTTTACCATTGAAAACTCTACTCTTTCTGTAAGGATGATCTTTGCGAAGGAATTGACGATGGCCAACATAACCAATTTTGTTGGTTAGTTTCTCAAAGCAAGGATTTTCATCACAATGTACACATGCGTAAATCGTAATACCCTTTGGTGCTTCTGTCAGATAATGTGGCATATCCAGGGTAGTCATGAATTGACCAAATGAACGCAACATGCAACTGAAAATCCCTACCTGTGCATGCATCAAAAGTATCCACACCATCCCAGAGCTTAATCATATCCTTAATAAGTGGTTGCATAAATACATGAAAATCCCGGGTTGATATTTTCCAGGAATAAGCAATGACATCATCAAATTTGATTGATCCATACACATCCAAGGTGGGAAGTTGTATGGAATAACAAATACTGGCCACATACTGTATGAGGTGCTCATATTTCCAAATGGATAGAAACCATCTGTCGCAATCCCGAGCTTGATGTTGCGTGCATCTTTAGGAAACCAATCAAACTCTTTGTCAAAGAACTTCCACGCCACACCATCAGCTGGGTGCCTCATTATATTGTCCTGAGCAACCCTCTTGTCCTTATGCCACCTTGTGTTCTCTGACAATTCCTTTGAAACAAAAAATCTTTGTAACCTTGGGATTATAGGAAATTACCTAAGCACCTTATGAGGAACCTTTCTCTTTCCTTCCATGTCCCTCCATCTAGAAAGTCCACACACAGGGCAATGGGATTTTTTAGCATGATCTCCCCAAAATAGAGCACAATCATGCTTGCATACATGAATAGTCTCATACCCAAGTCCAACATCAGAAAGGGCACGCTTAGCTTCGGCCTAAGTTCTGGGAAAACTCACCTCTGGCAAAGAATCACATAAGACACCAAAAAATTGATCAAAAGCTCTGTTTGTGACGCGGTTGTATGATTTGATGTATAGCATCTTTATAATGAACATCAACCTAGAGGTAGTGATGCATCCCTTATGAAGCTCTCGCTTCGCTTCTTCAATCAGCTTAGCGTAAAGATTAGGTTCAGAACTACCTTTCTGACCAGACTCTTCTAGATCATGTACCATAGTGTCCATATCATCATGAAAATTGTCACTGCCTTGCTCACTGCTATCATTATTGTCACTTTCATAAGCACCTTCATTGCTTTCATCATCACTAAATGGTTCTCCATGAAAATCCATTTTTTATAGTGCATGGTCATACCATTGCAGTTAATGTGAGACTCAACAATGTGTTCCTTATGCCACATCAAATTCAGGCATTTGGTGCATGGGCACAACATTGGTTCACCTTCCTGCACATGTTGTCGCGCAAAATTCATAAACGCTGCCACCCCTCTCATGTATTGAGCTGTAAACTTAACAGCATTAGTAATCCAATTTCTATCCATAAATAAAATACCACTTAACAATCTACAATATGAAAAAGGCTTAAATTAGTGAACAATGTACAACATAAATAATTACCACTTAATAATCTAAAAGATGAAAAGGGCTTATATTACAAATCTATATTATGACTGCCATGAACACAATATAAAACTAACCACAGACCCAAAAAACTATGAACACACATCAAAGAGGAACTCACATGTGTGGTACCCAAAGACGTGCGCCGCCCTCCCAGGCCACCCTCCGTATAAGTTATCGCCGCGCCAAAACCCTAGGATCCGAGATCCGATCGTGTTGGCGGTTATGATTTGCAAAAGGCTAACGAACTGATTTAGTTATCAATCCGACAAAGGAACTTAACATTTATTTATGTGCTTTGAGATTCTGTATTCCTCGTACTAGGTTAGTTTAGGCCGTTTATTCCATCTTGGGCCGTGGTCGTTGTCTGGGCCGTTGTGCTTGTATGATTGTGTCCACAATCGTCTCTCTAACACGCCTCTCTCACTCGTGCAATCACTATTTCCGGAGGGACCTAGAACAGTTGTTGCCCCGAGGGACCAAGAAAATCTGCTGCCGGAGGGACCGACGGGAGGAGCAGACGCCAACTCAGAGGCAGGTGCAAGGTCAGGCTCGTCTACCGTCGTTGTCCAGGTTTGTTTGAACCTAGCTTGTACTTCCCCTTTCTCTTTTTGGATCTCCTACTAGTAGGATAGATCTGGTACATACAGTCCACCCCATCTGGTCTTTTTTACTTTTCGATTTAACTAATTAGTCATTAGGTCAATGAAATCTGGTCTTCTAAGCTTGTTAAAAGTAGATATGTTTGTTCATTTGTCTCCTTCAACAAATTATTAAGTAATTAGTCATTAGGTCAACAAATCTACTATCTGCTTAAGTAATGTAGATCTGCTTGTTTTCCTTTTCGAGGGACTACATGTGCTACATACCTTGGTGTCCACATATGGGGATACAATATATCATCTACATTGTCTTCAAAATTTGTCTGTACTGCATTTATATCTTGTTCCTTGATCCAAGTATTTTATTTATTTTTTGGTGAATGCACTGGTCTTTGTTTATCATTTTTTGATGAGTCATCTTATCTACTGCATGTAGCATTATAATCGCCTGCACTAGTGGCTTATCAAATCTATTTCATGAATTGATAAGCATTGTCTTTTCTGCTATACTAGTTTGTTTGTTGCAGTAATAACTGTTAATTATTAGCAATTTTGTCAATATGATTTCTAATTGTTAATTACTATATTTTACAAAGGATTATTTCGTGTTCTCGATTTTTGGAAATTGTAGGATTATTGTAGGATCATTTCCTGATCCTTTGTACTAATTTTTTTAGATGGCATACAAGTGTCGGTTGTGCCATAGTCACGCTGGACCGTGCGGGAACAGGAGGACTGAGAGGAGCTCTTTGTTCATCCGTCTGCATAGCAACTTCAGTGAGCACATGGTAATTGTCTAATTGTTTTTTCCAACAAGCATGCTGATCAAAATTTTAGTACTTTGTTAAAATATGAAGTCTTGCATTTCTTTTTTTTACATTGTCCCCTGATGTTTCTTTTACAATTAAATGCAGAGCGTGCCTTGTTTCGCAAGGGGCAAGTTCCGTGACAAAATAGCGAACAAGCTTATTATGTTCGCGGAAACTAAATAAAGAGAGTTTTATGTCTTCAATGTGGCCCATGGAAACAACAACACAATGATATTCGGAGGCGATTATCAGAGGTTCTTGTATGACTACAACATGAAGCATGGGGACAAGGTTAAGCTGACTTTGAAAACTAAGGACAACTATATCTTCCTACATCCAGTTAACAAGAAAGGATTCTCGAAAATTAGAGTTGATGGTAAATTACTCATTTGTTTTTCTTACCCGCTTATTGATTTTGTATTACTATTCCCTGCTCTCTTTTCATAACAGTTATTTTAATCCATTTCTTTTCTATCAATTCTTTTAATTTTCCAGAACATTTTGACTTCATGGACATAGCTCGGGCTGTTTCTGTAGCCCCTGGTGTTGACCTAACCAACAGCCAGATTCGCAGCATTAATCGTCATGTTGAGTTCAATGGAATAGGTCTATGCACACTTTTCATTCACTGGATGACTAAATCAGATGTTGATCAAAAGAGCATGGTAAATACCCTTACTCCCACAAGTTTACTACTTTTATGTCTCCGTTTTTGGACTTGTAGTTGATGTTGTTAGTTTCAAGTTATGTTTTCATAAATAGAATTTGTGTTGGTTAATCATGGTACCATGTTTTTTGCACAGGACATCCCTAAGTACATTGCAACAAGCCTGGATATCCCCCACAGTGGACATGCTACTCTGCAAATTGATGGGCATGAAGAACCAACTTGGGAAGCTTCCTACTTCACCTCAACAGATGGTAGGATCCGTTTCAGGGATGGCTGGGCTGAATTTACAAATGATCAAGCAGTTGAGATTGGTGAACTCCACGCGATCATATTTCACAAGATCAATGACAACGTCTACATCAACTTCCAGAATGTGTCTTGACTGACATTGTTATGTTGGATGGTCGATATTTTGTATATAAATATGTACTGGCTCAACCATGGAACTACCTAATCCCACAGCTTTTGCTTTGCATATAAAGAAAGCAAATCTGCCTATCTAGTATGAAACTGCTTATGTAGTATCAGTACCATGGCTCTGCCTACTGTTATGTAATTAGTACATTGTAAGACTTCTGTTTGTGCGCGACTTATATGCAGTCTTCGACTACCTATCTTATCTACTTTTAATTCTTCTTCTTGCATCTAAATTATTGTGTGTACTTGTTATGGTAATCAGAAAAATACAAGCAACTACAGGTAACAATATCACAAAATATTTGGTACTATAAAATATCTTTTCCTGTTATGAAAAACCTGTCCATTAATCCAGTTGCTACTGAGCCATAGACTTTATTATATCATTGCCCTATACTGCCGTAAGTAATCATATAAAAAGTATCACGTACGAAATTAGTAACACAAACGAATTGTAGTATAACGGTAGTACTTCCCGATCAATTCCACTTCAAACGTCCCTAGTTCGATTCTCATATACGCCTGGTTTTTTCCTATTTGTTGAACTAGTTTATTGCATTTATACATTCACATTGACAACCTGGTCCCACCACTAATCAGTGACGGACTAATGTACCACGAACTCAATTTCGTCATCAGGATTATCCGTGACGGTAAAACATGACACAATTTCATGTCGTCATGCATATATGATCATACGTGACAAAAAATCCAATCCGTCACCTACTTACCTTAATACATGACAGACCAGACATTTGTCATCAGGAAATTTGTCACTGAATATGATATCTGGCGTAGTGTACACATGGGAGTCTGAGGAGAGGAGCAGAGGGGTGGTCATGGCGACGACAGCCAAGTGATGTCTACTCACGCTTCTTTTCCTGTAGACAGTGTTGGGCCTCCAAGAGCAGAGGTTTGTAGAACAGCAACAAGTTTTCCCTTAAGTGGATCACCCAAGGTTTATCGAACTCAGGGAGGAAGAGGTCAAAGATATCCCTCTCAAGCAACCATGCAATCACGATACAAGAAGTCTCTTGTGTCCCCAACACACCTAATACACTTGTCAGACGTATAGGTGCACTAGTTCGGCGAAGAGATAGTGAAATACAAGTAGTATGGATGTATATGAGTGGTAATAGTAATCTGAATAAAATATGGCAGCGAGTAAACATGCAACAAAACAGTAAATAAACGGAGATTCGATGTTTGGAAACAAGGCCTAGGGATCATACTTTCACTAGTGGACACTCTCAACATTGATCGCATAATAAATAATAACTTCTCTCATTTGTGCTACATACACTCTTTTGTTGGATGACAAACACCATTCGTTGCGTAGGGCTACAAGAGCTCCCTCAAGCCGGAGTTAACAAGCGCCACAAGTTTCGGCATTCATATTTAAGTAACCTTAGAGCATAATAGATCTTTGCAAAATAAACCGAGTACTAACATAGCATACACACTCTCACCATTACACTGTGAAAGGGGGAATAGATCACATCAATACTATCATAGCGATAATCAACTCCATAACCTACAAAAGATTATGATCATAATCTACGACAAGAACCACACGATGCACACACTGTCACCATTACACCATGCAGGAGGAATAGACTACTTTAATAACATCACATGAGTAGCACATAGACTAGTAGCGATACAAAGCATATTGCAATCATAAAGGGATATAAATAAGCACTTCACTATGCTATTCATAACAGTGAATAAGTATTCTGTGAAATATAGCCTAAGAGACCCACACGGTGCACACACTGTCACCTTTACACACGTGGGACAAGGAGTCTCCGGATATCACATAAGTAAAATCCACTTGACTAGCATAATGACATCTAGATTACAAGCATCATCATATGAATCTCAATCATGTAAGGAAGCTCATGAGATTATTGTATTGAAGTACATAGGAGAGAGATTAACCACATAGCTACCGGTACAACCCTTTGATGCGCGTAGATGTACACGTCCGTTGGGAACCCCAAGAGGAAGGTATGATGCGCACAGTGGCAAGTTTTCCCTCAGAAATAAACCAAGGTTTATCGAACCAGGAGGAGCCAAGAAGCACGTTGAAGGTTGATGGTGGCGAAATGTAGTGCGGCGCAACACCAGGGATTCCGGCGCCAACGTGGAACCTGCACAACACAACCAAAGTACTTTGCCCCAACGAAACAGTGAGGTTGTCAATCTCACCGGCTTGCTGTAACAAAGGATTAACCGTATTGTGTGGAAGATGATTGTTTGCAAAGAAAACAGTAAAGAACAATTGCAGTAGATTGTATGTGATGTAAAGAATAGGACCGGGGTCCACAGTTCACTAGAGGTGTCTCTCCCATAAGATAAAAGCATGTTGGGTGAACAAATTACAGTCGGGCAATTGACAAAATAGAGAAGGGCATAACAATGCGTATACATGATATGATAAATATAGTGAGATTTAATTGGGCATTACGACAAAGTACATAGACCGTCATTGATACGTCTCCAACGTATCGATAATTTCTTATGTTTCATGCTACTTTATTGATGATACCTACATGTTTTATGCACATTATATGTCATATTTATGCATTTTCTGGAACTAACCTATTAACAAGATGCCGAAGAGCCGATTGCTTGTTTTCTGCTGTTTTTGGTTTCGAAATCCTAGTAAGGAAATATTCTCGGAATTGGACGAAACTTTCGCCCAGGGTCCTATTTTTGCACGAAGCTTCCAGAAGACCGAAGAGTCAACGAAGTGGGGCCACGAGGCAGCCAGGAGCTAGGGCGGCGCGGCCCAAGCCCTGGCCGCGCCGGCCTGCCCCCTGGGCCCCTCGTGTGGCCCCCTGACCTACCCTTCCACCTACTTAAAGCTTCCGTCGCGAAACCCCCAGTACCGAGAGCCACGATACGGAAAACCTTCCAGAGACGCCGCCGCCGCGAATCCCATCTCGGGGGATTCAGGAGATCGCCTCCGGCACCCTGCCGGAGAGGGGATTCATCTCCCGGAGGAATCTTCATCGCCATGATCGCCTCCGGAGTGATGAGTGAGTAGTTCACCCCTGGACCATGGGTCCATAGCAGTAGCTAGATGGTCGTCTTCTCCTCGTTGTGCTTCATTGTTGGATCTTGTGAGCTGCCTAACATGATCAAGATCATTTATCTGTAATACTATATGTTGTGTTTGTCGGGATCCGATGGATAGAGAATACTATGTTATGGTGATTATCAATCTATTGTTTATGTGTTGTTTATGATCTTGCATGCTCTCCGTTATTAGTAGAGGCTCTGGCCAAGTTTTTGCTCTTAACTCCAAGAGGGAGTATTTATGCTCGATAGTGGGTTCATGCCTTCATTGACACCCGGGATCGTGACGATGAGGTTCTAAGGTTGTGATGTGCTTGTTGCCACTAGGGATAAAACATTGATGCTATGTCTAAGGATGTAGTTGTTGATTACATTACGCACCATACTTAATGCAATTGTCTCGTTGCTTAGCAACTTAATACTGAATGGGGTTCGGACGATAACTCGAAGGTGGACTTTTTAGGCATAGATGCAGTTGGATGGCGGTCTATGTACTTTGTCGTAATGCCCAATTAAATCTCACTATATTTATCATATCATGTATATGCATTGTTATGCCTTTTTCTATTTGTCAATTGCCCGATCGTAATTTGTTCACCCAACATGCTTTTACCTTATGGGAGAGACACCTCTAGTGAACTGTGGACCCCGGTCCTATTCTTTACATAGCATACATTCTACTGCAATACTTGTGTTTTACTGTTTTATTTGCAAACATCTTCCACTCGATACGCTTAATCCTTTGTTACAGCAAGCCGGTGAGATTGACAACCTCACCTGTTTCGTTGGGACAAAGTACTTGGGTTGTGTTGTGCGGGTTCCGCGTTGGCGCCGGAATCCTCGGTGTTGCGCCGCATCACATTTCGCGACCATCAACCTTCAACGTGCTTCTTGGCTCCTACTGGTTCGATTAAACCTTGGTTTCTTTCTGAGGGAAAACTTGCTACTGTGCGCATCATACCTTCCTCTTGGGGTCCCAACGAACGTGTGAGTTACACGCCATCAAGCTCTTTTTCTGGCGCCGTTGCCGGGGAGATCAAGACACGCTGCAAGGGGAGTCTCCACTTCTCAATCTCTTTACTTTGTTTTTGTCTTGCTTTATTTTATTTACTACTTTGTTTGCTGCACTAAATCAAAATACAAAAAAATTAGTTGCTAGTTTTACTTTATTTATTGTCTTGCTCTCTATATCGAAAACACAAAAAAATTAGTTACTTGCATTTACTTTATCTAGTTTGTTTTATTTACCGTTGCTAAAATGAATACCCCTGAAAATACTAAGTTGTGTGACTTCACAAATGCAAATAATAATGATTTCCTATGCACACCTATTGCTCCACCTGCTACTACAGCAGAATTCTTTGAAATTAAACCTGCTTTACTGAACTTGGTTATGAGAGATCAATTTTCCGGTGTTAGTTCCGATGATGCTCGCTGCCCATCTCAATAATTTTGTTGAACTTTGTGAAATGCAAAAGTATAAAGATGTAGATGGTGATATTATTAAATTGAAAGTGTTTCCTTTCTCATTAAGAGGAAGAGCTAAAGATTGGTTGCTATCTTTGCCTAAGAATAGTATTGATTCATGGACTAAATGCAAGGATGCTTTTATTGGTAGATATTATCCTCCTGCTAAAATTATATCTTTGAGAAGTAGCATAATGAATTTTATGCAATTAGATACTGAACATGTTGCTCAAGCATGGGAGAGAATGAAAACTTTGGTAAAGAATTGCCCAACCCATGGATCGACTACTTGGATGATCATCCAAACCTTCTATGCAGGACTAAATTTTTCTTCGCGGAATTTATTGGATTCAGCTGCTGGAGGTACCTTTATGTCCATCACATTGGGGTCAGCTACAAAACTTCTTGATGATATGATGATAAATTACTCTGAATGGCACACGGAAAGAGCTCCACAAGGTAAGAAGGTAAATTCTGTTGAAGAAACCTCTTCCTTGAGTGATAAGATTGATGTGATTATGTCTATGCTTGTGAATGGTAGATCTAATGTTGATCCAAATAATGTTCCTTTAGCCTCATTGGTTGCTCAAGAAGAAAATGTTGATGTGAATTTCATTAAAAATAATAATTTCAACAATAATGCTTATAGGAACAACTCGGTAATAACTATAGGCCATATCCTTCGCTAATGGTAATGGTTATGGTAATTCTTATGGGAATTCTTACAATAATAATAGGAGTGTACCCTCTGGTCTTGAAGCTATGCTTAAAGAATTTATTAGTACACAAACTGCTTTTAACAAATCTGTTGAGGAAAAGCTTGATAAAATTGATATTATTGCTTCTAGAGTTGATAGACTTGCCTCCGATGTTAATCTTTTAAAATTAAAAGTTATGCCTAATAATGATATTGATAATAAGATCACTACTACAGCAAATGCCATCCAAGTTAGAATTAATGAGAATATAAGATTAATGGCTGAACTGCGTGCTAGGTGGGATAGAGAAGAAAATGAAAAACTAGCTAAAGAGAATAATGTAGCTAAAGTTTGGACTATTACCACCACTAGTAATGCTAATTCTTCACATGTTGCTGCACCTCCTACTATCAATGGTAAAATAATTGGTGTTGGCAATGTTTCTACTCCTAGTGCAAAGCGTACAAAACTGCCTGAAATTGCTAAAATTGCTGAAACTGCTTGTGATAAAACTGCTGAATTTTTTTCCAACCTTGGGAGCAATGATCCCATTGCTGTAGCTCATAATGATTTAGATTTTGATGATTGCCACATCTCTGAAGTTATAAAGTTCTTACAAAAACTTGCTAAAAGTCCTAATGCTAGTGCTATAAATTTAGCCTTTACAAAACATATTACAAATGCTCTCATAAAAGCTAGAGAAGAGAAACTAAAACTTGAAACTTCTATTCCTAGAAAGTTAGAAGATGGTTGGGAGCCCATCATTAAAATGAAATTCAATGACTTTGAATGTAATGCTTTATGTGATCTTGGTGCAAGTATTTCGTTATGCCTAAAAAGATTTATGATATGCTTGACTTGCCACCATTGAAGAATTGTTATTTGGATGTTAATCTTGCCGATAATGTTAAAAAGAAACCTTTGGGGAGGATTGATAATGTGCACATTACGGTTAACAATAACCTTGTCCCCGTTGATTTTGTTGTCTTGGATATCGAATGCAATGCATCTTGTCCTATTGTGTTTGGAAGACCTTTTCTTCGAACTGTTGGTGCTGTTATTGATATGAGGGAAGGTAATATTAAATATCAATTTCCTCTCAAGAAAGGTATGGAACACTTCCCTAGAAAGAGAATGAAGTTGCCTTTTGATTCTATTATTAGAACAAGTTATGATGTTGATGCTTCTACTCTCGATGTTACTTGATTTGCACTTTCTGCGCCTAGCTGAAAGGCGTTAAAGAAAAGCGCTTATGGGAGACAACCCATGTTTTTACTACAGCAATTTTTTGTTTTGTTGAGTCTTGGAAGTTGTTTACTACTGTAGCAACCTCTCCTTATCATGTTTTTGTGCCAAGTAAAGTTTCTATGTTATAGTTGATGTTATATTTGGGATCGCTGCGCAGAAACAGCATTGCTGTCTGTCACGAATCTGGGCACAGTTCTCTGTAGAAAATTCGAAAAAATCTGCCAATTTACGAGCGTGATCCTCAGACATGTACGCAACTTTCATTAGTTTTGAGTTTTTCCATTTGAGCAAGTCTGGTGCCAGCTTTAAATTTGTCTTTACGGACTGTTCTGTTTTTGACAGATTCTGCCTTTTATTTCGCATTGCCTCTTTTGCTATATTGGATTTATTTCTTTGATCCATTAATGTCCAGTAGCATTATGCAATGTCCAGAAGTGAAAATAATGATTGTGTCACCTCTGAATGTGTGAATTATTAATTGTGCACTAACCCTCTAATGAGTTTGCTTGAAGTTTGGTGTGAAGGAAGTTTTCAAGGGTCAAGAGAGGAGAATGATATACTATGATCAAGAGGAGTGAAAGCTCTAAGCTTGGGGATGCCCCCGTGGTTCACCCCTGCATATTTTAAGAATACTCAAGCGTCTAAGCTTGGGGATGCCCAAGGCATCCCCTTCTTCATCGACAACATCATCAGGCTCCTCCCCTGAAACTATATTTTTATTCAATCACATCTTGTGTTCTTTACTTGGAGCGTCGGTTTGTTTTTGTTTTTGTTTTTGTTTGAATAAAATGGATCCTAGCATTCACTTTGTGGGAGAGAGACACGCTCCGCTGTTGCATATGGACACATGTGTCCTTAGGCTTTACTCATAATGTTCAAGGCGAAGTTTCTTCTTCGTTAAATTGTTAAATGGTTGGAATTGGAAAATGCTACATGTAGTAATTCTAAAAATGTCTTGGATAATGTGATACTTGGCAATTGTTGTGCTCATGTTTAAGCTCTTGCATCATATGCTTTGCACCCATTAATGAAGAAATACATAGAGCTTGCTAAAATTTGATTTGCATATTTGGTCTCTCTAAGGTCTAGATAATATCTAGTATTGAGTTTTGAACAACAAGGAAGACGGTGTAGAGTCTTATAATGTTTACAATATGTCTTTTATGTGAGTTTTGCTGCACTTGTTCATCCTTGAGTTTGCTTCAAATAACCTTGCTAGCCTAAACCTTGTATCGAGAGGGAATACTTCTCATGCATCCAAAATACTTGAGCCAACTACTATGCCATTTGTGTCCACCATACCTACCTACTACATGGTATTTCTCCGCCATTCCAAAGTAAATTGCTTGAGTGCTACCTTTAAAATTCCATCATTCACCTTTGCAATATATAGCTCATGGGACAAAATAGCCTTAAAAACTATCGTAGTATTGAATATGTACTTATGCACTTTATCTTTTATTAAGTTGCTTGTTGTGCGATAACCATGCTTCGGGGAACGCCATCAACTATTGTTGAATATCATGTGAGTTGCTATGCATGTCCGTCTTGTCTCGAAGGTCTATCATTTTAGTGGTTGGAGCATGCAAAATTGTTAGAGAAGAACATTGGGCCGCTAACTAAAGCCATGAACCATGGTTGAAGTTTCAGTTTTGGACATATATCCTCAATCTCATATGAGAATAATAATCATTGCTACATGCTTGTGCATTTAAGAGGAGTCCATTATCTGTTGTCCATGTTGTCCCGGTATGGATGTCTAAGTTGAGAATAATCAAAAGCGAGAAATCCGAAATGCGAGCTTTCTCCTTAGACCTTTGTACGGACGGCATGGAGGTACCCCTTTGTGACACTTGGTTGAAACATGGCATGCAAAGATCCGGTAGTCCAAGCTAAGTAGGACGAGGTGCGGGCACTATTAGTATACTATGCATGAGGCTTGCAACTTGTAAGATATAATTTACATAACTCATATGCTTTATTACTACCGTTGACAAAATTGTTTCATGTTTTCAAAATAAAAGCTCTAGCACAAATACAGCAATCGATGCTTTCCTCTTTGAAGGACCATTCTTTTACTTTTATTGTTGAGTCGGTTTACCTATCTCCTTCCACCTTAAGAAGCAAACACTTGTGTGAACTGTGCATTGATTCCTACATACTTGCATATTGCACTTGTTATATTACTTTATGTTGACAATATCCATGAGATATACATGTTATAAGTTGAAAGCAATCGCTGAAACTTCATCTTCCTTTGTGTTGCTTCAACACCTTTACTTTGATTTATTGCTTTATGAGTTAACTCTTATGCAAGACTTATTGATGCTTGTCTTGAAGTACTATTCATGAAAAGTCTTTGTCATATGATTCACTTGTTTACTCATGTCATTACCTTTGTTTTGATCGCTGCATTCATTACATATGTTTACAAATAGTATGATCAAGATTATGATGGCATGTCACTTCAGAAATTATCTTTGTTATCGTTTTACCCGCTCGGGACGAGCAGTAACTAAGCTTGGGGATGCTGATACGTCTCCAACGTATCGATAATTTCTTATGTTCCATGCTACTTTATTGATGATACCTACATGTTTTATGCACATTATATGTCATATTTATGCATTTTCCGGAACTAACCTATTAACAAGATGCCGAAGAGTCGATTCGTCGTTTTCTGCTGTTTTTGGTTTCGTAAATCCTAGTAAGGAAATATTCTCGGAATTGGACGAAACTTTCGCCCAGGGTCCTATTTTTGCACGAAGCTTCCAGAAGACCGAAGAGTCAACGAAGTGGGGCCACGAGGCAGCCAGGAGCTAGGGCGGCGCGGCCCAAGCCCTGGCCGCGCCGGCCTGCCCCCTGGGCCCCTCGTGTGGCCCCCTGACCTACCCTTCCGCCTACTTAAAGCTTCCGTCGCGAAACCCCCAGTACCGAGAGCCACGATACGGAAAACCTTCCAGAGACGCCGCCGCCGCGAATCCCATCTCGGGGGATTCAGGAGATCGTCTCCGGCACCCTGCCGGAGAGGGGATTCATCTCCCGGAGGACTCTTCATCGCCATGATCGCCTCCGGAGTGATGAGTGAGTAGTTCACCCCTGGACCATGGGTCCATAGCAGTAGCTAGATGGTCGTCTTCTCCTCGTTGTGCTTCATTGTTGGATCTTGTGAGCTGCCTAACATGATCAAGATCATCTATCTCGTAATACTATATGTTGTGTTTGTCGGGATCCGATGGATAGAGAATACTATGTTATGGTGATTATCAATCTATTGTTTATGTGTTGTTTATGATCTTGCATGCTCTCCGTTATTAGTAGAGGCTCGGCCAAGTTTTTGCTCTTAACTCCAAGAGGGAGTATTTATGCTCGATAGTGGGTTCATGCCTTCATTGACACCTGGGATCGTGACGATAGGTTCTAAGGTTGTGATGTGCTGTTGCCACTAGGGATAAAACATTGATGCTATGTCTAAGGATGTAGTTGTTGATTACATTACGCACCATACTTAATGCAATTGTCTCGTTGCTTAGCAACTTAATACCGAATGGGGTTCGGACGATAACCTGAAGGTGGACTTTTTAGGCATAGATGCAGTTGGATGGCGGTCTATGTACTTTGTCGTAATGCCCAATTAAATCTCACTATATTTATCATATCATGTATATGCATTGTTATGCCTTTTTCTATTTGTCAATTGCCCGACTGTAATTTGTTCACCCAACATGCTTTTACCTTATGGGAGAGACACCTCTAGTGAACTGTGGACCCCGGTCCTATTCTTTACATAGCATACATTCTACTGCAATACTTGTGTTTTACTGTTTTATTTGCAAACATCTTCCACTCGATACGCTTAATCCCTTGTTACAGCAAGCCGGTGAGATTGACAACCTCACTGTTTCGTTGGGACAAAGTACTTGGGTTGTGTTGTGCAGGTTCCGCGTTGGCGCCGGAATCCCTGGTGTTGCGCCGCATCACATTTCGCGACCATCAACCTTCAACGTGCTTCTTGGCTCCTACTGGTTCGATTAAACCTTGGTTTCTTTCCGAGGGAAAACTTGCTACCGTGCGCATCATACCTTCCTCTTGGGGTCCCAACGAACGTGTGAGTTACACGCCATCAAGCTCTTTTTCCGGCGCCGTTGCCGGGAGATCAAGACACGCCGCAAGGGGAGTCTCCACTTCTCAATCTCTTTACTTTGTTTTTGTCTTGCTTTATTTTATTTACTACTTTGTTTGCTGCACTAAATCAAAATACAAAAAAATTAGTTGCTAGTTTTACTTTATTTATTGTCTTGCTCTCTATATCGAAAACACAAAAAAATTAGTTACTTGCATTTACTTTATCTAGTTTGTTTTATTTACCGTTGCTAAAATGAATACCCCTAAAAATACTAAGTTGTGTGAATTCACAAATGCAAATAATAATTATTTCCTATGCACACCTATTGCTCCACCTGCTACTACAGCAGAATTCTTTGAAATTAAACCTGCTTTACTGAACTTGGTTATGAGAGATCAATTTTCTCGGTGTTAGTTCCGATGATGCTCGCTGCCCATCTCAATAATTTTGTTGAACTTTGTGAAATGCAAAAGTATAAAGATGTAGATGGTGATATTATTAAATTGAAAGTGTTTCCTTTCTCATTAAGAGGAAGAGCTAAAGATTGGTTGCTATCTTTGCCTAAGAATAGTATTGATTCATGGACTAAATGCAAGGATGCTTTTATTGGTAGATATTATCCTCCCGCTAAAATTATATCTTTGAGAAGTAGCATAATGAATTTTAAGCAATTAGATACTGAACATGTTGCTCAAGCATGGGAGAGAATGAAAACTTTGCTAAAGAATTGCCCAACCCATGGACTGACTACTTGGATGATCATCCAAACCTTCTATGCAGGACTAAATTTTTCTTCGCGGAATTTATTGGATTCAGCTGCTGGAGGTACCTTTATGTCCATCACATTGGGGGCGGCTACAAAACTTCTTGATGATATGATGATAAATTACTCTGAATGGCACACGGAAAGAGCTCCACAAGGTAAGAAGGTAAATTCTGTTGAAGAAACCTCTTCCTTGAGTGATAAGATTGATGTGATTATGTCTATGCTTGTGAATGGTAGATCTAATGTTGATCCAAATAATGTTCCTTTAGCCTCATTGGTTGCTCAAGAAGAAAATGTTGATGTGAATTTCATTAAAAATAATAATTTCAACAATAATGCTTATAGGAACAACTCTGGTAATAACTATAGGCCATATCCTGCTAGTGGTAATGGTTATGGTAATTCTTATGGGAATTCTTACAATAATAATAGGAGTGTACCCTCTGGTCTTGAAGCTATGCTTAAAGAATTTATTAGTACACAAACCGCTTTTAACAAATCTGTTGAGGAAAAGCTTGATAAAATTGATATTATTGCTTCTAGAGTTGATAGACTTGCCTCCGATGTTAATCTTTTAAAATTAAAAGTTATGCCTAATAATGATATTGATAATAAGATCACTACTACAGCAAATGCCATCCAAGTTAGAATTAATGAGAATATAAGATTAATGGCTGAACTGCGTGCTAGGTGGGATAGAGAAGAAAATGAAAAACTAGCTAAAGAGAATAATGTAGCTAAAGTTTGGACTATTACCACCACTAGTAATGCTAATTCTTCACATGTTGCTGCACCTCCTACTATCAATGGTAAAATAATTGGTGTTGGCAATGTTTCTACTCCTAGTGCAAAGCGTACAAAACTCGCTCGAAATTGCTAAAATTGCTGAAACTGCTTGTGATAAAACTGCTGAATTTTTTTCCAACCTTGGGAGCAATGATCCCATTGCTGTAGCTCATAATGATTTAGATTTTGATGATTGCCACATCTCTGAAGTTATAAAGTTCTTACAAAAACTTGCTAAAAGTCCTAATGCCAGTGCTATAAATTTAGCCTTTACAAAACATATTACAAATGCTCTCATAAAAGCTAGAGAAGAGAAACTAAAACTTGAAACTTCTATTCCTAGAAAGTTAGAAGATGGTTGGGAGCCCATCATTAAAATGAAATTCAATGACTTTGAATGTAATGCTTTATGTGATCTTGGTGCAAGTATTTCGTTATGCCTAAAAAGATTTATGATATGCTTGACTTGCCACCATTGAAGAATTGTTATTTGGATGTTAATCTTGCCGATAATGTTAAAAAGAAACCTTTGGGGAGGATTGATAATGTGCACATTACGGTTAACAATAACCTTGTCCCCGTTGATTTTGTTGTCTTGGATATCGAATGCAATGCATCTTGTCCTATTGTGTTTGGAAGACCTTTTCTTCGAACTCGTTGGTGCTCGTTATTGATATGAGGGAAGGTAATATTAAATATCAATTTCCTCTCAAGAAAGGTATGGAACACTTCCCTAGAAAGAGAATGAAGTTGCCTTTTGATTCTATTATTAGAACAAGTTATGATGTTGATGCTTCTACTCTCGATGTTACTTGATTTGCACTTTCGCGCCTAGCTGAAAGGCGTTAAAGAAAAGCGCTTATGGGAGACAACCCATGTTTTTACTACAGCAATTTTTTGTTTTGTTGAGTCTTGGAAGTTGTTTACTACTGTAGCAACCTCTCCTTATCATGTTTTTGTGCCAAGTAAAGTTTCTATGTTATAGTTGATGTTATATTTGGGATCGCTGCGCAGAAACAGCATTGCTGTCTGTCACGAATCTGGGCACAGTTCTCTGTAGAAAATTCGAAAGAATCTGCCAATTTACGAGCGTGATCCTCAGATATGTACGCAACTTTCATTAGTTTTGAGTTTTTCCATTTGAGCAAGTCTGGTGCCAGCTTTAAATTCGTCTTTACGGACTGTTCTGTTTTTGACAGATTCTGCCTTTTATTTCGCATTGCCTCTTTTGCTATATTGGATTTATTTCTTTGATCCATTAATGTCCAGTAGCATTATGCAATGTCCAGAAGTGAAAATAATGATTGTGTCACCTCTGAATGTGTGAATTATTAATTGTGCACTAACCCTCTAATGAGTTTGCTTGAAGTTTGGTGTGAAGGAAGTTTTCAAGGGTCAAGAGAGGAGAATGATATACTATGATCAAGAGGAGTGAAAGCTCTAAGCTTGGGGATGCCCCCGTGGTTCACCCCTGCATATTTTAAGAAGACTCAAGCGTCTAAGCTTGGGGATGCCCAAGGCATCCCCTTCTTCATCGACAACATCATCGAGTTCCTCCCCGAAACTATATTTTTATTCAATCACATCTTGTGTTCTTTACTTGGAGCGTCGGTTTGTTTTTGTTTTTGTTTTTGTTTGAATAAAATGGATCCTAGCATTCACTTTGTGGGAGAGAGACACGCTCCGCTGTTGCATATGGACACATGTGTCCTTAGGCTTTACTCATAATGTTCAAGGCGAAGTTTCTTCTTCGTTAAATTGTTAAATGGTTGGAATTGGAAAATGCTACATGTAGTAATTCTAAAAATGTCTTGGATAATGTGATACTTGGCAATTGTTGTGCTCATGTTTAAGCTCTTGCATCATATGCTTTGCACCCATTAATGAAGAAATACATAGAACTTGCTAAAATTTGATTTGCATATTTGGTCTCTCTAAGGTCTAGATAATATCTAGTATTGAGTTTTGAACAACAAGGAAGACGGTGTAGAGTCTTATAGTGTTTACAATATGTCTTTTATGTGAGTTTTGCTGCACTTGTTCATCCTTGAGTTTGCTTCAAATAACCTTGCTAGCCTAAACCTTGTATCGAGAGGGAATACTTCTCATGCATCCAAAATACTTGAGCCAACTACTATGCCATTTGTGTCCACCATACCTACCTACTACATGGTATTTCTCCGCCATTCCAAAGTAAATTGCTTGAGTGCTACCTTTAAAATTCCATCATTCACCTTTGCAATATATAGCTCATGGGACAAAATAGCCTTAAAAACTATCGTAGTATTGAATATGTACTTATGCACTTTATCTTTTATTAAGTTGCTTGTTGTGCGATAACCATGCTTCGGGGAACGCCATCAACTATTGTTGAATATCATGTGAGTTGCTATGCATGTCCGTCTTGTCCGAAGGTCTATCATTTTAGTGGTTGGAGCATGCAAAATTGTTAGAGAAGAACATTGGGCCGCTAACTAAAGCCATGAACCATGGTTGAAGTTTCAGTTTTGGACATATATCCTCAATCTCATATGAGAATAATAATCATTGCTACATGCTTGTGCATTTAAGAGGAGTCCATTATCTGTTGTCCATGTTGTCCCGGTATGGATGTCTAAGTTGAGAATAATCAAAAGCGAGAAATCCGAAATGCGAGCTTTCTCCTTAGACCTTTGTACAGACGGCATGGAGGTACCCCTTTGTGACACTTGGTTGAAACATGGCATGCAAAGATCCGGTAGTCCAAGCTAAGTAGGACGAGGTGCGGGCACTATTAGTATACTATGCATGAGGCTTGCAACTTGTAAGATATAATTTACATAACTCATATGCTTTATTACTACCGTTGACAAAATTGTTTCATGTTTTCAAAATAAAAGCTCTAGCACAAATACAGCAATCGATGCTTTCCTCTTTGAAGGACCATTCTTTTACTTTTATTGTTGAGTCGGTTTACCTATCTCCTTCCACCTTAAGAAGCAAACACTTGTGTGAACTGTGCATTGATTCCTACATACTTGCATATTGCACTTGTTATATTACTTTATGTTGACAATATCCATGAGATATACATGTTATAAGTTGAAAGCAATCGCTGAAACTTCATCTTCCTTTGTGTTGCTTCAACACCTTTACTTTGATTTATTGCTTTATGAGTTAACTCTTATGCAAGACTTATTGATGCTTGTCTTGAAGTACTATTCATGAAAAGTCTTTGTCATATGATTCACTTCTTTACTCATGTCATTACCTTTGTTTTGATCGCTGCATTCATTACATATGTTTACAAATAGTATGATCAAGATTATGATGGCATGTCACTTCAGAAATTATCTTTGTTATCGTTTTACCCGCTCGGGACGAGCAGAACTAAGCTTGGGGATGCTGATACGTCTCCAACGTATCGATAATTTCTTATGTTCCATGCTACTTTATTGATGATACCTACATGTTTTATGCACATTATATGTCATATTTATGCATTTTCCGGAACTAACCTATTAACAAGATGCCGAAGAGCCGATTCTTGTTTTCTGCTGTTTTTGGTTTCGAAATCCTAGTAAGGAAATATTCTCGGAATTGGACGAAACTTTCGCCCGTGGTCCTATTTTTGCACGAAGCTTCCGGAAGACCGAAGAGTCAACGAAGTGGGGCCACGAGGCAGCCAGGAGCTAGGGCGGCGCGGCCCAAGCCCTGGCCGCGCCGGCCTGCCCCCTGGGCCCCTCGTGTGGCCCCCTGACCTACCCTTCCGCCTACTTAAAGCTTCCGTCGCGAAACCTCCAGTACCGAGAGCCACGATACGGAAAACCTTCCAGATACGCCGCCGCCGCGAATCCCATCTCGGGGGATTCAGGAGATCGCCTCCGGCACCCTGCCGGAGAGGGGATTCATCTCCCGGAGGACTCTTCATCGCCATGATCGCCTCCGGAGTGATGAGTGAGTAGTTCACCCCTGGACCATGGGTCCATAGCAGTAGCTAGATGGTCGTCTTCTCCTCGTTGTGCTTCATTGTTGGATCTTGTGAGCTGCCTAACATGATCAAGATCATCTATCTGTAATACTATATGTTGTGTTTGTCGGGATCCGATGGATAGAGAATACTATGTTATGGTGATTATCAATCTATTGTTTATGTTTTGTTTATGATCTTGCATGCTCTCCGTTATTAGTAGAGGCTCTGGCCAAGTTTTTGCTCTTAACTCCAAGAGGGAGTATTTATGCTCGATAGTGGGTTCATGCCTTCATTGACACCTGGGATCGTGACAGTAGGTTCTAAGGTTGTGATGTGCTGCTGCCACTAGGGATAAAACATTGATGCTATGTCTAAGGATGTAGTTGTTGATTACATTACGCACCATACTTAATGCAATTGTCTGTTGCTTAGCAACTTAATACTGAATGGGGTTCGGACGATAACTCCGAAGGTGGACTTTTTAGGCATAGATGCAGTTGGATGGCGGTCTATGTACTTTGTCGTAATGCCCAATTAAATCTCACTATATTTATCATATCATGTATATGCATTGTTATGCCTTTTTCTATTTGTCAATTGCCCGACTGTAATTTGTTCACCCAACATGCTTTTACCTTATGGGAGAGACACCTCTAGTGAACTGTGGACCCCGGTCCTATTCTTTACATAGCATACATTCTACTGCAATACTTGTGTTTTACTGTTTTCTTTGCAAACATCTTCCACTCGATACGCTTAATCCTTTGTTACAGCAAGGCGGTGAGATTGACAACCTCACTGTTTCGTTGGGACAAAGTACTTGGGTTGTGTTGTGCAGGTTCCGCGTTGGCGCCGGAATCCCTGGTGTTGCGCCGCATCACATTTCGCGACCATCAACCTTCAACGTGCTTCTTGGCTCCTACTGGTTCGATTAAACCTTGGTTTCTTTCTGAGGGAAAACTTGCTACTGTGCGCATCATACCTTCCTCTTGGGGTTCCCAACGAACGTGTGAGTTACACGCCATCAGTCATCCAACTGCATCTATGCCTAAAAAGTCCACCTTCAGGTTATCATCCGAACCCCTTTCAGTATTAAGTTGCAAAGCAACAGACAATTGCATTAAGTATGGTGCGTAATGTAATCGACAACTACATCCTTAGACATAGATCAATGTTTTATCCCTAGTGGCAACAGCACATCACAACCTTAGAACTTTACGTCACCTGTCTCGGGTATCAATGAAGGCATGAACCCACTATCGAGCATAAATACTCCCTCTTGGAGTTAAGAGTAAAAACTTGGCCGAGCCTCTACTAATAATGGAGAGCATGCAAGATCATAAACAACACATAAGTAATAGATTGATAATCACCATAACATAGTATTCTCTATCCATCGGATCCCGACAAACACAACATATAGTATTACAGATAGATGATCTTGATCATGTTAGGCAGCTCACAAGATCCAACAATGAAGCACATAAGGAGAAGACGACCATCTAGCTACTGCTATAGACCCATAGTCCAGGGGTGAACTACTCACTCATCACTCCGGAGGCGATCATGGCGATGAAGAGTCCTCCGGGAGATGAATCCCCTCTCCGGCAGGGTGCCGGAGGCGATCTCCTAAATCCCCCGAGATGGGATTCGCGGCGGCGGCGTCTCTGGAAGGTTTTCCGTATCGTGGCTCTCGGTACTGGGGGTTTCGCGACGGAGGCTGTAAGTAGGCGGAAGGGCAGGTGATACGTCTCCAACGTATCGATAATTTCTTATGTTCCATGCTACTTTATTGATGATACCTACATGTTTTATGCACATTATATGTCATATTTATGCATTTTCTGGAACTAACCTATTAACAAGATGCCGAAGAGCCGATTCGTTGTTTTACGCTGTTTTTGGTTTCGAAATCCTAGTAAAGAAATATTCTCGGAATTGGACGAAACTTTCGCCCGGGGTCCTATTTTTGCACGAAGCTTCCGGAAGACCGAAGACCTAACGAAGTGGGGCCACGAGGTGGCCAGGAGGGTGGCCGGCGCGGCCCAAGCCCCGGCCGCGCCGACCTACCCCCGGGCCCCTCGTGTGGCCCCTCGCGTTGACCCTCCGCCTACTTAAAGCTTCCGTCGCGAAAACCCCGCATCCGAGAGCCACGATACGGAAAACCTTACAGAGACGCCGCCGCCGCGAATCCCATCTCGGGGGATTCAGGAGATCGCCTCCGGCACCCTGCCGGAGAGGGGATTCATCTCCCGGAGGACTCTACACCGCCATGGTCGCCTCCGGAGTGATGAGTGAGTAGTTCACCCCTGGACCATGGGTCCATAGCAGTAGCTAGATGGTCGTCTTCTCCTTGTTGTGCTTCATTGTTAGATCTTGTGAGCTGCCTAACATGATCAAGATCATCTATCTGTAATACTATATGTTGTGTTTGTCGGGATCCGATGGATAGAGAGTACTATGATTATGGTGATTATCAATCTATTGTTTATGTGTTGTTTATGATCTTGCATGCTTTCCGTTATTAGTAGAGGCTCTGGCCAAGTTTTTACTCTTAACTCCAAGAGGGAGTATTTATGCTCGATAGTGGGTTCATGCCTGCATTTACACCTGGGACAGTGACGTAAAGTTCTAAGGTTGTGTTGTGCTGTTGCCACTAGGGATAAAACATTGATGCTATGTCTAAGGATGTAGTTGTTGATTACATTACGCACCATACTTAATGCAATTGTCTCGTTGCTTTGCAACTTAATACCGGAGGGGTTCGGACGATAACTCGAAGGTGGACTTTTTAGGCATAGATGCAGTTGGATGGCGGTCTATGTACTTTGTCGTAATGCCCGGATTAAATCTCACTATATTTATCATATCATGTATATGCATTGTTATGCCTTTCTCTATTTGTCAATTGCCCGACTGTAATTTGTTCACCCAACATGCTTTTATCTTATGGGAGAGACACCTCTAGTGAACTGTGGACCCCGGTCCTATTCTTTACATAGCATACAATTTACTGCAATACTTGTGTTTTATTATTTTCTTGCAAACATCTTCCACTCGATACGTTTAATCCTTTGTTACAGCAAGCCGGTGAGATTGACAACCTCACTGTTTCGTTGGGGCAAAGTACTTGGGTTGTGTTGTGCAGGTTCCGCGTTGGCGCCGGAATCCCGGTGTTGCGCCGCATCACATTTCGCGACCATCAACCTTCAACGTGCTTCTTGGCTCCTCCTGGTTCGATTAAACCTTGGTTTCTTTCCGAGGGAAAACTTGCCACTCGTGCGCATCATACCTTCCTCTTGGGGTTCCCAACGGACGTGTACATTTACGCGCATCAAGCCTCGTTTTCCGGCGCCGTTGTCGGGGAGATCAAGACACGCTGCAAGGGGAGTCTCCACTTCTCAATCTCTTTACTTTGTTTTTGTCTTGCTTTATTTTATTTACTATTTTGTTTGCTGCACTAAATCAAAACACAAAAAAAATTAGTTGCTAGTTTTACTTTATTTATTGTCTTGCTCTCTATATCAAAAATACAAAAAAAATTAGTTACTTGCATTTACTTCATCTAGTTTGTTTTATTTACCGTTGCTAAAATGGCCAACCATGAAAATACTAAATTGTGTGACTTCACAAATGCAAATAATAATGATTTCCTATGCACACCTATTGCTCCACCTGCTACTACAGCGAGAATTCTTTGAAATTAAACCTCGCTTTACTGAATTTGGTTATGAGAGAACAATTTTCCGGTGTTAGTTCCGATGATGCTGCTGCCCATCTCAATAATTTTGTTGAACTTTGTGAAATGCAAAAGTATAAAGATGTAGATGGTGATATTATTAAATTGAAAGTGTTTCCTTTCTCATTAAGAGGAAGAGCTAAAGACTGGTTGCTATCTTTGCCTAAGAATAGTATTGATTCATGGACTAAATGCAAGGATGCTTTTATTGGTAGATATTATCCTCCCGCTAAAATTATATCTTTGAGAAGTAGCATAATGAATTTTAAACAATTAGATACTGAACATGTTGCTCAAGCATGGGAGAGAATGAAAACTTTGGTAAAGAATTGCCCAACCCATGGACTCGACTACTTGGATGATCATCCAAACCTTTTATGCAGGACTAAATTTTTCTTCGCGGAATTTATTGGATTCAGCTGCTGGAGGTACCTTTATGTCCATCACATTGGGGGCGGCTACAAAACTTCTTGATGATATGATGATAAATTACTCCGAATGGCACACGGAAAGAGCTCCACAAGGTAAGAAGGTAAATTCTGTTGAAGAAACCTCATCCTTGAATGATAAGATTGATGCGATTATGTCTATGCTTGTGAATGGTAGATCTAATGTTGATCCTAATAATGTTCCTTTAGCTTCATTGGTTGCTCAAGAAGAAAATGTTGATGTGAATTTCATTAAAAATAATAATTTCAACAACAATGCTTATAGGAACAACTCGGTAATAACTATAGGCCATATCCTTCTGCTAATGGTAATGGTTATGGCAATTCTTATGGGAATTCTTACAACAATAATAGGAATGTACCCTCTGGTCTTGAAGCTATGCTTAAAGAATTTATTAGTACACAAACTCGCTTTTAACAAATCTGTTGAGGAAAAGCTTGATAAAATTGATATTATTGCTTCTAGAGTTGATAGACTTGCCTCCGATGTTAATCTTTTAAAATTGAAAGTTATGCCTAATAATGATATTGATAATAAGATTACTACTACAGCAAATGCCATCCAAGTTAGAATTAATGAGAATATAAGATTAATGGCTGAACTGCGTGCTAGGTGGGATAGAGAAGAAAATGAAAAACTAGCTAAAGAGAATAAAGTAGCTAAAGTTTGGACTATTACCACCACTAGTAATGCTAATTCTTCACATGTTGCTGCACCTCCTACTATCAATGGTAAAATAATTGGTGTTGGCAATGTTTCTACTCCTAGTGCAAAGCGAACAAAACTGCACTGAAATTGCTAAAACTCGCTGAAACTGCTTGTGATAAAACTGCTGAAATTTTTTTCAACCTTGGGAACAATGATCCCATTGCTGTAGCTCATAATGATTTAGATTTTGATGATTGCCACATCTCTGAAGTTATAAAGTTCTTACAAAAACTTGCTAAAAGTCCTAATGCTAGTGCTATAAATTTAGCCTTTACAAAACATATTACAAACGCTCTCATAAAAGCTAGGGAAGAGAAACTAAAACTTGAAACTTCTATTCCTAGAAAGTTAGAAGATGGTTGGGAGCCCATCATTAAAATGAAATTCAATGACTTTGAATGTAATGCTTTATGTGATCTTGGTGCAAGTATTTCTGTTATGCCTAAAAAGATTTATGATATGCTTGACTTGCCACCATTGAAGAATTGTTATTTGGATGTTAATCTTGCCGATAGTGTTAAAAAGAAACCTTTGGGGAGGATTGATAATGTGCACATTACGGTTAACAATAACCTTGTCCCCGTTGATTTTGTTGTCTTGGATATCGAATGCAATGCATCTTGTCCAATTGTGTTGGGAAGACCTTTTCTTCGAACTGTTGGTGCTTGTTATTGATATGAGGGAAGGTAATATTAAATATCAATTTCCTCTCAAGAAAGGTATGGAACATTTCCCTAGAAAGAGAATGAAGTTGCCTTTTGATTCTATTATTAGAACAAGCTATGATGTTGATGCTTCTACTCTCGATGTTACTTGATTTGCACTTTCGCGCCTAGCTGAAAGGCGTTAAAGAAAAGCGCTTATGGGAGACAACCCATGTTTTTACCTACAGCAATTTTTTGTTTTGTTGAGTCTTGGAAGTTGTTTACTACTGTAGCAACCTCTCCTTATCATGTTTTTGTGCCAAGTAAAGTTTCTATGTCAAAGTTGATGTTATATTTGGGATTACTGCGCAGAAACAGCATTGCTGTCTGTCACGAATCTGGGCACAGTTCCCTGTAGAAAATTCGACAAAATCTGCCAATTTACGAGCGTGATCCTCAGATATGTACGCAACTTTCATTAGTTTTGAGTTTTTCCATTTGAGCAAGTCTGGTGCCATCTCTAAATTCGTCTTTACGGACTGTTCTGTTTTTGACAGATTCTGCCTTTTATTTCGCATTGCCTCTTTTGCTATATTGGATTTATTTCTTTGATCCACTAATGTCCAGTAGCATTATGCAATGTCCAGAAGTGAAAATAATGATTGTGTCACCTCTGAATGTGTGAATTATTAATGATGCACTAACCCTCTAATGAGTTTGCTTGAAGTTTGGTGTGAAGGAAGTTTTCAAGGGTCAAGAGAGGAGTATGATATACTATGATCAAGAGGAGTGAAAGCTCTAAGCTTGGGGATGCCCCCGTGGTTCACCCCTGCATATTTTAAGAAGACTCAAGCGTCTAAGCTTGGGGATGCCCAAGGCATCCCCTTCTTCATCAACAACATCATCAGGTTCCTCCCCTGAAACTATATTTTTATTCAATCACATCTTGTGTTCTTTACTTGGAGCGTCGGTTTGTTTTCGTTTTTGTTTTTGTTTGAATAAAATGGATCCTAGCATTCAATTTGTGGGAGAGAGACACGCTCCGCTGTTGCATATGGACACATGTGTCCTTAGGCTTTACTCATAATGTTCATGGCGAAGTTTCTTCTTCGTTAAAATTGTTATATGGTTGGAATTGGAAAATGCTACATGTAGTAATTCTAAAATGTCTTGGATAATGTGATACTTGGTAATTGTTGTGCTCATGTTTAAGCTCTTGCATCATATACTTTGCACCCATTAATGAAGAAATACATGGAGCTTGCTAAAATTCGGTTTGCATATTTGGTTTCTCTAAGGTCTAGATAATATCTAGTATTGAGTTTTGAACAACAAGGAAGACGGTGTAGAGTCTTATAATGTTTACAATGTGTCTTTTATGTGAGTTTTGCTGCACTTTTTCATCCTTGAGTTTGCTTCAAATAACCTTGCTAGCCTAAACCTTGTATCGAGAGGGAATACTTCTCATGCATCCAAAATCCTTGAGCCAACTACTATGCCATTTGTGTCCACCATAACTACCTACTACATGGTATTTCTCCGCCATTCCAAAGTAAATTGCTTGAGTTCTACCTTTTAAATTCCATCATCCACCTTTGCAATATATAGCTCATGGGACAAAATAGCCTTAAAAACTATCGTAGTATTGAATATGTACTTATGCACTTTATATTTTATTAAGTTGCTTGTTGCGCGATAACCATGCTTCTGGGGAACGCCATCAACTATTGTTGAATATCATGTGAGTTGCTATGCATGTCCGTCTTGTCCGAAGGTCTATCATTTTAGTGGTTGGAGCATGCAAAATTGTTAGAGAAGAACATTGGGCCGCTAACTAAAGCCATGAACCATGGTGGAAGTTTCAGTTTTGGACATATATCCTCAATCTCATATGAGAATAATAATCATTGCTACATGCTTATGCATTTAAGAGGAGTCCATTATCTGTTGTCCATGTTGTCCCGGTATGGATGTCTAAGTTGAGAATAATCAAAAGCGAGAAATCCGAAATGCGAGCATTCTCCTTAGACCTTTGTACAGGCGGCATGGAGGTACCCCTTTGTGACACTTGGTTGAAACATGGCATGCGAAGATCCGGTAGTCCAAGTTAAGTAGGACGAGGTGCGGGCACTATTAGTATACTATGCATGAGGCTTGCAGCTTGTAAGATATAATTTTCATAACTCATATGCTTTATTACTACCGTTGACAAAATTGTTTCATGTTTTCAAAATAAAAGCTCTAGCACAAATATAGCAATCGATGCTTTCCTGTTTGAAGGACCTTTCTTTTACTTTTATTGTTGAGTCAGTTTACCTATCTCCTTCCACCTTAAGAAGCAAACACTTGTGTGAACTGTGCATTGATTCCTACATACTTGCATATTGCACTTGTTATATTACTTTGCGTTGACACTATCCATGAGATATACATGTTATAAGTTGAAAGCAACCGCTGAAACTTATTCTTCCTTTGTGTTGCTTCAACACCTTTACTTTGATTTATTGCTTTATGAGTTAACTCTTATGCAAGACTTATTGATGCTTGTCTTGAAGTACTATTCATGAAAAGTCTTTGTCATATGATTCACTTGTTTACTCATGTCATTACCTTTGTTTTGATCGCTGCATTCATTACATATGTTTACAAATAGTATGATCAAGATTATGATGGCATGTCACTTCAGAAATTATCTTTGTTATCGTTTTACCTGCTCGGGACGAGCGGAACTAAGCTTAGGGATGCTGATACGTCTCCAACGTATCGATAATTTCTTATGTTCCATGCTACTTTATTGATGATACCTACATGTTTTATGCACATTATATGTCATATTTATGCATTTTCCGGAACTAACCTATTAACAAGATGCCGAAGAGCCGATTGCTTGTTTTCTGCTGTTTTTGGTTTCAGAAATCCTAGTAAAGAAATATTCTCGGAATTGGACGAAACTTTCGCCCGGGGTCCTATTTTTGCACGAAGCTTCCGGAAGACCGAAGACCTAACGAAGTGGGGCCACGAGGTGGCCGGGAGGGTGGCCGGCGCGGCCCAAGCCCTGGCCGCGCCGACCTACCCCCTGGGCCCCTCGTGTGGCCCCTCGCGTTGACCCTCCGCCTACTTAAAGCTTCCGTCGCGAAAACCCCAGTACCGAGAGCCACGATACGGAAAACCTTACAGAGACGCCGCCGCCGCGAATCCCATCTCGGGGGATTCAGGAGATCGCCTCCGGCACCCTGCCGGAGAGGGGATTCATCTCCCGGAGGACTCTACACCGCCATGGTCGCCTCCGGAGTGATGAGTGAGTAGTTCACCCCTGGACCATGGGTCCATAGCAGTAGCTAGATGGTCGTCTTCTCCTTGTTGTGCTTCATTGTTAGATCTTGTGAGCTGCCTAACATGATCAAGATCATCTATCCGTAATACTATATGTTGTGTTTGTCGGGATCCGATGGATAGAGAGTACTATGATTATGGTGATTATCAATCTATTGTTTATGTGTTGTTTATGATCTTGCATGCTTTCCGTTATTAGTAGAGGCTCGGCCAAGTTTTTACTCTTAACTCCAAGAGGGAGTATTTATGCTCGATAGTGGGTTCATGCCTGCATTTACACCGGGACGAGTGACGTAAAGTTCTAAGGTTGTGTTGTGCTGTTGCCACTAGGGATAAAACATTGATGCTATGTCTAAGGATGTAGTTGTTGATTACATTACGCACCATACTTAATGCAATTGTCCGTTGCTTTGCAACTTAATACTGGAGGGGTTCGGACGATAACCTCGAAGGTGGACTTTTTAGGCATAGATGCAGTTGGATGGCGGTCTATGTACTTTGTCGTAATGCCCGGATTAAATCTCACTATATTTATCATATCATGTATATGCATTGTTATGCCTTTCTCTATTTGTCAATTGCCCGACCGTAATTTGTTCACCCAACATGCTTTTATCTTATGGGAGAGACACCTCTAGTGAACTCGTGGACCCCGGTCCTATTCTTTACATAGCATACAATTTATCGCAATACTTGTGTTTTATTATTTTCTTGCAAACATCTTCCACTCGATACGTTTAATCCTTTGTTACAGCAAGCCGGTGAGATTGACAACCTCACTCGTTTCGTTGGGGCAAAGTACTTGGGTTGTGTTGTGCAGGTTCCGCGTTGGCGCCGGAATCCCCGGTGTTGCGCCGCATCACATTTCGCGACCATCAACCTTCAACGTGCTTCTTGGCTCCTCCTGGTTCGATTAAACCTTGGTTTCTTTCTGAGGGAAAACTTGCCACTGTGCGCATCATACCTTCCTCTTGGGGTTCCCAACGGACGTGTACATTTACGCGCATCAGCAGGTAAAGAGGCGGCACGAGGGGCCCACACCATAGGTCGGCGCGGCCAGGGCCTGGGCCGCGCCGCCCTGGTGTTTCGCCACCTCGTGGCCCCACTTCGACTCTCCTTCGGTCTTCTGGAAGCTTCGTGCAAAAATAGGACCCTGGGCGTTGATTTCGTCCAATTCCGAGAATATTTCCTTACTAGGATTTCTGAAACCAAAAACAGCAGAAAACAGCAACTGGCTCTTCGGCATCTTGTTAATAGGTTAGTTCCAGAAAATGCGTAAATACAACATATAATGTGTATAAAACATGTAGATATCATCAATAATGTAGCATGGAACATAAGAAATTATCGATACGTTGGAGACGTATCAGCATCCGCAAGCTTAGTTCTGCTCGTCCCGAGCAAGTAAAACGATAACAAAGATAATTTCTGAAGTGACATGCCATCATAATCTTGATCATACTATTTGTAAACATATGTAATGAATGCAGCGATCAAAACAATGGTAATGACATGAGTAAACAAATGAATCATAAAGCAAAGACTTTTCATGAATAGTACTTCAAGACAAGCATCAATAAGGCTGACTTCTTTTCGGCTTCTAGCCTGGCTTCGAGGTGGGGGACAGCCGAAGCCCGAAAGAAGTCTCCGGCTTAAACCGAGCTTATTTCCACCGTTAAGCTGCCTTCATGTGTATTTTGAGAATCTGGGTCGGAGGTGTTTCTCCAGAGTTTCCCGAGCTTCTGCGTTTACAACCCGAAGCGGTATATGAAATTGCCCATCTTTTTCTCTTCAAATTACAGCTCGTGCCACCGCCCAGAGTACCACCAGGGATGGAAAGAAAAGAAAATGAAAAAAGGCAAAACGAATCGGTACGCCTGGCCGCACCACCCCGCATCGTTCCTAGGCGACATGGGCGATAGGGTTTCTTGTCCTCACACCCCCGCCGCCGGCGCTGCTCCCCCGCCGCCGGCGCCTCCCCCCGCCGCCGGTGCTGCTCCCCCGCCGCCGGCGCCTCCCCCCGCTTCTCCGCCTCATCTCCATCCCGCTCGGCGTCTGAAGTCCCCCCTGGAGGTCTTGCCTGTCCGCCCGAAGACGACGGTTCCGTCCGCCTCAGCCGCTCGTACCTTCACCTCCGCCGCGCCTAGCTTCGCCTCCGACGCTTGATGTCGATGTCCCAACCGACCGTACTCCCTCTTTCCATTTTGTCCTCTGTTGCACATCCTATATTACTTCCAAGATCTGATGTTCTCTGTCGCATATCCTATATTACTTCCAAAATTGTAGAAGCCCAAAAGAAGTGTCCAGTGGGGCTTCTAGGAGCTTCTCCCCACTACCGTTTCTCCCCACCGTTTCCTAGAAGCCGGCTTCTCCATAAGCTTAAGCCGAAAAGAAGTCACCCTAAGTCTTGCATAAGAGTTAACTCATAAAGCAATAAATCAAAGTAAAGGTATTGAAGCAACTCAAAGGAAGATTAAGTTTCAGCGGTTGCTTTCAACTTATAACATGTATATCTCATGGATAGTGTCAACATAGAGTAATATAACAAGTGCAATATGCAAGTATGTAGGAATCAATGCACAGTTCACACAAGTGTTTGCTTCTTAAGGTGGAGAGAGATAGGTGAACTGACTCAACAATAAAAGTAAAAGAAAGGTCCTTCAAAGAGGAAAGCATCGATTGCTGTATTTGTGCTAGAGCTTTTATTTTGAAAACATGAAACAATTTTGTCAACGGTAGTAATAAAGCATATGAGTTATGTAAATTATATATTACAAGTTGCAAGCCTCATGCATAGTATACTAATAGTGCCCGCAACTTGTCCTACTTAGCTTGGACTACCGGATCTTCGCAATGCACATGTTTCAGCCAAGTGTCACAAAGGGGTACCTCCATGCCGCCTGTACAAAGGTCTAAGGAGAAAGCTCGCATTTTGGATTTCTCGCTTTTGATTATTCTCAACTTAGACATCCATACCGGGACAACATGGACACAAATAATGGACTCCTCTTTAATGCATAAGCATGTAACAACAATTATTATTCTCATATGAGATTGAGGATATATGTCCAAACTGAAACTTCCACCATGATTCATGGCTTTAGTTAGCGGCCCAATGTTCTTCTCTAACAATATTCATGCTCCAACCATTAAGGTGGTAGATCTCTCTTACTTCAGACAGGACGAACATGCATAGCAACTCACATGATATTCAACAAAGAATAGTTGATGGCGTCCCCAGAAGCATGGTTATCGCACAACAAGCAACTTAATAAAAGATAAAGTGCATAAGTACATATTCAATACTACAATAGTTTTTAAGGCTATTTTGTCCCATGAGCTATATATTGCAAAGGTGAATGATGGAATTTTAAAGGTAGCACTCAAGCAATTTACTTTGGAATGGCGGAGAAATACCATGTAGTAGGTAGGTATGGTGGACACAAATGGCATAGTGGTTGGCTCAAGGATTTTGGATGCATGAGAAGTATTCCCTCTCGATACAAGGTTTAGGCTAGCAAGGTTATTTGAAGCAAACTCAAGGATGAACCGGTGCAGCAAAACTCACATAAAAGACATATTGTAAACATTATAAGACTCTACACCATCTTCCTTGTTGTTCAAAACTCAATACTAGAAATTATCTAGACCTTAGAGAGACCAAATATGCAAACCAAATTTTAGCAAGCTCTATGTATTTCTTCATTAATGGGTGCAAAGTATATGATGCAAGAGCTTAAACATGAGCACAACAATTGCCAAGTATCACATTATCCAAGACATTTTAGAATTACTACATGTAGCATTTCCCAATTCCAACCATATAACAATTTAACGAAGAAGAAACTTCGCCTTGAACATTATGAGTAAAGCCTAAGGACATATTTGTTCATATGCAACAGCGGAGCGTGTCTCTCTCCCACAAAGTGAATGCTAGGATCCATTTTATTCAAACAAAAACAAAAACAAAAACAAACCGACGCTCCAAGCAAAGAACACAAGATGTGACTGAATAAAAATATAGTTTCAGGGGAGGAACCCGATGATGTTGTCGATGAAGAAGGGGATGCCTTGGGCATCCCCAAGCTTAGACGCTTGAGTCTTCTTAAAATATGCAGGGGTGAACCACGGGGGCATCCCCAAGCTTAGAGCTTTCACTCCTCTTGATCATAGTATATCATACTCCTCTCTTGACCCTTGAAAACTTCCTTCACACCAAACTTCAAGCAAACTCATTAGAGGATTAGTGCACAATTAATAATTCACATATTCAGAGGTGACACAATCATTCTTTACACTTCTGGACATTGCACAAAGCAACTGGACATTAATAGATCAAAGAAATTCATCCGACATAGCAAATATGGCAATGCGAAATAAAAGGCAGAATCTGTCAAAAACAGAACAGTTCGTAAAGACGAATTTTAAAATGACACCAGACTTGCTCAAATGGAAAAACTCAAAACTAATGAAAGTTGCGTACATATCTGAGGATCACGCTCGTAAATTGGCAGATTTTTTCGAATTTCTACAGAGACTTAGGCCCAGATTCGTGACAGACAGCAATGCTGTTTCTGCGCAGTGATCCCAAATATAACATCAACTTTAACATGGAAACTTAACTTGGCACAAAAACATGATAAGGAGAGGTTTTCTACAGTAGTAAACAACTTTCAAGACTCAAATATAAAACAAAGTACTGTAGTAAAAACATGGGTTGTCTCCCATAAGCGCTTTTCTTTAACGCCTTTCAGCTAGGCGCAGAAAGTGCAAATCAAGTATTATCAAGAGATGAAACATTTTCAGCGGGGTTTGGAGTTTTCTCAACCAAGCATAGTATATTGGATACATAAGTTTCAGCGTCTCCCTTTTCATTAGTCTTGGGCTTGCTATTCTCATCGAACAAATTTTCAGGAACAAGCCAAGCATAGTTATTTTCTAGTGCATCATTCATAGCTAGGAGTTTACATGGTATTGGTGCTTTGATCTCCCCACCATCATTAATATTATTAGTGTACCTTATTCTATCCATGTCCATTTTTTCAAGGAGACCAACAAAATTAGTATGAGAACCTAGCATATTAAATTTAGCAAAGACCTTTCTAGCCTCTCTTGCTAGACCACCAAATTCTCTAAGAAGAGTTTCTAAAACAAAATCTTTCTTTTCCCCTTATTCCATATCACCGAGTGTAAGAAACATGTGTTGGATTATAGGATTGAGATTAACAAATTTAGTTTCCAACATACGAACTAAAGCAGCAGCAGCAATTTCATAGGTAGGTGCAAGTTCTACCAAGTGTCTATCTTCAAAATCTTCAGTAATGCTAACATGATTGAAAAATTCTTCTATATTATTTCTCCCAACTATAGACCCACGTCCTACCGGTATGTCTTTTGTGGTAAAATTAAAAGGAAACATGATGCAATAAGCAAAAAGTAAACTAGGCAAACAAAGTAAAGACAAGTAACTAATTTTTTTGTGTTTTTGATATAGAGAGCAAGACAGTAAATAAAGTAAAACTAGCAACTAATTTTTTGTGTGTTTTGTTTAGGTGCAGCAAACAAAGTAGTAAATAAAATAAAGCAAGACAAAAACAAAGTAAAGAGATTGAGAAGTGGAGACTCCCCTTGCAGCGTGTCTTGATCTCCCCGGCAACGGCGCCAGAAAAGAGGCTTGCTGTGCGTAGATGTACACGTCCGTTGGGAACCCCAAGAGGAAGGTATGATGCGCACAGTGGCAAGTTTTCCCTCAGAAAGAAACCAAGGTTTATCGAACCAGGAGGAGCCAAGAAGCACGTTGAAGGTTGATGGTGGCGAAATGTAGTGCGGCGCAACACCAGGGATTCCGGCGCCAACGTGGAACCTGCACAACACAACCAAAGTACTTTGCCCCAACGAAACAGTGAGGTTGTCAATCTCACCGGCTTGCTGTAACAAACGATTAACCGTATTGTGTGGAAGATGATTGTTTGCAAGAAAACAGTAAAGAACAATTGCAGTAGATTGTATGCGATGTAAAGAATAGGACCGGGGTCCACAGTTCACTAGAGGTGTCTCTCCCATAAGATAAAAGCATGTTGGGTGAACAAATTACAGTCGGGCAATTGACAAAATAGAGAAGGGCATAATAATGCATATACATGATATGATAAATATAGTGAGATTTAATTGGGCATTACGACAAAGTACATAGACTGCCATCCAACTGCATCTATGCCTAAAAAGTCCACCTACAGGTTATCATCCGAACCCCTTTCAGTATTAAGTTGCAAAGCAACAGATAATTGCATTAAGTATGGTGCGTAATGTAATCGACAACTACATCCTTAGACATAGAATCAATGTTTTATCCCTAGTGGCAACAGCACATCACAACCTTAGAACTTTATGTCACTGTCCCAGGTATCAATGAAGGCATTAACCCACTATCGAGCATAAATACTCCCTCTTGGAGTTAAGAGTAAAAACTTGGCCAGAGCCTCTACTAATAACGGAGAGCATGCAAGATCATAAACAACACATAGGTAATAGATTGATAATCACCATAACATAGTATTCTCTATCCATCGGATCCCGACAAACACAACATATAGTATTACAGATAGATGATCTTGATCATGTTAGGCAGCTCACAAGATCCAACAATGAAGCACATAAGGAGAAGACGACCATCTAGCTACTGCTATGGACCCATAGTCCAGGGGTGAAGTACTCACTCATCACTCCGGAGGCGATCATGGCGATGAAGAGTCCTCCGGGAGATGAATCCCCTCTCCGGCAGGGTGCCGGAGGCGATCTCCTGAATCCCCCGAGATGGGATTCGCGTCGGCGGCGTCTCTGGAAGGTTTTCCGTATCGTGGCTCTCGGTACTGGGGGTTTCGCGACGGAGGCTTTAAGTAGGCGGAAGGGCAGGTAAAGAGGCGGCACGAGGGGCCCACACCATAGGTCGGCGCGGCCAGGGCCTGGGCCACGCCGCCCTGGTGTTTCGCCACCTCGTGGCCCCACTTCAACTCTCCTTCGGTCTTCTGGAAGCTTCGTGCAAAAATAGGACCCTGGGCGTTGATTTCGTCCAATTCCGAGAATATTTCCTTACTAGGATTTCTGAAACCAAAAACAGCAGAAAACAGCAACTGGCTCTTCGGCATCTTGTTAATAGGTTAGTTCCAGAAAATGTGTAAATACAACATATAATGTGTATAAAACATGTAGATATAATCAATAATGTAACATGGAACATAAGAAATTATTGATACGTTGGAGACGTATCACCCTTAGCCTCGATGGAGAACTACTCCCTCCTCATGGGAGACAGCAGCGGTGATGAAGATGGCGGTGGAGTCGATGGAGAAGCCTTCCGGGGGCACTTCCCCGTCCCGGCGGCGTGCCGGAACAGAGACTCCTGTCCCCCAGATCTTGGCTTCGCGATGGCGGCGGCTCTGGAAGGTTTCTCGTACCGTGGCTTATTCGTATCGAGGTTTTAGGTCAGGGGGCTTCTTATAGGCGAAGAGGCGGAGTCGGAAGGGCTACGGGGGGCCCACACAACAGGCCGCCCCCCTCTGGCCGCGCCGCCTTAGTGTGTGGGGCCCCTGTGGGCCCCCTCTGGTTCCTCTCGGGTGTTCTGGAAGCTCCCGGGAAAAATAAGATCTTGGGCGTTGATTTCGTCCAATTCCGAGAATATTTCCTTACTAGGATTTCGGAACCAAAAACAGCAGAAAACAGGAACTGGCACTTCAGCATCTCGTCAATGGGTTAGTTCCGGAAAACGCATCAAAACGATATAAAGTGTGAACAAAACATGTAGGTATTGTCATAAAACAAGCATGGAACATCAGAAATTATGGATACGTTGGAGACGTATCAACATCCCCAAGCTTAGTTCCTACTCGCCCTCGAGTAGGTAAACGATAACACAAATAATTTCTGAAGTGACATGCTACCATCATAATCTTGATCAACATTATTGTAAAGCATATGAGATGAATGGAGTGATATGAAGCAAAAGATTGCTAACAAAAGATGATGACTAAACAAATGAATCATATAGCAAAACTTTCATGAATAGTACTTTCAAGACAAGTATCAACAAGACTTGCATAAGAGCTAACTCATAAGCAATAAATTCTTAGTAGAATGCATTGAAGCAACACAAAGGAAGATAATAGTTTCAGCAATTGCTTTCAACTTTCAACATGCATATCTCATGGATAATTGTCAACACAGAGTAATATGATGAATGCAAATAAGCAAGTATGTAAGAATCAATGCACAGTAGACACAAGTGTTTGCTTCTAAGATGGAAGGAAATGGGTAAACTGACTCAATAATAAAGTAAAAGACAGGCCCCTTCGCAGAGGCAAGCAGGGATTAAATCATGTGCTAGAGCTTTTCAAGTTTTGAAATCATATAGAGAGCATAAAAGTAAAATTTTGAGAGGTGTTTGTTGTTGTCAACGAATGGTAGCGGGTACTCTAACTACCTTATCAACCAGGCTTTCAAGAGCGGCTCCCATGAAGGACGTTATCTCTACCAGCAAGGTAGATCATCCCTCTTCTCTTTTGTTTACACATGTACTTTAGTTTTATTTATTAGATGACACTCCCCCAACCTTTTGCTTACACAAGCCATGGCTAACCGAATCCTCGGGTGCGTTCCAACATTCACATACCATGGAGGAGTGTCTATTTGCAAATTTAAGTTGCTTACTGATAAATCAGAGCAAAACATGTGAAGAGAATTATTAATGCAAGTTAATTAATTGGGGCTGGGAACCCCATTGCCAGCTCTTTTTGCAAAATTATTGGATAAGCGGATGAGCCACTAGTCCATTGTGAAAGTATGTCAGAAGTAAATGACAAGATCGAAAGATAAAACACCACATACTTCCTCATGAGCTATAAAACATTGACACAAATAAGAGATAATAACTTTTGAATTGTTTAAAGGTAGCACATGAAGTATTTACTTGGAATGGCAGAAAATACCACATAGTAGGTAGATATGGTGGACACAAATGGCATGGGTTTTGGCTCAAGGTGTTTGGATGCACGAGAAGCATTTCCTCTCAGTACAAGTCTTTGGCTAGCAAGGTTGTTTGAAGAAAACACAAGTATAAACCGGTACAGCAAAACTTACATAAGAACATATTGCAAGCATTATAAGACTCTACATTGTCTTCCTTGTTGCTCAAACACTCTTACCAGAAAATATCTAGACCTTAGAGAGACCAATCATGCAAACCAAATTTCAACAAGCTCTACAGTAGTTCTTCACTACTAGATTTAAACTACATGATGCAAGAGCTTAAAACAATTGCCAAGTATCAAGTTATTCAAGAACATATGAAGCATTTTCTGATTCCAATCAAATAGCAACAAGTGAAGCGATCAACTTTTGCCCTTGAACATTAAAAGTAAAGCTAAGAACACATGTGTTCATACGCAACAGAGGAGCGTGTCTCTCTCCCACACATGAGCATGGATTTATTCAGAGAATGAAAATAAAAAACGAAAATAAAAGCACACAGACGCTCCAAGTAAAGTACATCAGATGTGACGGAATAAAAATATAGTTTCAATAGAAGAAACCTGATAAGTTGATGAAGAAGGGGATGACTTGGGCATCCCCAAGCTTAGACGCTTGAGTCTTCTTAAAATATGCAGGGATGAACCACTGGGGCATCCCCAAGCTTAGGCTTTTCACTCTTCTTGATCATATATCATCCTCCTCTCTTGACCCTTGAAAACTTCCTCCACACCAAACTTCAAGCAAACTCATTAGAGGGTTAGTGCATAATCAAAATTCATATGTTCAGAGGTGACACAATCATTCTTAACACTTCTGGACATTGCACAAAGCTTCTGAAAGTTAATGGAACAAAAAAACTCATTCAACATAGCAAAAGCGGCAATGCAAAATAAAAGGCAGAATCTGTCAAAAACAGAACAGTCCGTAAAGACGAATTTGGCAGGGGCACTTAACTTGCTCAAATGGAAAAACGCAAAACTAATGAAAGTTGCGTACATATCTGAGGATCACACACGTAAATTTGCAGATTTTCTGAGTTACCTACAGAGACTTCTGCGCGAATTCGTGACAGACAGCAAATCTGTTTCTGCGCAGTAAACCAAATCTAGCATCAACTTTACCATAGAGACTTTACTTGGCACAAAAACATGATAAGGAGAGGTTGCTAAACTAGTAAACAACTTCCAAGACTCAACAAAACAGTAGCAAAATAAACACATGGGTTATCTCCCAAGAAGTGCTTTCTTTATAGCCATTTAAGATGGGCTCAGTAATTTTAATGATACTCTTGCAAGAAATAAGAGTTGAAGCAAAAGAGAGCATCAAGAAGCAAATTCAAAGCACATTTAAGCCTAACCCACTTCCTATGAGAAGGAATCTTGTACACAAATAAATTCATGAAGAACAAATTGGTAAGCATAGAAAAGCAACACAAGCGCAATTTCAAGATTCTCAACATAAAGAGGGAAACCATGTTTCCCTCTCTCATAATAACTTTCAGTAGCATCATGAACAAACTCAACAATATAACTATCACATACAACATGCTTGTCATGAGCCACATGCATAAAATTATTACTCTCCACATAAGCATAATCAATTTTATTAGTTGTAGTGGGAGCAAATTCAACAAAGTAGCTATCATTATTATTCTCATCAAGTGTAGGAGGCATAGTATAATCATAATAAAATTTACTCTCCATAGTAGGTGGCACCAAAAGACCACTATCATTATAATCATCATAAATAGGAGGCAAAGTATCATCAAAGAAAATTTTCTCCTCAATGCTTGGGGGACTAAAAATATCATGCTCATCAAAACCAGCTTCCCCAAGCTTAGAATTTTCCATATCATTAACAACAATGGTGTTCAAAGCGTTCATACTAATATCATTGCTACTAGCATGCAAATAAGATTCCATAGGTTTTTTAATTTTCGCAGACAAACAATCCATGTCTTAACTCAGGAAATAGAAATAAAAGCTCACCTGTTACTTTCCATTATGCCTAACTAGTGTAAACAAGAAACCAAAAGATGCAATTGCAGGATCTAAAGGAAATAGCTTCGAGTACTTACAACGGCGCCGGAAAATAGCTTAGTAGCCGAGATCCGGAGTGTGAGTACCTTTTCCCTTTCCTCCCCGGCAACGGCGCCAGAAAATAGCTTGATGTCTACTCACGCTTCTTTTCCTGTAGACAGTGTTGGGCCTCCAAGAGCGAGAGGTTTGTAGAACGAGCAACAAGTTTTTCCTTAAGTGGATCACCCAAGGTTTATCGAACTCGGGGAGGAAGAGGTCAAAGATATCCCTCTCAAGCAACCCCGCAATCACGATACAAGAAGTCTCTTGTGTCCCCAACACACCTAATACACTTGTCGGATGTATAGGTGCACTAGTTCGGCGAAGAGATAGTGAAATACAAGTAGTATGGATGTATATGAGTGGTAATAGTAATCTGAATAAAATATGGCAGCGAGTAAACATGCAACAAAACAAGTAAATAAACGAGAGATTCGATGTTTGGAAACAAGGCCTAGGGATCATACTTTCACTAGTGGACACTCTCAACATTGATCGCATAATAAATAATAACTTCTCTCATTTGTGCTACATACACTCTTTTGTTGGATGACAAACACCATTTGTTGCGTAGGGCTACAAGAGCTCCCTCAAGCCGGAGTTAACAAGCGCCACAACTTTCGGCATTCATATTTAAGTAACCTTAGAGCATAATAGATCTTTGCAAAATAAACCGAGTACTAACATAGCATACACACTGTCACCATTACACTATGAAAGGGGGAATAGATCACATCAATACTATCATAGCGATAATCAACTCCATAACCTACAAGAGATTATGATCATAATCTACGACAAGAACCACACGATGCACACACTGTCACCATTACACCATGCAGGAGGAATAGACTACTTTAATAACATCACATGAGTAGCACATAGACTAGTAGCGATACAAAGCATATTGCAATCATAAAGGGATATAAATAAGCACTTCACTATGCTATTCATAACAGTGAATAAGTATTCTGTGAAATATAGCCTAAGAGACCCACACGGTGCACACACTCGTCACCTTTACACACGTGGGACAAGGAGTCTCCGGAGATCACATAAGTAAAATCCACTTGACTAGCATAATGACATCTAGATTACAAGCATCATCATATGAATCTCAATCATGTAAGGCAGCTCATGAGATTATTGTATTGAAGTACATAGGAGAGAGATTAACCACATAGCTACCGGTACAGCCCTTAGCCTCGATGGAGAACTACTCCCTCCTCATGGGAGACAGCAGCGGTGATGAAGATGGCGGTGGAGTCGATGGAGAAGCCTTCCGGGGGCACTTCCCCGTCCCGGCGGCGTGCCGGAACAGAGACTCCTGTCCCCCAGATCTTGGCTTCACGATGGCGGCGGCTCTGGAAGGATTCTCGTACCGTGGCTTATTCGTATCGAGGTTTTAGGTCAGGGGGCTTCTTATAGGCGAAGAGGCGGAGTCGGAAGGGCTACGGGGGGCCCACACAACAGGCCGCCCCCCCCCCTCTGGCCGCGCCGCCTTAGTGTGTGGGGCCCCTGTGGGCCCCCTCTGGTTCCTCTCGGGTGTTCTGGAAGCTCCCGGGAAAAATAAGATCTTGGGCGTTGATTTCGTCCAATTCCGAGAATATTTCCTTACTAGGATTTCTGAAACCAAAAACAGCAGAAAACAGGAACTGGCACTTCAGCATCTCGTCAATAGGTTAGTTACGGAAAACGCATCAAAACGATATAAAGTGTGAACAAAACATGTAGGTATTGTCATAAAACAAGCATGGAACATCAGAAATTATGGATACGTTGGAGACGTATTAGCATCCCCAAGCTTAGTTCCTACTCGCCCTCGAGTAGGTAAACGATAACACAAATAATTTCTGAAGTGACATGCTACCATCATAATCTTGATCAACATTATTGTAAAGCATATGAGATGAATGGAGTGATATGAAGCAAAAGATTGCTAACAAAAGATGATGACTAAACAAATGAATCATATAGCAAAACTTTCATGAATAGTACTTTCAAGACAAGTATCAACAAGACTTGCATAAGAGCTAACTCATAAGCAATAAATTCTTAGTAGAATGCATTGAAGCAACACAAAGGAAGATAATAGTTTCAGCAATTGCTTTCAACTTTCAACATGCATATCTCATGGATAATTGTCAACACGGAGTAATATGATGAATGCAAATAAGCAAGTATGTAAGAAATCAATGCACAGTAGACACAAGTGTTTGCTTCTAAGATGGAAGGAAATGGGTAAACTGACTCAACAATAAAGTAAAAGATAGGCCCCTTCGCAGAGGCAAGCAGGGATTAAATCATGTGCTAGAGCTTTTCAAGTTTTGAAATCATATAGAGAGCATAAAAGTAAAATTTTGAGAGGTGTTTGTTGTTGTCAACGAATGGTAGCGGGTACTCTAACTACCTTATCAACCAGGCTTTCAAGAGCGGCTCCCATGAAGGACGTTATCTCTACCAGCAAGGTAGATCATCCCTCTTCTCTTTTGTTTACACATGTACTTTAGTTTTATTTATTAGATGACACTCCCCCAACCTTTTGCTTACACAAGCCATGGCTAACCGAATCCTCGGGTGCGTTCCAACATTCACATACCATGGAGGAGTGTCTATTTGCAAATTTAAGTTGCTTACTGATAAATCAGAGCAAAACATGTGAAGAGAATTATTAATGCAAGTTAATTAATTGGGGCTGGGAACCCCATTGCCAGCTCTTTTTGCAAAATTATTGGATAAGCGTCCATTGTGAAAGTATGTCAGAAGTAAATGACAAGATCGAAAGATAAAACACCACATACTTCCTCATGAGCTATAAAACATTGACACAAATAAGAGATAATAACTTTTGAATTGTTTAAAGGTAGCACATGAAGTATTTACTTGGAATGGCAGAAAATACCACATAGTAGGTAGATATGGTGGACACAAATGGCATGGGTTTTGGCTCAAGGTGTTTGGATGCACGAGAAGCATTTCCTCTCAGTACAAGTCTTTGGCTAGCAAGGTTGTTTGAAGCAAACACAAGTATAAACCGGTACAGCAAAACTTACATAAGAACATATTGCAAGCATTATAAGACTCTACACTGTCTTCCTTGTTGCTCAAACACTCTTACCAGAAAATATCTAGACCTTAGAGAGACCAATCATTCAAACCAAATTTCAACAAGCTCTACAGTAGTTCTTCACTACTAGATTTAAACTACATGATGCAAGAGCTTAAACATGATTTATGAGAGCTCAAAACAATTCCCAAGTATCAAGTTATTCAAGAACATATGAAGCATTTTCCGATTCCAATCAAATAGCAACAAGTGAAGCGATCAACTTTCGCCCTTGAACATTAAAAGTAAAGCTAAGAACACATGTGTTCATACGCAACAGAGGAGCGTGTCTCTCTCCCACACATGAGCATGGATTTATTCAGAGAATGAAAATAAAAAAATGAAAATAAAAGCACACAGACGCTCCAAGTAAAGTACATAAGATGTGACGGAATAAAAATATAGTTTCAATAGAAGAAACCTGATAAGTTGATGAAGAAGGGGATGCCTTGGGCATCCCCAAGCTTAGACGCTTGAGTCTTCTTAAAATATGCAGGGATAAACCACTGGGGCATCCCCAAGCTTAGGCTTTTCACTCTTCTTGATCATATATCATCCTCCTCTCTTGACCCTTCAAAACTTCCTCCACACCAAACTTCAAGCAAACTCATTAGAGGGTTAGTGCATAATCAAAATTCACATGTTCAGAGGTGATACAATCATTCTTAACACTTATGGACATTGCACAAAGCTTCTGAAAGTTAATGGAACAAAAAAACTCATTCAACATAGCAAAAGCGGCAATGCAAAATAAAAGGCAGAATCTGTCAAAAACAGAACAGTCCGTAAAGACGAATTTGGCAGGGCCACTTAACTTGCTCAAATGGAAAAACGCAAAACTAATGAAAGTTGCGTACATATCTGAGGATCACACGCGTAAATTTGCAGATTTTTCTGAGTTACCTACAGAGACTTCTGCGCGAATTCGTGACAGACAGCAAATCTGTTTCTGCGCAGTAAACCAAATCTAGCATCAACTTTACCATAGAGACTTTACTTGGCACAAAAACATGATAAGGAGAGGTTGCTAAAGTAGTAAACAACTTCCAAGACTCAACAAAACAGTAGCAAAATAAACACATGGGTTATCTCCCAAGAAGTGCTTTCTTTATAGCCATTTAAGATGGGCTCAGTAATTTTAATGATACTCTTGCAAGAAATAAGAGTTGAAGCAAAAGAGAGCATCAAGAAGCAAATTCAAAGCACATTTAAGCCTAACCCACTTCCTATGAAAAGGAATCTTGTACACAAATAAATTCATGAAGAACAAATTGGTAAGCATAGAAAAGCAACACAAGCGCAATTTCAAGATTCTCAACATAAAGAGGGAAACCATGTTTCCCTCTCTCATAATAACTTTCAGTAGCATCATGAACAAACTCAACAATATAACTATCACATACAACATTCTTGTCATGAGCCACATGCATAAAATTATTACTCTCCACATAAGCATAATCAATTTTATTAGTTGTAGTGGGAGCAAATTCAACAAAGTAGCTATCATTATTATTCTCATCAAGTGTAGGAGGCATAGTATAATCATAATAAAATTTACTCTCCATAGTAGGTGGCACCAAAAGACCACTATCATTATAATCATCATAAATAGGAGGCAAAGTATCATCAAAGAAAATTTTCTCCTCAATGCTTGGGGGACTAAAAATATCATGCTCATCAAAACCAGCTTCCCCAAGCTTAGAATTTTCCATATCATTAACAACAACGGTGTTCAAAGCGTTCATACTAATATCATTGCTACTAGCATGCAAATAAGATTCCATAGGTTTTTTAATTTTCGCAGCAAACAATCCATGTCTTAACTCAGGAAATAGAAATAAAAGCTCACTGTTACTTTCCATTATGCCTAACTAGTGTAAACAAGAAACCAAAAGATGCAATTGCAGGATCTAAAGGAAATAGCTTCGAGTACTTACAACGGCGCCGGAAAATAGCTTAGTAGCCGAGATCCGGAGTGTGAGTACCTTTTCCCCTTCCTCCCCGGCAACGACGCCAGAAAATAGCTTGATGTCTACTCACGCTTCTTTTCCTGTAGACAGTGTTGGGCCTCCAAGAGCAGAGGTTTGTAGAATAGCAACAAGTTTTCCCTTAAGTGGATCACCCAAGGTTTATCGAACTCAGGGAGGAAGAGGTCAAAGATACCCCTCTCAAGCAACCCTGCAATCACGATACAAGAAGTCTCTTGTGTCCCCAACACACCTAATACACTTGTCAGATGTATAGGTGCACTAGTTCGGCGAAGAGATAGTGAAATACAAGTAGTATGGATGTATATGAGTGGTAATAGCAATCTGAATAAAATATGGCAGCGAGTAAACATGCAACAAAACAATAAATAAACGGAGATTCGATGTTTGGAAACAAGGCCTAGGGATCATACTTTCACTAGTGGACACTCTCAACATTGATCGCATAATAAATAATAACTTCTCTCATTTGTTCTACATACACTCTTTTGTTGGATGACAAACACCATTCGTTGCGTAGGGCTACAAGAGCTCCCTCAAGCCGGAGTTAACAAGCGCCACAACTTTCGGCATTCATATTTAAGTAACCTTAGAGCATAATAGATCTTTGCAAAATAAACCGAGTACTAACATAGCATACACACTTTCACCATTACACTATGAAAGGGGGAATAGATCACATCAATACTATCATAGCGATAATCAACTCCATAACCTACAAGAGATTATGATCATAATCTACGACAAGAACCACACGATGCACACACTGTCACCATTACACCATGCAGGAGGAATAGACTACTTTAATAACATCACATGAGTAGCACATAGACTAGTAGCGATACAAAGCATATTGCAATCATAAAGGGATATAAATAAGCACTTCACTATGATATTCATAACAGTGAATAAGTATTCTGTGAAATATAGCCTAAGAGACCCACACGGTGCACACACTGTCACCTTTACACACGTGGGACAAGGAGTCTCCAGAGATCACATAAGTAAAATCCACTTGACTAGCATAATGACATCTAGATTACAAGCATCATCATATGAATCTCAATCATGTAAGGCAGCTCATGAGATTATTGTATTGAAGTACATAGGAGAGAGATTAACCACATAGCTACCGGTACAGCCCTTAGCCTCGATGGAGAACTACTCCCTCCTCATGGGAGACAACAGCGGTGATGAAGATGGCAGTGGAGTCGATGGAGAAGCCTTCCGGGGGCACTTCCCCGTCCCGGCGGCGTGCCGGAATAGAGACTCCTGTCCCCCAGATCTTGGCTTCGCGATGGCGGCGGCTCTGGAAGGTTTCTCGTACCGTGGCTTATTCGTATCGAGGTTTTAGGTCAGGGGGCTTCTTATAGGCAAAGAGGCGCAGTCGGAAGGGCTACGGGGGGCCCACACAACAGGCCGGCGCCCCCCCTCTGGCCGCGCCGCCTTAGTGTGTGGGGCCCCTGTGGCCCCCTCTGGTTCCTCTCGGGTGTTCTGGAAGCTCCCGAGAAAAATAAGATCTTGGGCGTTGATTTTGTCCAATTCCGAGAATATTTCCTTACTAGGATTTCTGAAACCAAAAACAGCAGAAAACAGGAACTGACACTTCGGCATCTCGTCAATAGGTTACTTCCGGAAAACGCATCAAAACGATATAAAGTGTGAACAAAACATGTAGGTATTGTCATAAAACAAGCATGGAACATCAAAAATTATGGATACGTTGGAGACGTATCACCAAGCGGGGCCGCGGTGGTGGATTATGCATCGAGGCGGCGACGACGACGACGGCCTGTAGAGGAGGGGGCCTTTAGGCTCCTTCTCGGAGTCAAGTTCCACCGCCTTCGTGCATCAGCCCCCCCCCCCCCCGCCCCACACAGTCGTCTTCTCGACAAACGCCTGGTTTTTTCCTATTTGTTGAACTAGTTTATTGCATTTATACATTCACATTGACAACCTGGTCCCACCACTAATCAGTGACGGACTAATGTACCAGGAACTCAATTTCGTCATCAGGATTATCCGTGACGGTTAACCATGACACAATTTCATGTCATCATGCATGTATGATCATACGTGACAAAAAGTCCAATCCGTCACCTACTTACCTTAATACATGACAGACCAGACATTTGCCATCAGGAAATTTGTCACTGAATATGATATCTGGCGTAGTGTACACATGGGAGTCTGAGGAGAGGAGCAGAGGGGTGGTCGTGGCGACGACAGCCAAGCGGGGCCGCGGTGGTGGATTATGCATCGAGGCGGCGGCGACAACGACGGCCTGTAGAGGAGGGGGCCTTTAGGCTCCTTCTCGGAGCCAAGTTCCACCGCCTTCGTGCATCAGCCCCCCCCCCCGCCCCACACAGTCGTCTTCTCGACAAGGGGTAACCTTATCAATGCCCATAATGATGGACTTGGGTTTTCAGGAAGGAGAACGTTGGTGAACTCAAAGACCGATCAGCCAAACTAGGTAGCCGGCGAAGGTATGAACAATGGCGAAAATCGCCGAGATCGCATTATCGAGAATTAGGGTTACAGGGTGTTACGAGTTGTGGAATCTATCCCCTCTCGGTGGATCCTCCTAGCCTTTATATAGTGGGCTAGGTTTTAGAGTCCACCTCGAGATCAGTTACATCATGTTTGTCGGTTCACCCGACATGAGCCTATCTTTCCTATTTTACATAGTAATTGGCGTCAGCTTCATGTAGTTTACTTCATGGGCCTTCGCCGATTCCTTCCTGGACATCGTACCAAAGATGGTAAAACTGAGTACCCGATATGGCATCCCCATGTCAGTAGCCTCCGAGACTCTACTCGAGTCGAGTCTCAATCCTTTTGACTTCTTCCTTTACAACACGAACTTGTAATTAATTTATACTTTTAATCATTAAGAAGCTTCTTGATCATCGGGATATTAAGGAACAAACCTGATGCATTCGATAGATCAGGAATAAGTTAATTGCCTGGGCAAATCCGAGTAAACCTACTTCAAACTCGAGTCTCCAGACACGAATTTGGATAACTGGTGTAATTCAGCTCAGGCCACGACGAACTTATCAAGTTCTAAATTCCAGTTGAATTTATTTAGTGTACCTGACACGTCCATCAGGATTTGTCATCACATCGACGATGACATGGATATTTCTAGCAGAGCACAGTCTTTGGCGGTGCTAGGCCTCACAGTACGGAGCACGATGGTCTTACCTTTATGCTAAAAATCACGGATTCCAGACATATTCTACGGCGGACATGGTCTAGGATTATTTTTATCGGATATCTTGAAGTTGACGGGTTATTTTGGGTGCATGCACTCCCGATGGAAGTAAAGGACAAGGTAATGTTCATTAGTGTTTACCACTTGAACATGTACTCGAAACTTTGAGTGACTTCAACTTCTCTTGATTCTTGAACTTCTCTTGAACATGTACTTGAAACTTTGAGAGATCTCTGAGGATTTGCGCATGTCGCCACCGAATATCTAGATCAGAATTAATCTGCTCGCGTGCGCCCTTATATTCAGCTAATGTTACTTCACGAGGGCGTGGATCGAAGCTTCATTTTTCTATTGGTGCCATGAGACATGTTTAATAATATACTTTCATGACATTGATAGAGGTGAAGAGAGTCATGGTGGCTAAGAATGGTGGTTAAGAATGAAGGTTTTGAAGTTATGATGGAACAATTATTGGTTGCGATGAAGATTATGATGTACATGCTCTTCACGTGTGTCGGATGTTTGATCACATCAGCCCTGGCAAGAGGGAGTGGCAACACATGTGGACTGCATTTTAGTGCTCCTTGAGTACCGAGTCACGTTTTTTCAGGGTCTGGCCATCATCGGTTGTACTTGGCAATGATCTTGTGGAAGATATTGTTTTGGGAACTTTGTGCAAGGTGAAAACCCAAGATCTTTAATCGAGCGACCTTAACGCATGTGCATTATTTTTTCTTGGAAGCATTGCTTCTGAAGAATTATTTTATAGTTCAAGTGTTATATTCGGTGGTGGTTATAGTGCTGTTGTTGAGTGATTCATCACCGGCGTTGGGTCTTTGTTTTATGTTATCTTTCCCTTTATTCTTTGTTCTATTTCTCTTTGTTTTCATATGTTCTTTATTGTGTGCATCTTTGATGTCTTTCAACATTTTATTTGTGTAAAGACTGGGTGTAATTAATATCTTCACAAAATTAATATATTTTATAATTAATTTTTTGATTTTCCACAAACAAAATCGTATAAAATGGTATCTAACTCTAAAGTGTACAAATTATCATATAAATCCCGGTGGTCAGGAATATTTACTTTTTGTATTATTAAGGATGTGAGTTTTGAAATGTTTTGTTGTACGTGATGGTGATCTTGCTGAAGACATTGTTATTGGCCATCATTGATTGTATGTGACAATGATTTTGCTGAAGATACTATTTTTTTAGAAATTTAGACTTTTCTTCAAAGTGAAAATCCAAGATTTTCGATTGAACAACGATAATGCTTGCGTATTATTCTCTTCTTATAGGTATTGCTTTTGGGGAATTATTTTGCAGTTTGAGTGTTATATTCGGTGGTGGTTATAGTGCTGCTGTTGTAAGTGATTCATCACTGCCTCTTTTATGTTTTCTCTTTCTATTTTCTACTATGTGCATCCTTTTTTGATATCTCTGTGTACGAAGATTAAGTGTAATTAATATTTTCACGATATTAATATATTTTATAAAAATAAATACCAAAAACAAAACCATATAAAATGACATCTAACTCTAAACATATAAAATTAACATATAAATCCTGATGGTAAAGAACATTTAATTGTTTATTAATGAGGCCGTGTGTTAAACTTTAGCATTTCTATAGCATTTATTCAGGTTTGAGACTTTTGGTTCACTAATTTGACCGAAATTTGGACGGTTTCATTTGACAAGGCCAAGATTCGTGTTTTTTCACTCGGTTCATCAGAGGTGAGAGCACAGCACGGGAAGTATCGTAAACAAACCATGGCAACATACCGTACATGTAAATTGAAGTACCACCTTGATATTTTTTTATTACAGCGTACTGGAATTTGAAACTGAGATGGCTGACGAATAAAAAAGAATTCAGACATCATCGCCGGACTCGACCATACAACATCCATACCATACAGGCTCTAGACACGTAAATACACCAAAAGCAAAGCTGCAACCAAATGTGTGCTTGGAAATTATGAAAATGTATGAGAAGGAATGAAAGGAGAGCAAATTAAGCTGCAAAGCATTCATCTAGTGATCCCCAGTGATCTTCTCGGTGACGCTGGTGGTGTCCTTGGCGGCGCCGTTGCTGGCGTTGTTGCCGCCCATCCCCAGCGTGTTCACCACCGCGTCCTTGGCGCCCACCACCGCGCCCTTCACCGTCTCGGTGGCCTGCTGGAGGACGCTGCCGGTCTGGTCCTTGCCAGCCACGGCGGAGTCCTTGGCGTACTGCGCCGTCTCGGCCGCCTTCTGCTTCGCCAGCTCCGTCTTCTCGCCGAGGAAGCTGCCGGTCTGGTCCTTGCTCTCGACGGTCTTGTCCTTGGCGGCCTGTGCCGTCTCCGTCGTCCTGTCCTTGGCGGCCTGCGCCGTCCCGGCAGCCTTGTCCTTGGCCGCCTGCGCCGTCTCGGAGGTCTTGTCCTTGGCCTCGCCGGCCTTCTGCTTGGCGGCCTCCGTGGCGCCCTGCCCCTGGCCGGACGCGTTCCCCGCCAGGCCCGCCGCCCGGTCCTTGGCCTCGTACGCCTTGTCCTTGGCCGCGTCCATCACCTGCCCCGTCTTCTCCTGCAAAGTGCAAACGATCGCAAATCATTTCAGAATTCAGACACGGCGAACGCACGCGGCAACTCAGCACGAGCTCTTCAGAAATTTTATCGGGAACGATCAATGGAGATCGGGAAGACGTACCTGGGTGTGGCCCTTGGCCTCGCCGACGCGGTAGCTCGCCTGCTCCTGGTTGGATGCCATCTCTCACGTACACTACGAACACGAACTGAGAACAACTGCAAATTTCACTCTGAAAACAAGATTACTTGGGCTATTGCTTGACTTGGCTTCGATTGATCTGCCCTGCTTTAGATTATATAGGCCGCAGCTGCGGGACAGCAAGCGGGGACACGTCGAGGGGCCGAGAACAGTCGAACACGACGGACACGCAGAGAGGACACGCCTCCGTACCTTCGCGAAGCCTGGAGCCCTGGACATATCATGGGATGATTCGGTTGAACTCAATTAAAAAAGCCAAGGAGAAGACGAAGAAGGACAAGTAAACAAGTGGAAAGACAAGTTCAGTTACGAGATCGAGTGGATAGCACCGTTGCAGTGCATTGTCTTTCTTCTTTAAACGGAGCGATGTTGTGGCAGAATGGCTGAGCTCCGACTGGTCGATTGGATCTTGTGTGTGTGGTTGGTTTCGCCGTGACGCAGACCAAGCAATGGATATGGCCGCTGGAGCCACTACGAAGACTCATTTTTCGGAAAGTGCCTTTTATTTTTTTGCCAAAATGGTATAAAGCCATATATTTTTCTGAAACCAGCCTTTACAAGAAACATCCTTACGAAAAAATAAAACACGAGTTCTTGAAAAGTTTAGCACCATCTTTCTTCTATATCCCTGGACAGCGCGCGTCATGAGCAAAGCTCGATGCATCCTCTGGGCCTCCAATGTAGCAAAGTTGGTGTTGAAAAAAACTCGAAAAAACCCGGACACTAGAAGCAGCGGTTGAGAAGTCGTCGACGTAGACCAGAAGATGCCAGCGACTATGATCTCAACAGATCGATGTCCCGGGAAAGCCGCTGCCGAGAAAGGCCCGTGTGATAATCCTAGCTCTGGCAAAGGAGATGGTGAACACCAAACTCGCAAGTTTCCCAACAAAGTTATACCTGGCTGAGCTTCATCAAGTGGAGGCGGAACTTGAGGACACCAATACGCTGCGACAACATCCCCTCCACTGAGCGTTGCCGCCGTAGACAAAACCTTAACACGCCAGACCTAATGCCTGATCGACTCCAAACTTAAACCTTCAAACGCTCCTCGATGAAAGAACCTTAATTGGGGCAGACGGAATGACCTTTATTCTCGTCGCCGCCAATGCACCTACATCAAAGACAAAGAACTCGAACATATTACGGAAACCGGTCATCCGATCCGAGGTTCCGTGGAGGGCAGGGGAACCAGCGGCGGCGGTGTCAAGGGCCGAGGTCGCTAGATCGCTTTAACGATCGCCCCTATCGAGAGCCCTGGAAAAAAAAATAGTTCGGTTACCTATACGAGTTATAACCATCCTTCGAAAAGTGCATTTGGTACATAAGCGCCGGTGTTTCCAGTTTTTTTAAATAGGAACAATAGTTATGATACTCTAAAAAACTTATATGAAATATGTGTTTTCTGGAGGTATGGTAAAAAATTCAGGGAAAATATTTTGTATTTTAAGATATACCAAAAAAATTCTGACAAAAATATGATATTGATATCCCTATATACAGCCACAAATTTTATTTTATTTTGTACCTCAAGACAAACTCTAATGAAATTTCACACAATTATTCAGGACATACGGATGTATTCATGGAACTAATTTTTTATATTTTAAAATAAAAAAATTTAATTTTAAAAAGTAGGAGCACCGATGCTCGTGTGCACTAAATCTCTTCTCCTTATTTCCCCCTTTTACTCTCTCTCATCGAGCCACTCTTTGTGAGCGCTCCGCTTCTCCCGGCTCTTCTCCCCTTCTCCTCCAGTGTCCTCGTTGGCCGTAGTGAGTGGCCGTACATAGAAGTGACCGGGTTTACTTCATGATGTTTCCCTCAGTGGAGTATGGCGTTGTGCCGCTGTCCTCTCACCTGGCGTGGTCACAGTCGAGCAACGGCCATGGCATGGAGAAGCTCTCCCCCATCGATTTTTCAGGGTGAATGGTGTACGGAGGAAGTGGACCGAAAGGCGCCAGCTTGAATAAGCTCGACAAAGTGTGTTCTTGAGAGGGTCTGAATTAGTTGCTCCCCCTTCTTCTCAGCGGGCGTGGTGCTGCTGAAGATGGAGCGGGGAGACTGCCTTCAGAAACTCCTAGTTCTGCAGTTGTGAGGGATGGGGGTGTGCGTGCCTCGTGCTCCGGATGATGCGACGACAACCTTGTGTCGCCGTTATCCTTGGCCATCGGGGCCCCTCCATGCTAGGTTACAAGCTTAGCCCGAGCTATTTCTTCCTCCTGGCCTTGATGCCTTTTCGGAGGATCTTGGACCTCGGTGCAGGGTACCTCACTCGTGTCGCCCCAAGTGGTCGCGCTGCAGCATCGGCGCTGGTGCCTAGACTTTGAGGTTTTATGGCTGCGGCAGTGAAGACAAGAATCAATCCCTTTTTCGGTTATCTTTCTAGGGCCCTCTTTGCAAAGTTGAAGGAATGTTTTTTTTTCTTTCGAAATGGGGCATTGCCCAGCCTCTGCATCAATGTGATGCACACGGCTTTTCATTTATTTGAATGGTTCAAAAATATTCAGAGGTTTACATCACGGATCAGATATGGTTGAGACAAGTATCAACCATCGGAAAATGAATAAAAACACAGAATTATCCATTTTGTATTCTACTAGTGTGTCGCCACCCAGTAGCCTGGAAAAAGAAGTCCTGAGTAACCATCAGAAGACGGTTGCACCCAATATCCATAGTCTCCCGCTGATCCTCCGGAAGAAGGAAAGCCCATTGTTCGATCCAGTATGCCGCACACCGAATAACCTGCAAAAAATTAGTTTCCTTTTGTCTGTTAAAAATTATGTCATTCTGGTTTGTCCAAATAGACCAGCATACACCCAGATATGCCAATCCGTATTCTATTCTTATCCAATTTATGAACCCCATTAAGCCAATTACCAAACATATTAGTAATATTTGCAGGTGGGTGTATACCAAAAGTAAAATAAATCATTCGCCAAACAATTTTGGCAAATGGACATGATAAGAATAAGTCATTTATGGTTTTTGGTTCATTACAAAAACAACATTTAGTGCATCCATGCCAATTCCGTTTCACCAAATTGTCTTTTGTGAGCAGTACTTTATTGTTAAGAAACCACATAAATTTTTTGATCTTGAGAGGTATTTTTAATTTCCACAGATATTTGCGTAAAAAAGGAGTGTGACCATTCATTAGGTCAAGATACATTGATTTGACTGAAAAAATTCCGGAATCAGTAAGTTTCCAAACAAATTTATCCGGAGTGTTTGTCAAATGTACCATCATTAGCCGTTGACAAAGATTAATCCATTGATTCCATTTGTTTTCGTTAAAAGCCCTCCTAAAAGCAATATTAAGAGGATTTTGTGCCAACACAGTAGCAACTAAAACATTCTTTCGCTGTACTATATTATACAACGCCGGATATTGCTGTGCTAAAGAAGTGTCTCCTAGCCAAATGTCCTCCCAAAACCGTGTATCGGATCCGTTCCCCACTTTAAAAAAGCCCCTGCTAAAAAAATCATCTTTCACACGCATAAGATCTTTCCAAAATGGAGAATCAGTAGGTTTCCCCTCAACCTGTGCTAACGTTTGGTTTTTCAAATATTTATTAGAAAGAAGTTGCTGCTACATTCACTCCTCAGTGAGAATTTTAAATAACCATTTTCTTAGCAAACATTTGTTTTTAAGTTCAAGAACTTCAATGGCTAACCCTCCTTGGTCTTTAGGTCTACAAACCATACTCCATTTTGTAAGCCTATACTTCTTCTTCGTTTCATCCGTTTGCCAAAAAAAACTTGAGCGGTAGAAATCCAAACGTTTTCTGACCCCTACAGGAATCTCAAGGAATGACAACATGAACATTGGCAAACTCGTCAAAACTGAATTGATTAAGATTAACCGGTCACCGTAGGATAGTAGTTTACTTCGCCAAGTCCCTAATTTTGCCCCAAAACGGCTCTCTATAGGATTCCATTCGGAATTTCTAAGTTTTCGATAATGCACAGGAATACTGAGATATCTTATCGGTAAGGATCCAGCCTCACACCCAAAGATTTGTCTATAATCCTGTTCCTTTTCTTTAGCCTTCCCAAAATAGAATATCTCACTTTTATGGAAGTTAATTTTCAATCCAGACAATTGCTCAAACATCGAAAGGATTAATTTCATATTTACGGCCTTTTCAACATCATGTTCCAAGAATAATATTGTGTCATCCGCATATTGGAGTATCGATACTCCCCCATCAACCAAATGAGGAATGAGACTCCCTACATGACCCTCTTCTTTCGCACGAGAAATTAAGATGGCAAGAACATCGGTGACAATGTTGAAAAGAATTGGAGAAAAAGGGTCACCTTGTCTCAATCCTTTCCTAGTTTGGAAATTGTGTCCAACATCGTCATTAAACTTAATTCCAACACTACCTCCCTGGACAAAGTTTTTGATCAAATCACACCATTTGGGATCAAAGCCTTTCATCCTTAGCACTTGTTGGAGGAATGGCCATTTAACTTTGTCGTAAGCCTTCTCAAAGTCAATTTTGAAAAGAACTCCGTCTAACTTTTTCCGATTAATTTCATGAACAACTTCATGTAGGACAACTACTCCCTCAAGGATATGGCGTCCCGGCATGAAAGCCGTCTGCGTTGGCCTAACAACCTTGTGAATTATCTGAGAGATTCGAATAGTAGCTACCTTAGTAAAAAAATTGAAACTCACATTAAGGAGGCAAATAGGCCGATATTGTTGTATTTGGATCGCATTTTATTTTTTAGGTAATAACGTGATGACACCGAAATTAAGTTTATACAAAGGTAATTGGCCCATATGTAATTGTGTAAATAAGGCCATCAGGTCATCCTTAATTATACTCCAACATTTTTGGTAAAACTCCGCCGAAAAACCATCAGGTCCAGGAGACTTATTATGTTCCATCTGAGATATAGCCTCGAACAGCTCAACTTCAGTAAATGCCGTTGTAAGTATATTATTTTCCTCTGGTGTTAGTTGAGGGATGTCAGTCACTTGATTCTCCATCATAGAGAAAGAGGTATGTGCCGGTGCCCCAAACAATTTTTTATAATATTCAGTGATATAAACTTTTAGATTGTCAGCACCTACTATAGTACCTTCATCCTGCTCCAATTGGAATATTTTTTTCTTTCTATGTTTGCCATTTGCAATGAGGTGAAAATATTTTGTATTATTACCTCCTTCCTGAATATGCTTGACTTTGGCTCGCTGAGCCCATTTTTCTCTTCATCTCGACGTAGCTTATTAAGACACTCATGTGCATGTTTCAGTTGATTTTGTTCGGAAGGTGATAACAAGCTAGATTCTGCTTTGATATCCAAAACATCAATAATACCAAGCAGCCGTTCCTTTTCCTTTCTATATTTTCCACTTAGATTTTTTGCCCAGCCTCTCAAAAAACGTCGTATGTGTCTGATCTTTTTCTGCCAAGTTTGAATTGGTGAATTTCCAGCGGATACTGCTGCCCATTCGGCAGCAATCATTTCATGAAATCCATCTTGTTCGAACCATGACAATTCAAAAGAGAATCTAGGTCTGTTATCGCGGTGAGCGTGTTGGCCAGAGTCAATTAGAAGCGGTGTATGGTCTGAGCCAGCTCGAGTGAGCGCCCTCACAGTCACAAGAGGGAACTTTTGTTCCCACTCCACACTAGCTAAAACCCTATCTAATTTCTCATATGTTGGAATCACTCTTCTACTTGCCCAAGTGAATTGTCTCCCAGAGAGAGCAATTTCTTTTAAGTTCAAGCTTTCAATTATTGCATTAAAGACAAAGGGCCAGTGAGGATTAAAATTGTTGCTACTTTTGTCCTCTTTTCTTCGCAGAATATTAAAATCGCTTGCCAGTAGTGTCGGTAAGGTTTCAGTTTCACACATACGAACCAACTCGGATAAAAATTCGGCTTTATGCGCATCTTGAGCAGCGCCATATGCTGGAACCAGAACCCACTTAAAACCATCTAGCTTAGATCTAATATGAAGTTTGACACAAAAATCTCCATTATCCACTTTCTTAACCGAGAGAGTTTGAGTGTTAATTCCCACAAGAATCCCTCCCGATCGGCCATGAGGTGGAAGACAAAACCACGCAAATTCACGACCAGCTGCCAAACTAGATAAAAAGCTCAAAGTGAAGTTTGATCTCCCTATTTCCAAAAGGGCGATAAAATCCAAATAGTGTTCCCTAATTGCCTCGGTAACAAACAGATGCTTACCCGGATCTCGAAACCCCTCACTATTCCATGTCATACCCCTTAGACTCTCCATCAAAAAAATTTGTTATTCTTTTTTATTCTTAGTCTGTCACTTCTCCGAATTTTAGTCTTGTCATAAGACTTTTTTCTACGTACACGTTTAGCTACAGTCTGGGTGACCATATGGTCTGTGTGCATCTCAGTATTTTCATCTGAAAATTCATCTAAATCATCACATAAAAGGCTAGGGTGACCGCTAGACACAACGGTACGTTATCAGAGACTTCATTTGATTGCTTAGAGTTATTTAAAAAGGTTAAGCACCGTTCATTTTTAGTATTCTTAATTAGCTTTGCTGCCAACAGTCTAGATTTCAAATCGTTTCCCATAGAAACCCCAATAGCCTTTGCTCTATCAATTATTTGTTCATCCGAAAATTTAGAAAAAGAAAATGTGGTAGATGTTTGTGTACCTTGGGTCTGAAAATCATCACGCTTCTGGGCAATCATCATCGCCCTCTCCATTTGAGTAGCGTCAGCATTTGGTTGTGCTCTTAGCCTATCACTCGACCGCATCCCCATCGCCGAACTAGGCTGGATTCCTCCAAAATTTATGACCTCCGACATAGTAGGTTTATAAATTGAGGACTCCCCCAAACCCTTAGGTAAAAACTGAAATTAGTACCAGAAGTTTCCATTTCATCCTGTAATGTATTCAGACAAACAGTTGGCTGTACCTTTTGTACTCCAACAGGAGTTGAAACAGATAGCATGGGAGATGACACACGTGCAACAGTAGACTCTCCCAGACCCTTAGGTAAACAGCTTAAGTTAGAATCAGAGGTATCAAAATCATCATGTACTGTGTGTGTACAAACAACTGGATGTACCTTTTGTATTCCTACAGGGGTTGAAATAAAGATCAAGGGAGATGACATACATTCATCCGTATACTCTCCAACGCCCTTAGGTAAACCATTTAAGTTAGTACCAGAAGTATCAATTCCATTATGTATTGCATGTTTAAAAACAAATGGTTGTACCTTTTGTAGACCTACAGGAGTTGAACCAGAGAGCAAAGGAGATGACACATTGTCATCAGAGACCCCTCCGATCAACGATTGGTCCTTGGTTGGCGTGAACCCATGCATATTGGGCTGTGCCCGGCTGTAGTCCTCTGCAATAATCCCAATATCTGAATTGTCGACAACAGCCGACAGATAAGGTGCAGCATCCACTGATAGTTTAGCCCCTGTATTTGTTCATCATTCTCGACAGAAACAACCGTATCAAATAGTCTTGCACAAGTGTTCTTCAAAGTCTCATCAATGCATGTGCTGAAAGTTACATTAGCAGATTTGGGAACACACAGACCATACTTCACCATTAACAACTTTTTCAAAACCAGCCACTCCAAATTTAATAGGAGACATAGCTAGAGTCTGTCCTTGTACTGATGTAGACTTGCCACCTTCATCAGCCATTCCATCCTGTGTGTTTACAGAAGTACCAAACTGGTCATCAGTATGCTCTGTATTTCCATTCTGCCCATCATGTTCCATGTCCCCTTCACCATTGTTTGCATCATTCATCACTATATCAGCAAGTGGAGCAGCTTGTAAACCCTCCACCTCAAATCTGAATCTATAGAAATCATCAAGCACTCTTATATCCATATTGGCAGGGATGAGAGTTGGATCAAGACATGTGACAAGTATGCGTAAAACATAATTAGCTCTAGTGAAAACCATATCAATGTCTCTTGTCTTGCCGAATAAATTGCCCAATGCCCAAAGGGCCAGGAAATCATCTAGGACAGGGGTGGGCAGATCATACACTCTGACCCAAACATCTTGAGCTCTCCAAATTGGTTCCACCAATTTTTTCCAGAAATCAAAAGTCATATAAATTTCAGAGTTGGGAACATTGAATTTGCCAAAGTGTTGGACCCTCACCAAATCCATCTTGCTAGGAAAATTCACCCGATAAACATTGTCTTCCACTCTGACCACATCCCACTCATAAGAATCATCAGGCACAATCCATTGTAGCTGAACTATAATTTCCTGAATAGATAATTGGCCCCCTGAGATAGTCACCCTGCCCAAGCGTGTATTCTCTAGTCTTGGTCTGACATTAACCGACATCGGAACATCCCAGAACATTAGCTCTTCATGAGCCAAACCATACATAATCATATGTGGTTTAGGGGCTGTAAGCAAAGGACACATCTTGGATATATGTTCTGTACTCTGACAATGGTCACAAATCATCTCAGTACAATCATTCAAACAGTGTCCTGGCTTACCACATCTGAAACAGCCCGACCCTTTCTTCTTCTTGGGCATCTGTGCCTCGCCTGTTCCTTCCAAATTTGCAGTAACACTAACAGCCTAAGGTGTTATCCCAGCAACAGAGAGCAACGTTTCTTCCGCTCTCCCGCTCCCAAGACCTTCCCTAGTTGCAGCTGTAGGTTGAGTAGCAGTGAGCACTACAGGTGGCTGAACCGCCGGATTCCCTGGTTGTCCACCTTGCTTAGACATCTCTGCTAATTGTTTGGCTAAAGCACTAGCCATCTCCTTCACCAACAGACTTTGTTGTTCTGTTAAACCTCCCGAGCCCGTCACAGAATTCCTAGCAATGAAAGTGCTCCTATTGCTCCAATCACGAGTATTGTAGCCATTGTTCGCCCTTCGAAAATTGTAGTTCCCCTGTGATGCGCGTAAATGTACACGTCCGTTGGGAACCCCAAGAGGAAGGTATGATACGCACAGTGACAAGTTTTCCCTCAGAAAGAAACCAAGGTTATCGAACCAGTAGGAGCCAAGAAGCACGTGAAGGTTGTTGGTGGAGGAATGTAGTGCGGCGCAACACACCAGTGAAACCGGCGCCAACGTGGAACCTGCACAACACAATCAAAGTACTTTGTCCCAACGTAACAGCGAGGTTGTCAATCTCACCGGCTTGCTGAAAACAAAGGATTAAGCGTATCGAGTGGAAGATGGTGTTTGTTTGCAAAGAACAGTAAAAGCAGTAGAATGTATTCAGATGTAAAAGAATGGACCGGGGTCCACAGTTCACTAGTGGTGTCTCTCCAATAAAATAACTAACATGCTGGGTGAACAAATTACAGGCGAGCAATTTACAAATAAAGATTCAATACATATCAACGATGATTATTATGTGATTTAATCAGGGCATTACGACAAAGTACATAGACCGCTATCCAGCATGCATCTATGCCTAAATAATCCACCTTCAGGTTATCATCCGAACCCCTTCCGGTATTAAGTTGTAAACAACAGATAATTGCATTAAGTATGGCGCGTAATGTAATCAACACAAATATCCTTAGACAAAGCATCAACGTTTTATCCCTAGTAGCAACAGCACATCCACAACCTCAGAACTTTCTGTCACTGTCCCAGATTAAATGGAGGCATGAACCCACTATCGAGCATAATTACTCCCTCTTGGAGTTACAAGTATCAACTTGGCCAGAGCCTCTACTAGCAACGGAGAGCATGGAAGAACATAAACAACACATATATGATAGATTGATAATCAACTTAACATAAATATTCTATATTCATCGGATCTCGCCAAACACAACATGTAGCATTACAAATAGATGATCTTGATCATGTTAGGCAGCTCACAAGATCTAATACAATGATAGCACAAGCGGAGAAGACAACCATCTAGCTACTGCTATGGACCCATAGTCCAAGGATGAACTACTCACGCATCAATCCGGAGGCGGGCATGATGATGTAGAGCCCCTCCGGTGATGATTCCCCTCTCCGGCAGGGTGCCGGAGGCGATCTCCTGAATCCCCCGAGATAGGATTCGCGACGGTGGCGTCTCTGGAAGGTTTTCTGTATCGTGGCTCTCGGTACAAGGGGTTTCGCGACGGAGGCTTTAAGTAGGCGGAAGGGTAGGTCAGGGGGCGACGCGAGGGCCCCACACAACAGGCCGGCGCGGCCAGGGCTTGGGCCGCGCCGCCCTGGTGTGTGGCCCCTCGTGGCCCCACTTCGTCTCCCTTTCGGTCTTCTGGAAGCTTCGTGTAAAAATAGGCCCCTGGGCGTTGATTTCGTCCAATTCCGAGAATATTTCCTTACTAGGATTTCTGAAACCTAAAACAACAGAAAACAGCAACTGGCACTTCGGCATCTTGTTAATAGGTTAGTGCCGGAAAATGTATAATAATACTGTAAAGTATGTATAAAACATTCAAGTATTGTAATAAAAGTAGCATGGAACATAAGAAATTATAGATACGTTTGAGACGTATCAAGCATCCCCAAGCTTAGTTCCTACTCGTCCTCGAGTAGGTAAACGATAACACAAATAATTTCTGAAGTGACATGCTACCAAAATAATCTTGATCAACATTATTGTAAAGCATATGAGATGAATGGAATGATCTGAACAAAAGATTGCTAACAAAGATAATGACTAAGCAAATGAATCATATAGCAAAATTTTCATGAATAGTACTTTCAAACAAGTATTAATAAGAGTTGCATAAGAGCTAACTCATAAGCAATAAATTCTAAGTAGAATGCATTGAAGCAACACAAAGGATGATTAAGTTTCAGCAATTGCTTTCAACTTGTAACATGTATATCTCATGGATATTTGTCAACATAGAGTAATATAACAGGTGCAATAAGTAAACATGTAAGAATCAATGCACACAGTTAACACAACTGTTTGCTTCTAAGATAGAAAGAAGTGGGTAAACTGACTCAACATAAAGTAAAAGAATGGCCCTTCGCAGAGGGAATCATGGATTACTATTTTTATGCTAGAGCTTTTGTTTTGAAAACATAGAAACAATTTTGTCAACGGTAGTAATAATTCATATGTGCTATGCATAATACTTCCTACAAGTTGCACGTCTCATGCATAGAGTATTAATAGTGCTCGCACCTTGTCCTACTTAGCTCGGAAACACGGATTCTCATCGCATAACATATGTTTCAACCAAGTGTCACAAAGGGGTACCTCTATGCCGCCTGTACAAGTGTCTAAGAAGAAAGCACGCATTAGATCTCTCGCTTTTGATTATTCTCAACTTAGACATCCATACCGGGACAACATAGACAACAGATAATGGACTCCTCTTTTTAATGCTTAAGCATTCAACAACAGTTAATATTCTCATAAGAGATTGAGGTTGTATGTCCAAACTGAAACTTCCACCATGATACATGGCTTTAGTTAGCGGCCCAATGTTTTTCTCTAACATATGCATACTCAAACCATTTGATCATGAAGTCCACTTACTTCGGACAAGACGAACATGCATAGCATCTCACATGATATCCAACAAAGGTAAAGTTGATGGCGTCTGATACGTCTCCAACGTATCGATAATTTCTTATGTTCCATGCTACTTTATTGATGATATCTACATGTTTTATGCACACTTTATGTCATATTCGTGCATTTTCTGGAACTAACCTATTAACAAGATGCCGAAGTGCCGGTTCTCGTTTTCTGCTGTTTTTGGTTTCGAAATCCTAGTAACGAAATATTCTCGGAATTGGACGAAATCACCGCCCGGGTTCCTATTTTGCCCGGAAGCATCCGGAACACCCGAGAGCCGCCGGAGGGGGCCCTGTGGGCCCCGGATGACATGGTGGCGCGGCCGGGGCTGGGCCCGCGCCACCCTATGGTGTGGTCGCCCCTTCGACCCTCCTGCGCCGCCTCTTCGCCTATATAAAGCCCCCGCATCGAAAACCCTTACGGAGGAAGCCACGATACGAGAAAAGTTCCGGAGCCGCCGCCATCGCGAAGCCAAGATCCGGGGGACAGGAGTCTCCGTTCCGGCACCCTGCCGGAGCGGGGAAGTGCCCCGGAAGGCTTCTCCATCGACACCGCTGCCATCTCCACCGCCATCTTCATCACCGCTGCTGCTCCCATGAGGAGGGAGTAGTTCTCCATCGAGGCTCGGGGCTGTACCGGTAGCTATGTGGTTCATCTCTCTCCTATGTAGTTCAATACAATAATCTCATGAGCTGCCTTACATGATTGAGATTCATATGATGATGCTTGTAATCTAGATGTCATTATGCTAGTCAAGTGGGTTTTACTTATGTGATCTCCGGAGACTCCTTGTCCCACGTGTGTAAAGGTGACAGTGTGTGCACCGTGTGGGTCTCTTAGGCTATATTTCACGAAGTACTTATTCATTGTTGAAGAGCGTAGTGAAGTGCTTATTTATATCTCTTGATGATTGCAATGTGTTTGTATCACAATTTATCTATGTGCTACTCTAGTGATGTGTTATTAAAGTAGTTTTATTCCTCCTGCATGTGTGCAAAGGTGACAGTGCGTGCACCGTGTTAGTACTTGGTTTATGCTATGATCATGATCTCTTGTAGATTGCGAAGTTAACTATTGCTATGATAATATTGATGTGATCTATTCCTCCTACATATGCATGAAGGTGACGAGTGTGCATGCTATGCTAGTACTTGGTTTAGTCGTTTTGATCTATCTTACACTTAAGGTTACTTAAACATGAGCATTATTGTGGAGCTTGTTAACTCCGGCATTGAGGGTTCGTGTAATCCTACGCAATGTGTTCATCATCCAACAAAAGTGTAGAGTATGCATTTATCTATTCTGTTATGTGATCAATGTTGAGAGTGTCCACTAGTGAAAGTCTAATCCCTAGGCCTTGTTCCTAAATACTGCTGAGTTACTACTGCTTGTTTACTGTTTTACTGCGTTACTACTGCTACAATACTACCACCATCAACTACACGCCAGCAAGCTATTTTCTGGCACCATTGCTACTGCTCATATATATTCATACCACTTGTATTTCACTATCTCTTCGCCGAACTAGTGCACCTATTAGGTGTGTTGGGGACACAAGAGACTTCTTGCTTTGTGGTTGCAGGGTTGCATGAGAGGGATATCTTTGACCTCTTCCTCCCTGAGTTCGATAAACCTTGGGTGATCCACTTAAGGGAAAACTTGCTGCTGTTCTACAAACCTCTGCACTTGGAGGCCCAACACTGTCTACAGGAAAGGAGGGGGAACGTAGACATCAAGCACTTTTCTGGCGCCGTTGCCGGGGAGGAAAGGTAAAAGGTACTCACACTCCGGGCCTCGGCTACTAAGCTATTTTCCGGCGCCGTTGTAAGTACTCGAAGCTATTTCCTTTAGACTCTGCAATTGCGACATTTGGTTTCTTGTTTACACTAGTTAGGCATAATGGACAACAATGACCTTTTTATTCTATTTCCTGATTTAAGACATGGATGGTTTGATACTAAAATTAAAAAACCCATGGAACATATTAATATGAATGCTTTGAACACCATTGTTGCTAATGCTATGGAAAATTCTAAGCTTGGGGAAGCTGGCTTTGATGAGCATGATATTTTTAATCCCCCAAGCATTGAGGAGAAAATTTACTTTGATGATACTTTGCCTCCTATTTATGATGATTATAATGATAGTAGTCTTTTGTTACCACCTGTTATGGAGGATAAATTTGATTATGATTACAATATACGTCCTATATTTGATAGCTACTTTGTTGAATTTGCTCCCACTACAATTAATAAGAATGACTATGCTTATGTTGGGAGTAGTAATTATTTTATGCATGAGACTCATGATAAGAATGCTTTATGTGATAGTTATATTGTTGAGTTTGCTCATGATGCTACTGAAAGTTATTATGAGAGAGGAAAATATGGTTGTAAAAATTTTCATGTTACTAAAACACCTCTCTATGTGCTGAAATTTTTGAAGCTACACTTGTTTTATCTTCCTATGCTTGTTACTTTGCTCTTCATGAACTTGTTTATTTACAAGATTCCTATGCATAGGAAGCATGTTAGACTTAAATGTGTTTTGAATTTGCCTCTTGATGCTCTCTTTTGCTTCAACTACTATTTCTTGCGAGTGCATCGTTGAAATTACTGAGCCCATCTTAATGGCTATAAAGAAAGAACTTCTTGGGAGATAACCCATGTGTTATTTTGCTACAGTACTTTGTTTTATATTTGTGTTTTGGAAGTTGTTTACTACTGTAGCAACCTCTCCTTATCTTAGTTTTGTGTTTTGTTGTGCCAAGTAAAGTTTCTATGTCAAAGTTGATGTTATATTTGGGATTGCTGCGCAGAAACAGCATTGCTGTCTGTCACGAATCTGGGCACAGGCCTCTGTAGAAAATTCGAAAAAATCTGCCAATTTACGAGCGTGATCCTCAGATACGTACGCAACTTTCATTAGTTTTGAGTTTTTCCATTTGAGCAAGTCTGGTGCCATCTTTAAATTCGTCTTTACGGACTGTTCTGTTTTTGACAGATTCTGCCTTTTATTTCGCATTGCCGCTTTTGCTTTGTTGAATGGGTTTCTTTGTTCCATTAACTTTCAGAAGTTTTGTGCAATGTCCAGAAGTGTTAAGAATGATTGTGTCACCTCTGAACATGTGAATTTTGATTATGCACTAACCCTCTAATGAGTTTGCTTGAAGTTTGGTGTGGCAGAAGTTTTCAAGGGTCAATAGAAGAGGGTGATATAATGTGATCGAGAAGAGTGAAAGGTCTAAGCTTGGGGATGCCCCGGTGGTTCATCCCTGCATATTTTAAGAAGACTCAAGCATCTAAGCTTGGGGATGCCCAAGGCATCCCCTTCTTCATCGACAACTTATCAGGTTTCTTCTAGTGAAACTATATTTTTATTCGGTCACATTCTTATGTACTTTACTTGGAGCGTCTTTGTGCTTTTATTTTTGTTTTTGTTTTGTTTTGTTATCTTAGTTCTCTGAATAAGTTCATCCTTGTGTGGGAGAGAGACACGCTCCGCTGGTTCGTATGAACACATGTGTTCTTAGCTCATAATATTCATGGCGAAGTTTCTTCTTCGTTAAATTGTTATATGGTTGGAATTGGAAAATGCTACATGTAGTAATTGGTAAAATGTCTTGGATAATGTGATACTTGGCAATTGTTGTGCTCATGTTTAAGCTCTTGCATCATATGCTTTGCACCTATTAGTGAAGAAATACATAGAGCATGCTAAAATTTGGTTTGCATAATTGGTCTCTCTAAGGTCTAGATAATTTCTAGTATTGAGTTTGAACAACAAGGAAGACGGTGTAGAGTCTTATAATGTTTACAATATGTCTTTTATGTGAGTTTTGCTGCACCGGTTCATCCTTGTGTTTGTTTCAAATAAACCTTGCTAGCCTAAACCTTGTATCGAGAGGGAATACTTCTCATGCATCCAAATACTTGAGCCAATATTCATGCCATTTGTGTCCACCATACCTACCTACTACATGGTATTTCTCCGCCATTCCAAAGTAAATTGCTTGAGTGCTACCTTTAAACAATTCAAAAGTTATTACCTCTTATTTGTGTCAATGTTTTATAGCTCATGAGGAAGTATGTGGTGTTTATCTTTCAATCTTGTTGGGCAACTTTCACCAATGGACTAGTGGCTTCATCCGCTTATCCAATAATTTTGCAAAAAGAGCTGGCAATGGGATTCCCAGTCCCAAATTAATTAACAAAAATAGACACTCCTCCATGGTATGTGATTGTTGGACGGCACCCGAAGGATTCGGTTAGCCATGGCTTGAGAAAGCAAAGGTGGGGAGGAGTGTCATCATAATAAAACTAAAATAAAAAGGCACTCCTTCATGGTATGAGATTGTTGGCAGGCACCCGAGGATTCGGTTAGCCATGGTTTGTGAAAGAAAGGTTGGAAGGAGTGCCACCCAAAAATAAAATAAAATGGGAGCCGCTCTTTGAAGGTTTGCACTGGCAAGGGGTTAGAGTACCCGCTACCATTCGTTGACAACAACAAACACCTCTCAAAACTTTATTTTTATGCTCTCTTTATGTTTTCAAAATAAAAGCTCTAGCACAAATACAGCAATCGATGCTTTCCTCTTTGAAGGACCTTTCTTTTACTTTTATTGTTGAGTCAGTTTACCTATCTCCTTCCACCTTAAGAAGCAAACACTTGTGTGAACTGTGCATTGATTCCTACATACTTGCATATTGCACTTGTTATATTACTTTATGTTGATAATTATCCATGAGATATACATGTTACAAGTTGAAAGCAACCGCTGAAACTTAATCTTCCATTGTGTTGCTTCAATGTCTATACTTTAAATTATTGCTTTATGAGTTAACTTTTATGCAAGACTTATTGATGCTTGTCTTGAAGTACTATTCATGAAAAGTCTTTGCTTTATGATTCAGTTGTTTACTCATGTCATTACCTTTGTTTTGATCGCTGCATTCATTACATATGTTTACAAATAGTATGATCAAGATTATGATGGCATGTCACTTCAGAAATTATCTTTGTTATCGTTTTACCTGCTCGGGACGAGCGGAACTAAGCTTGGGGATGCTGATACGTCTCCAACGTATCGATAATTTCTTATGTTCCATGCTACTTTATTGATGATATCTACATGTTTTATGCACACTTTATGTCATATTCGTGCATTTTCCGGAACTAACCTATTAACAAGATGCCGAAGTGCCGGTTCTCGTTTTCTCGCTGTTTTTGGTTTCAGAAATCCTAGTAACGAAATATTCTCGGAATTGGACGAAATCACCGCCCGGGTTCCTATTTTGCCCGGAAGCATCCAGAACACCCGAGAGCCGCCGGAGGGGGCCCTGTGGGCCCCGGATGACATGGTGGCGCGGCCGGGGCTGGGCCCGCGCCACCCTATGGTGTGGTCGCCCCTTCGACCCTCCTGCGCCGCCTCTTCGCCTATATAAAGCCCCCGCATCGAAAACCCTTACGGAGGAAGCCACGATACGAGAAAAGTTCCGGAGCCGCCGCCATCGCGAAGCCAAGATGCGGGGGACAGGAGTCTCTGTTCCGGCACCCTGCCGGAGCGGGGAAGTGCCCCGGAAGGCTTCTCCATCGACACCGCTGCCATCTCCACCGCCATCTTCATCACCGCTGCTGCTCCCATGAGGAGGGAGTAGTTCTCCATCGAGGCTCGGGGCTGTACCGGTAGCTATGTGGTTCATCTCTCTCCTATGTAGTTCAATACAATAATCTCATGAGCTGCCTTACATGATTGAGATTCATATGATGATGCTTGTAATCTAGATGTCATTATGCTAGTCAAGTGGGTTTTACTTATGTGATCTCCGGAGACTCCTTGTCCCACGTGTGTAAAGGTGACGAGTGTGTGCACCGTGTGGGTCTCTTAGGCTATATTTCACGAAGTACTTATTCATTGTTGAAGAGCGTAGTGAAGTGCTTATTTATATCTCTTGATGATTGCAATGTGTTTGTATCACAATTTATCTATGTGCTACTCTAGTGATGTGTTATTAAAGTAGTTTTATTCCTCCTGCATGTGTGCAAAGGTGACGAGTGCGTGCACCGTGTTAGTACTTGGTTTATGCTATGATCATGATCTCTTGTAGATTGCGAAGTTAACTATTGCTATGATAATATTGATGTGATCTATTCCTCCTACATATGCATGAAGGTGACGGTGTGCATGCTATGCTAGTACTTGGTTTAGTCGTTTTGATCTATCTTACACTTAAGGTTACTTAAACATGAGCATTATTGTGGAGCTTGTTAACTCCGGCATTGAGGGTTCGTGTAATCCTACGCAATGTGTTCATCATCCAACAAAAGTGTAGAGTATGCATTTATCTATTCTGTTATGTGATCAATGTTGAGAGTGTCCACTAGTGAAAGTCTAATCCCTAGGCCTTGTTCCTAAATACTGCTGAGTTACTACTGCTTGTTTCTTGTTTCTATCGCGTTACTACTTGCTACAATACTACCACCATCAACTACACGCCGGCAAGCTATTTTACGGCACCATTGCTACTTGCTCATATATATTCATACCACCTGTATTTCACTATCTCTTCGCCGAACTAGTGCACCTATTAGGTGTGTTGGGGACACAAGAGACTTCTTGCTTTGTGGTTGCGGGGTTGCATGAGAGGGATATCTTTGACCTCTTCCTCCCTGAGTTCGATAAACCTTGGGTGATCCACTTAAGGGAAAACTTGCTGCTGTTCTACAAACCTCTGCACTTGGAGGCCCAACACTGTCTACAGGAAAGGAGGGGGAACGTAGACATCAGCGTCCCTAGAAAACATGGTTACCGCTCAACAAGCAACTTATAAGAATTAAGACACATAACTACATATTCATCACCACAATAGTTTTTAAGCTATTTGTCCCATGAGCTATATATTGTAAAGGTAGAGGAATGAAATTTTAAAGGTAGCACTCAAGTAATTTACTTTGGAATGGCAGAAAAATACCACATAGTAGGTAGATATGGTGGACACAAATGGCATGGAGTTTGGCTCAAGGTGTTTGGATGCACGAGAAGCATTTCCTCTCAGTACAAGGTTTGGGCTAGCAAGGTTGTTTGAAGCAAACACAAGTATGAACGGGTACAGCAAAACTCACACAAGAACATATTGCAAGTATTATAAGGCTCTACACTGTCTTCCTTGTTGTTCAAACACTTTACCCGAAAATATCTATACTTAGAGAGAACAATCATGCAAACCAAATTAAACAAGCTCTACAGTAGTTCTTCATTAATAGATTAAACTAAATAATGCAAGAGCTTAAACATGATCTATGAGAGCTCAAACAATTGCCAAATTTACCAAACCATATGCAACATTTTCTGATTCCAACCAAATAGCAATTTAACGAAGCAATTTCAGCCTTCGCCATGAACATTAAAGCACAATTAAGAACACAAGTGTTCCATATGAAAAAGCGGAGCGTAATATCTCCAATATAAGAATGGTGGGATCCAACTTTATTCAAAACAAAAACAAAAATAAAAGCAAACCGACGCTCCAAGTAAAGAACATAAGAATGTGACGGAATAAAAATATAATTTCACTAGAAGTGACCTGATAATGTTGTCGATGAAGAAGGGGATGCCTTGGGCATCCCCAAGCTTATATGCTTGAGTCTTCTTAAAATATGCAGGGATGAACCACCGGGGCATCCCCAAGCTAAGACCTTTCACTTTTCTTGATCATAGTATATCATCCTCTTTTCTTGACCCTTGAAAACTTCCTTCACACAAACTCCAAGCAAACTCATTAGAGGGTTAGTGCATAACCACAAATTCACATATTCAGAGGTGACACAATCATTCTTAACACTTCTGGACATTGCACAAAGCTTCTGAAAGTTAATGTAACAAAGAAACTCATTCAACATAGCAAAAGCGGCAATGCGAAATAAAACACAGAATCTATCAAAAACAGAACAGTCCGTAAAGATGCATCTGGAAGGGGCACTTAACTTGCTCAAATGGAAAAACTCAAAACTAATGAAAGTTGCGTACATATCTGAGGATCACGCACGTAAATTTTCAGATTTTTTTGATTTTTTTACAGAGACTTATGCCAGAATTCGTGACAGACAGCAATGCTGTTTCTGCGCAGCGATCCCAAATATAGCATCAACTTTAGCATAGAAACTTTACTTGGCACAAAAACATGATAAGGAGAGGTTGCTACAGTAGTAAACAACTTCCGAGACTCAACAATACAGTAAATAAAATGAAACATGGGTTATCTCCCAAGAAGTGCTTTTCTTTAACGCCTTTCAGCTAGGCGCAGAAAGTGCAAATCAAGTAACATCAAGAGAAGAAGCATCAACATCATAGCTTGTTCTAATAATAGAATCAAAAGGCAACTTCATTCTCTTTCTAGGGAAGTGTTCCATACCTTTCTTGAGAGGAAATTGATATTTAATATTACCTTCCTTCATATCAATAACGAGCACCAACGGTTCGAAGAAAAGGTCTTCCCAACACAATAGGACAAGATGCATTGCATTCGATATCCAAGACAACAAAGTCAACGGGGACAAGGTTATTGTTAACCGTAATGCGCACATTATCAATCCTCCCCAAAGGTTTCTTTTTAACATTATCGGCAAGATTAACATCCAAATAACAATTCTTTAATGGTGGCAAGTCAAGCATATCATAAATCTTTTTAGGCATAACAGAAATACTTGCACCAAGATCACATAAAGCATTACAGTCAAAGTCATTGAATTTCATTTTAATGATGGGCTCCCAACCATCTTCTAACTTCCTAGGAATAGAAGCTTCAAGTTTTAATTTCTCTTCCCTAGCTTTAATGAGAGCATTTGTAATGTGTTTTGTAAAGGCTAAATTTATAGCACTAGCATTGGGACTTCTAGCAAGTTTTTGTAAGAACTTTATAACTTCAGTAATATGACAATCATCAAAATCTAAACTATTATGTTCTGCAGCAATGGAATCATTGTCACTAATATTTAAAAAAAATTCAGCAGTTTTATCACAAACAGCAGTTTCAGCAGTTTCAGGCAATTTTGTACGCTTTGCACTAGGAGTAGAAACATTGCCAACACCAATTATTTTACCATTGATAGTAGGAGGTGCAGCAACATGTGAAGAATCAACATTACTAGTGGTGGTAATAGTCCATACTTTAGCTACATTATTTTCTTTAGCAAGTTTTTCTTTTTCTTCTCTATCCCACCTAGCATGCAATTCAGCCAACATTCTAATATTATCATTAATTCGAACTTGGATGGCATTTGTTTTAGCAAACCTAACATCTTCAACTTTCTCAGGCATAACTTTCTATTTTAAAAGATCAACATCAAGAGCAAGACTATCAACCTTGGAAGCAAGAATATCAATTTTATCAAGTTTTTCTTCAACAGTTTTATTGAAATCAGTTTGTGTACTAATAAATTCTTTAAGCATCACTTCAATACCAGAGGGTACACTCTTATTATTATTGTAAGAATTACCATACAAATTACCATAACCATTACTATTAGAAGGATATGGCCTAAAGTTGTTGTTACCATATTATTCCTATAAGCATTGTTGTTGAAATTATTGTTCTTAATGAAATTCACATCAACATTTTCTTCTTGAGCAACCAATGAAGCTAAAGGAACATTATTAGGATCAATATGAGATCTACCATTTGCAAGCATAGACATAATAGCATCAATCTTATCACCCAAAGAAGAGGTTTCTTCAACAGAATTTACCTTCTTACCTTGAGGAGTTCTTTCAGTGTGCCATTCAGAGTAATTGATCATCATATCATCAAGTAATTTAGTCGCGGCGCCCAAGGTGATGGACATAAAAGTACCTCCAGCAGCTGAATCCAATAGGTTCCTTGAGGAAAAATTCAATCCTGCATAAAAGGTTTGGATGTTCATCCAAGTAGTCAGTCCATGGGTTGGGCAATTCTTTACCAAAGATTTCATTCTCTCCCATGCTTGAGCAACATGTTCATTATCAAATTATTTAAAGTTCATAATGCTACTTCTCAAAGATATAATCTTAGCAGGAGGATAATATTTACTAATAAAAGCATCTTTACATTTAGTCCATGAATCAATACTATTTTTAGGTAAAGATAGCAACCAATCTTTAGCTCTTCCTCTTAGTGAGAAAGGAAACAATTTCAGTTTTATAATATCACCATGTATATCCTTATACTTTTGCATTTCACAAAGTTCAACAAAATTATTAAGATGGGCAGCAGCATCATCAGTACTAACACCAGAAAATTGCTCTCTCATAACAAGATTCAGTAAAGCAGGTTTAATTTCATAGAATTCTGCTGTAGTAGCAGGTGGAGCAATAGGAGTACATATAAAATCATTATTATTTGTGCTAGTGAAGTCACACAACTTAGTATTTTCGGTAGTACCCATTATAACAGTAATAAAGTAAACTAGGCAAATAAAGTAAAGACAAGTAACTAATTTTTTTGTGTTTTTGATATAGAGAACAAGATAGTAAATAAAGTAAAGCTAGCAACTAATTTTTGTGTGTTTTGTTTAAGTGCAGCAAACAAAGTAGTAAATAAAATAAAGCAAGACAAAAACAAAGTAAAGAGATTGGAAGTGGAGACTCCCCTTGCAGCGTGTCTTGATCGCCCCGGCAACGGCGCCAGAAAAACAGTCCTTGATGCACGTAAATATACACGTCCGTTGGGAACCCCAAGAGGAAGGTATGATGCGCACAGTGACACTTTTTCCCTCAGAAAGAAACCAGGGTTATCGAACCAGTAGGAGCCAAGAAGCACGTGAAGGTTGTTGGTGGAGGAATGTAGTGCGGCGCAACACCAGTGAAACCGGCGCCAACGTGGAACCTGCACAACACAATCAAAGTACTTTGTCCCAACTTAACAGTGAGGTTGTCAATCTCACCGGCTTGCTGAAAACAAAGGATTAAGCGTATCGAGTGGAAGATGGTGTTTATTTGCAAAGAACAGTAAAAGCAGTAGAATGTATTCAGATGTAAACGAATGGACCGGGGTCCACAGTTCACTAGTGGTGTCTCTCCAATAAGATAACTAACATGCTGGGTGAACAAATTACAGGCGAGCAATTTACAAATAAAGATTCAATACATATCAACGATGATTACTATGTGATTTAATCAGGGCATTACGACAAAGTACATAGACCGCTATCCAGCATGCATCTATGCCTAAATAATCCACCTTCAGGTTATCATCCGAACCCCTTCCGGTATTAAGTTGTAAACAACAGATAATTGCATTAAGTATGGCGCGTAATGTAATCAACACAAATATCCTTAGACAAAGCATCAATGTTTTATCCCTAGTAGCAACAGCACATCCACAACCTTAGAACTTTCTGTCACTGTCCCAGATTAAATGGAGGCATGAACCCACTATCGAGCATAATTACCCCCTCTTGGAGTTACAAGTATCAACTTGGCCAGAGCCTCTACTAGCAACGGAGAGCATGCAAGAACATAAACAACACATATATGATAGATTGATAATCAACTTAACATAATATTCTATATTCATCGGATCTCGCCAAACACAACATGTAGCATTACAAATAGATGATCTTGATCATGTTAGGAAGCTCACAAGATCTAATACAATGATAGCACAAGCGGAGAAGACAACCATCTAGCTACTGCTATGGACCCATAGTCCAAGGATGAACTACTCACGCATCAATCCGGAGGCGGGCATGATGATGTAGAGCCCCTCCGGTGATGATTCCCCTCTCCGGCAGGGTGCCGGAGGCGATCTCCTGAATCCCCCGAGATGGGATTCGCGACGGCGGCGTCGTTGGAAGGTTTTCCGTATCGTGGCTCTCGGTACAGGGGGTTTCGCGACGGAGGCTTTAAGTAGGCGGAAGGGTAGGTCAGGGGGCGACGCGAGGGCCCCACACAACAGGCCGGCGCGGCCAGGGCTTGGGCCGCGCCGCCCTGGTGTGTGGCCCCCTCGTGGCCCCACTTCGTCTCCCTTTCGGTCTTCTGGAAGCTTCGTGTAAAAATAGGCCCCTGGGCGTTGATTTCGTCCAATTCCGAGAATATTTCCTTACTAGGATTTCGAAACCAAAAACAGCGAGAAAACAACAACTGGCACTTCGGCATCTTGTTAATAGGTTAGTGCCGGAAAATGTATAATAATGATGTAAAGTATGTATAAAACATTCAAGTATTGTAATAAAAGTAGCATGGAACATAAGAAATTATAGATACGTTTGAGACGTATCACCCTGGCCACCAAAGTTGCGACGATCAGGGCCCCGGTGATAACCCGACCCGTTGTTAAACCTTGGCCTGCCCCCTTCATAGTTTGATGGTCCAGCACGAAAAACCCCATCAAAACCTCCACCTTGATCATCAGAGCCCCTGTTATACCCTTCATCCTGGCCAGCAGTACCACTAGAGCTACCTTCATAGTAGTTGTTGCCACGTCCTGGGCCAAAACCTGCTCCTCCGTTCCACCGTCCAACACCATTGCCGCGCCCTCCACCACCAGCTTGTCCTCTTCCCCGGTTGGGATTAGAGCCGCCGCCTCGATTAGCCATGGCTACAAGGCCAGCCGCCGCCTCTGCAATAGATGGCGAGACAATTGGTGCCGGGTGGAAAACCCTTCTGGATGACAACCCTAGAAGTCGACAGTACCCCCCAGTTAATCGGATCGGAGAGGTGATCTGAACCAAATGATCGAACGCTAATTTTGAGCCCATCTGCTCCTTAGAAAAAGTCCACTTCTCCCTTGTATTATGGCCCACATGGCCCACTTCATGATTAGTGGAAAAATTAATGTTGGAACTCTTCCGTCAATCTATCGATGAACACATCGAAATTTGAACAGAAGCCTGTCGATTTACCGATGAACACATCGGCAGTGATCCACGTTTTCCACGAGATGCAACTCGTAAATTCCGTCTCCGTTGAACAAGAACCCATTCCTTTGCATCAAAAGTTTCAAGCAGGAAAGTCGATGGTGGTATCACTGGTTCCTTCATCACCGACGGCGAACGAACTGTGGAATCCACGATCGAAGAAAGCTTTGGAGAAGCAGATATCATACCTAGAACGCCGCTCATCTCCCTCTGCAACCTTCTCTTCTTTTCCTTCCGCATCACCGCGATCATCGACATCCTGGGCAGATCACAGGCGGTGGGCTCCGGCTACAGACATATGGCGACGTGGAGAGACGCGCAGGGAAGGGAGATTCAGCTGCCGACGACGACAGATCGTCGATGACTTCATCATCCTCGTCGGAGTCCGACGCGATCGCCCAAAATCGCCCTCCTACCGGCTCTCCGGAAAAACCGCTCAGTGCTATACGTTTTCCTTTTTGCAGGGTCCTCCCACTAATCTTACATGCACCGGTTGATTTGTGGCAGTTTCGTGGCCCTTTGGGGCCTTTCCGGCTTGGAGGGGACAGAGGAGGCTCGGTGGCACTCCCATCTTTCACTGCATGGGTGGGGATGAGAACGGCATGATCGTGCAACTTCGAGGAGACACGTCTGGAGGACTCAATTTTATCGGCACCAATGGGTACGTCGACCATGGCATCTTTAGCTGTGATTACGGTGGTGATAACAATGATAGGGAATATCAAGATGGTTGCGCCCGAAAGACCAGCGCATCTTGATGGCGTGAGTTTTGATGTGGTGAAGATTGCACCAGATGATCGGTGTTTTGCAGTAGGCACGACAAGTGGGGGCGGCACATGTAACTTCGTTCTTGTGGTGTCCGTTGGGCATCAAGTCTCAATTTTTAGGGTGAAAACCCTTGTACATGGCAACGACGGATCTATATTTGTTTCCTTGAAGAAGGTATGGTCTGAAGTATATTTGGACTTTCTTCGAGGTGAAAACCAATGATCTGATGATCAGGCGATGGCGGTGTTTTGTGCATTGTTTTCTTCCTGTAGATGTCGTTTATAGGAGAAATTTTTTTGTAGTCCATGTGTGACCATTGTCGTGGTGGTTCTTGCTGCTTCACTATATAGTTCGGTGGCGTTTTTTTTTTTCTTTTAGCTGTGCGTATCCTTAATATCTTTTGGCACATGTTGCTGCGGAGGCTGGGTATAACTGATATCCGATTGGTATTAACATATTTCCGTTGTCAAAGAAAGCTACCGCAACCATTGGTATGCTTTGTTTCAAAAGCGTAATGGTTAGTTAAAGATGGTTGATGCTGTCATGGCTTGTAAATTGGCTAAAACGTGGTGGAAGTGGAACATGTTGCATCAGGCTGCTACCTTCTCATGCTGTGGCTGCCGTAGTATCTCCATGTTGTGCATTGTAAACCCAATATTCTCCGCAGGATGCTACTGCAAAAAGTTGGCTTTCTTTTGGTTGTGAGGGTCCAAAGGGGTGACGCATTTCAGCGTTTGAAATTGTTCCCGCGCGTCCGTTTGCGTCGGTGGTCGAAATCGACCGCGCGTCCGTTTGCGTCGGGGTGGCTCCAGCGGCACGACGCATTTTTTTCTCGAATTTCCATTTTTTATAACATGAAAATATAATTTACATAGTAAAAGACAGGGAAAAAACCCTAAATGCCTGCGCCTACTGGTTCTCCTTGTCGCTGTCGATCACGACGAGCTCCGGTACCACCCACGGCCAATTGGGAAGCGGAGGAACATACGCCGGGCGCGCCGGCGGTGCTGGAGGTGGAGGAGTCCAGGCCTGTGGCGAAGGTGGAGGTGGAGGAGCCCAGGCCTGTGGCGGAGGTGGAGGAGCCCAGGCCGGAGGTGGAGGCCCCCACGGGTTGCAGGGCGGAGGTGGAGGCGGCGGTTGAACCGGTGGCGTGGCCGAGTCCTGTAGCGCCAGTCGTAGTGCTTCTTCCTCCGTGGGGCCCGGCGGCAGGATGCCGGTGGCGTACCGGGGCAGCGGCGGCTGCACAGGTCGGTCCACCTTTGAGACGAGGACGTCGAGTCTCGCGATCTCATCGTCTGTCATGTTGTCCGGGTACTCAAACTCCCGGCCCTCCGCCATGGTCAACTGCCATTCTTGGAAGATGCACGCGACGTAGTCGTCGCTATCATCCTTGGCCTCCTCGTTGTGGTACGCCAGCGCCTCGCTGTACTCTTTGTCGTTGTCGTCGGGGTTGTCATGTGCAGGCGTCGGCGCCTTCCGTTTTCGACGACGAGGCGCCGGTGGACGGTCAAAGGGGAAGTCCATGTCGCCCATAAAGCCCGCCCTCCTCATCGGATCCCTCTCGGACTCGAGATAGCTGTCCCAGCTGTCGGAGTCGATGGCGTAGGCGGGATTGGCGCGGAGGTCCGGCGGCAGGTACCCCCTCCTTTGCCAGATCTCGGCACTCCTATCTGGCTCACGCGTAGGCACGGGCGGGACGGGCATCCGGCGGTAGCTGAGCCGCCAGCCGGCAGGCATGTGCACGTCCCCCCAGGCGTCGCACGACGTCGAGTTCGCGTGCATCAGCCGCCCCACGCTGACGGGCAGCGGCACCCTGCGCGGCCGCTCCACCTTCTTGGTGCCGCTGCCGGACGCCTCGAAGTCATTCTTCTTCTTCCCCATGGTGCTACGGCGGCGCGCGGCGGTGGTGGTGGGAGTGGAGGTGTGGGCGATGGCAGGAACGATGCCGGTGGACTTTTAAGGACAGCCACGCGCGGAATGATGCCATTGAAGGCGGCGCAGAAGCCTACCCGCCGTCCGCCAATGCGCGCGCAGAAGAGGCAGCCGCGGCATTGATGGCGAAGGCTGCGGCGCAGACGTGGAAGCGCTGACCGTGGAAGCGCTGACCGTGGAAGCGATAGCCGCGGAAGAGATGGCCTTGATACAGTCTCGCTGCCAGGCAGGCCCGACGGATAAGCGAGCGGTCATTTGGAGCGTCCGCGCAGCGTTCGCCGCGACGCATTTCAAACGCAAATATGCACTGGGTTTCCGTCGCTGCGTATGCGTCACCCCGCTAAAGATGATATCAGACACATTTTCAGCCTGGACAGACGGCCTCGATTGCTCAGCCTCCGTTTGTGTCGGGTCCCTCGAGATGCCCTGAAGAGCCTGGGTGTTCAGAGTTTACAACTCAATGGGAGTGAATTAAATCCTGAGCACTGTTTACTGCCAACTTTACCTCTCCGGCTCTTCCCAATGCGAAGCAAACACACAAGTCCTAGTGCACCTACGTTGGTGACCCCACTTTTCGGTGGGTGAGGTCTATGAGCACTTGGTCCACCGGTCTCCTTCTGAGCTAAACGTGTAGGTGAAATCTATTTATGTATGCAATTACTCGTCTCACCCTCACCAAAGAACTAGAACGCCCCTCTCACTCATCAGGAATCAGAGCAAAGGCAAGAACTCTCTTCTCTCACTCTCACAAGGTAATGCAGGGTTTGTTGTAATATTTTCTGATGTGACTGACCGTGTTTGAGCAGCAAGTGAAGATGGCTGGGAGTGGGAAGGGGTGTGAGAGGTGCAGTGAGTGGCAAGAGCACTACTACTGGGAGCACATGGATGTGAACAAGATCAGGTTCTTCAAGCTCATGACAGGAGATTTCCAGCAGAGCATTGTAAGTACATCTATTATCCTGCTAGCTGACAAGTTTTTTCCGATAAAGTGACAAGTAACAAGTGGCAGGATTCTAAGCATACTGTGGTAATGTTGAGGGCTTGTGCTAATGTTTTGCTAAATACAACAAAGAGCGAAAAAGAGCTACTTTATGTTCGGACATTTAACTACAACGATTGTGGATTTTTTTTACCCGCAAAAAAGACAGAATGTGGATTTTTTTCCACAGAATTAGGTTAATTTCATTTTGTTATGGATGGTGCACTAGTTAAACCGTGTAATAAAAACAGAATAAACTATACGATTGTATTCCTTGTAAATCGAGATTATATTTGTTTAATGGAAAGGGATTCAAACCTGCCCCTGATTTTGTAGGAAGCATAAACAAGTCTTACATGGCTTATACTATTTGATTAGTTCATCCCTAGAAAATAGAATGCATCGATGCAACTCTCAAAGGGCTGTAAATAATCATTTCTATAATTTATGTTACTCCATCTCAGTGCATACCAGACAAATTTGCGAGCAATTTCATCAGGCAGATGGATATCGCAGAAGGACTCCACCTGAAAGCGCCGAGCGGAGAAACATGGCGCGTGGGCGTCAGCAAGGTTGCTGATGAGCTGTTCTTGGGGTCAGGGTGGGGGGATTTTGCCAAGGCTCATGAACTGCAGGAGAATGACCTCCTGCTCTTCACATGCAGTGGAAGATCCTCCTTTGAGGTCCTGATCTTCGATGCGAGTGGCTGTGAGAAGCTGTCTCCCCTCTTCACCGGCAGAATGTGCAAACATTTCGACAACATTGTGATGGGTCAGCAGGTTGAGAAATACTCTCTGACTGTCGATGATGATTCTGATGATGATACTAGTGTGCCGTCTCGGTTGGTTGGCTCCCCTCACAGGGCCTCCACATCAAAGAAATACAGTGTCAAGAGCAAATCAAGTAAGTAGCAGTAGGATTTTGGGGCATGCAGGATGCATGAGTTCATAAGCATGTGTAGTTAGCTAACTCAAATATCTGTAACTCTGCAACTATGTATCATCATATATCTGTTTTTCTCAGATAAAATTACAGTATGTGTTTCTCGTGGTAACTTTCAGTACACTATATAGACTAGTGTTCATGTATACTGAATTTTCTCCACAGGTACTGAATCACCAAGCAGCCGCAGCAGCTCTGATGCTAAGCTTGAGTCAACTGAGGAAGAGGAGTGTGATCATGAAATGCACGATGAACCCGATTTATACTACTCGAGGGCTGTAGAACATATATCCGACCTGCGATGTTGTATGGCGCTGAGTGTTGGCCAACGAAGAGACGACATATCCAACAGTTAAGTGTAGCAGAGATGCGCATGTTGAGATGGATATGTGGCCACACAAGAAAGGATCGGGTACGGAATGACGATATACGGGAGAGAGTTGGGGTAGCACCGATTGAAGAGAAGCTGGTCCAACATCGTCTCAGATGGTTTGGACATATCCAACGGAGGCCTCCGGAAGCGCCAGTGCATAGCGGACGGATAAAGCGTGATGAGAATGTTAAGAGGGGTCGTGGTAGACCAAACTTGACATGGGAGGAGTCCGTTAAGAGAGACCTGAAGGTTTGGAATATCGACAAAGTTTTAGCCATGGATAGGGGTGCGTGGAAGTTAGCTATCCACGTTCCGGAACCATGACTTCGTTTCGAGATCTTATGGGTTTCAACTCTAGCCTACCCCAACTTGTTTGGGACTGAAAGGCTTGGTTGTTGTTGTTGTTGTTGTTGTTGAGGGCTGTAGAACAGCTAGATGGCGACCAAAGACAGGAAATAATTGGGCTGGCTTCAACTGAACCGGGCAATCCTGCATTCGTGACCGTTCTGCAGAGGACCCATCTCCAACACAAGAACAACTTTCTGGTCAGTTTCATCAGTTATGTTAGATGACCACTTAATACTTGCAAAGGTTGGACTTTAATCAACGCCGGAACAAGGTCAATTTTAATCTAGCTGAAAACTTTGATTTGTCAACCATAAATATCCGTCAAGTTTTATCGAAAAAAATATCCGTCAAGTTTACTTACTACATCATTAACATATCAACTTATTGTGCAGATCGTCCCCTATAAATTTGCTGCTGATCACCTTCAGAGGAGGCCTCCTGACGTCCTGCTTTTCAGGCCGAGCATGGCAGAGAAGTGGCGTGTCAGGTACTACCAATCCAGCCACACCAGAGGCTTCAACTGCCAACGCTGGGTCAAGTTTGTTAGGGACAACAGGCTGCGCGAGGGAGACGCCTGCATCTTCGAGCTGATCAAAGGAGCGAAGAAGAAGAACAAGGTGGTAACGATGGCTGTTCATATCGTCCGGAGGAGGAAGAAAGATGGCCGGTTTATCAAAGTGGGATAACTTTTAAGCCCCTGCACACACTTAACCCTTTCTCCTACATTTTGGTAAGCAACATGTGTCTGGAACTCTGGATGTGCCAGTGCAAACTAAACCTGTAGTACCTGGTGTTGCATTGCAGGCAGCTGCGTGAAATTTTAAGCTCCTGCACACCCGTTCTCCTACATTTTGGTAAGCATAGTGTGTATGGATGTGCAACTGGAAACTGAACCTGTAGCATTTTGAACCCTAGTTCAAGTTAGGTATGCTGGCAATCCCTTGTATGACACTACTATTTCCGTGTTCCTTATTTGCCGTTGTGTCGGCCAGACCCGCCTTTGTCAGTGACACAGCTAGGGATAGGAAAAATCCCTGTTGCATATAAGGAATATAGTTGGATTCTTGAAGCACTGTGGCTACTAGAACAAGGTGTGACCTGTGTACTGAACTTACGATATTATTCTGAGCAAATGGGTAATCCTAAGATGGTGCTTTTGTCACTCGTTCTGCCTTCCATGCAGGTCCGTTCAGTGTATGCTCTGTGCAATTTCAGTGCAAGTTTCTTGCGTGTGTACTGTGTAGTGTAGGTAGGCATGGTCAGCAATCTGCTTCTCTTTAATCTATGTGGCCTTGTTTCATCTGTGTTAGTCTGCGACAATGGATGTAAGCTAGCTAACCCATCATGAAAATAAGAGGTTTAATCACATTAACTTTTATTTCCACCTTCCAAGTTCCGACTGTACTCATTACAGACCGGACACGACCGATCATACAAAAGGCTAACAACAGTGAGGCGACCCAAAACGGCGATCTAAATGGTCTGTTTATCTCTATTTAGATTGCAGACAGAATTTGGATTGTTGTCCGGACAGCTAGGCCAACGCCCACAACGCCGCGACCTATTAGGCTATCAATTGAATCTATTATATACTAAAAGCAAAATACAGATGTTTAAAATAGAGATACACCGTTAATCCACATTATTTTAATTATTTTAATCGTTAGATCTAAAATTTATGGTTAGGATTTAATAGGAGTCAATGGTTACGTAAATGTATCCTCATGTTTAACACGTTCCACTATGTACAAATTATAAAAGAAAACTGCCGCACCATATAAGACCAGAGATAAGTTAAAAAAAAAATTCCGTCGGTTCAAAACTGGCTTGGCCCGAACGATGCCTTTGCTCTTTCATTCCTAACGAGTCAAGTTGTCCAGCCAATGGAAAGAATAAAAAATAAGATGCGTGTCTGAACTGGACTCGGGAGACCCTCCAAAAACGTTAGGATGGCAGCCTGTTTTTTTGAAAGTGGTATCATATCCCCCTTAAAGAATAAAAAGTGATATCATATATCTTTTTACGTGTTCCATTAGTACGCAAGGTTATTTAGATCCTTATATTTTTTTTTCGAAACACAGTACATACGTAGACGCTCACATATACGTACATATACACGCACCCCTATGAACGCACGCACATCCTACCTCTATGAGCACCTTCAAAAGACTGCGTCCAAAAAACTTAATCTGACGGGTCTTGAGATTGACGAAGTCACCACAGACGCCTCGATGTCGATGAAAACATCGCCTCCCACTAAAAAAGAGTCTAATGTTTACGTCAATGGGTATAATTATGTTTGACACGTTCGAGTATGTACAAATCTGGAACGGAACTACAACACCATATAAGACCAGCCAAGATGCGAGGAGATTTGACCGGTTCATGTTGTTTTCTAAATCACACGTATGTTTCTAAGACTCCAGTTGTATTAGATTAACAAAGTCCACGTAACTTTAGTCAGTGTTAGTTATACGTGCAAAGTCTCTATGTAATACTACAGAAATACTAGAACTGATCGATCCATCGTGTGTTGGATTCATACATCTATGTTGAACGTATATTGGGGTAAAAGTATAAATTGTATTCCTGTTCTAGCGTGTTGTACAAGGAGACCTGCTTTGTGATACATAGTTAAGATTTAACTAGAAATTGGTATTCATACAACCATTAAATTCTTATTAATTTGATTTATGTAGATGGATTCTAGGCCTACTATAGCCATATAGGGGAAGTGAATACCAAAGCAAAATTTTGATTAAAAAAAAACAACTTCTGTTATAAACCATACCTGAAGCAAACTTCAAAGCGCGATGATGAAAAAAAGACGTTGAAATCTGATTGATATGTAACTACAGCTGAGCTACACGATTATGTTTTTTTAGCTAATACATGTGATATGTGTGTCACCGGAACTACTATAAACTAGAAAATATGGTGGAAACCTAACAGGAAAACCTACGAGCAACTCTGAAAACAGAAGATTTGTACATGTAATACCTAATAAATTAAATTAGAACATAAAACTGAATATACAAAGTATACAAAATAATTTCACACATGGGGCTCTCTGGAATGGAGACATCTCGTGTAACTCAGCTTCAGAGACTGAAATTGATATAGCGGCAATTTCTCGGCGGTCGTCATCGAGACATTTGTCCGAACTGAAAAAAAATAGCACAGAAACAAACCAAACAAGCGGAACGACAGAAAAACATACCGAGACAGCTAACTTAATTTAAAACTTGATTTTCAACTATCAGGTCTCGCAAAAAAATTCCAGAGCGTGTCGTTAAAACCACTATCAAAATGCAGTAGAATAATAACACATGAATGATTGTAGGAATGAATTTGCTACAGCACAAGTGTCCACCTACTTGACAGTCCTTAGGCAAACGACAGAACTGGATTACAGTAATCACAAAGAGATGTAATGGATATTTCCTTATATTTGCATTACAGGTTTAATTAAAAAAAAACCCAAAAATTATAATATCACTTCTCACACAAAAGTAAGTTCCCTCTTTATTATCCAGATATGGAAGGAAACTCAAGAATGGGATTCAACCCTCATACATACATTTATTATTAACTGGGGGACTCAATGAAAGAAAAATCTTCAACACAAATAATAGGGAAACACTTAAAATTTTATCATATGTCTCTTAATGGTCATAAATTCTTTTTTATGTCATCTCAATAAGCTATTTTTTCTTCTTAACGTGTTTGAGCCCATTTGCCAATGATTAAGGGAACCCTAATTATTATCCGGAGTTTACCATAATCAGAAGGCAGAAGAAGGATGCATGTTTGATCAACCTTTTGATTTTTGTACACTAATTGCACACATGAGTTTAAAAAGGATTTAAGTACAATTTTTAATGACATAATCATAATTCACCACCAAATTATAGATAACAAAATATATTTGGTAGACAAACGATAGTATGTTTAGCTTTGCATTAAATATGACTATAAAAATGTATAATTTCCTGCCACCAAATATCAATATAAATAAACTATAAGTTTATTCCACATACTTTCGACACACTAAAAAAGTATACCCTCGCATTTGCGAGGGCCACCTTGCTAGTTTAAATAAAAACTAGAATATAGTTCATATTGGCCAATGATGATTAAGTCCATGGTCAAACAGTTGTGTCTCTTTGTTTTTGTAGGTTGATCTTAAACGTGAGGATCAAGTCGAACTGAAGGGCAAAGTGGCATGTGAGATCAGCTCAGCTGATGCCCTAAAGCCAAGGGAGAAGCTCGATCTTCTCTTCTACCAAGTGCAGGAGACAACACGGAAGACGCCTCCCAGACTAGTCCCGAAACCCTACCCTCCCCTGCTGCCCCCTCCCGTGCGGCGGCGGAGGCCCCCATCCTCAAGCCCCCAGTGGCCCCTCTTCCCCCGCCCCTCAGGCCGCCGCTGTTGCCGTCTCCGGTGGCGGTGGCGGCGCCCCTCCCGTCGAAGGACGATGGGGTGTGGAGAGGGCTCTGCGGCGGTGCTTCATGGGAGGAGGTGAGGCACAGGCTGATGACGCCGGGCGGCACAGCTGCGATGGCCGTGGCCTGATGCACTTCGCCGGTCGTCATGGAGGAGTAGGTGGAGCGTGGTGGCCTTCGCCCCTGGCAGCGATCTACTCATGATTTGGGTCCTCTTGGCCCCATTCGATGTAGGATCCACGGCTTCGGCCAATCCATCGTCGGTGCTCCGTGCCGCCTTACTTCTTTGGTGATCCGGCAGGAGTGACTGGCGGCGTGGGGGCTGCTGGTCTAGCAATAATGGTGGTGGTCCTTGGGTTTCTCTCATGCGAAAATGAAGACATGCCGGAGGCCAGTCCGCCTTGATCTAGTTGGAGTGATGAGTTCCGGAAAGCTCCGTCGGTGAATGGAAAAGTGCATCCTTTGCATGTAGTTTGTTGGATCGTTGGTTTTCGGTTGCGCGCATACATGCTTTTATTCTGACCGTTTGGTTCTGGAGGGAGCAGCGCGAAGCTCTATTCTGTGTTGACATCAAGTGACTTTTTGATCCATGGTGAAGTCAGAAGAAGGAATATCATGAAGGTCAAATTGGAGGACTAGCTAAGGGAGGTTCAAGTCTCCACGATGTTGAGGGACTTGCTTGGCGTTCCGGGCTCCGCCACAGTGGTATGAAAGTGGAGGCGGCAGCACAGGTGAAGTTCAGAGTCCTACCTTTCAGGGTGAACATCCAAGGTCTGGCTTTAACTGGTTGTGCCTGGCAATGACCTTGTTGGAGGCATTATTTTGAGAGCGGGGACTATCTTGAGGGTGAAAATCTAAGATCTTTGGTCGGGCAACGACGGCGCTGGTGCACCGTTCCCTTATTGGAGGCGTCTCTTTTGGAGAGTCTATATTTCAGGTGTTGTCTTGGTGGTGGATGTATTGTTGTTGCTAGGTCGGGGATGCTGTAGCGGGACTTTTGTTTCTTATTTTTCTTTTCTCTTTTTTGGGCTGTGTGCATCTGTACTGCCATTAGAGTGTTGCGTTGTTGCAGTGGCTAGATGTAATTGGTATTTTTTTTATTAATATATTCCTTCGATCGAAAAAAAGAGACAACACAGAGGTAGTAAGTGGGTGTGACCTATGTTCATGTTCTGTTTTGAGCGGCCTCATAGCCTATGAGTATATATTGTATTATACGATTGAGAAAACCTGTCGTTGGGCAGGGTGTTTTTTTTTATTAGGCATACTTCTATCAGTGGCGCACCTTTCCTAAATACAGTGGCGCCCTGTTCCTAAGTACTTGTGGCGCGCCATGCCTTTTTTACTCGCGCACCTAGAGGACATATTAGTGCCGCACTAGGCAACTAGTGGTGGCACACTACATGGTGCGTCACTAGTATATATTTTACTGGTGCACCCCTACTAATTGGTGGCAGAGTGATGCACCATGGTGCGTCATTAATATGTTTTTTCATGGTAGTGCGAACATTAGTATGATTTAGTTATATTTATTCTACTGCTACATTTTTTTTTGAACCATAAGAGACCCGAAGGGCCTCGAAGCCTTATATTAAACACAAACAGTGGAGGTGTAAAATAACATAGAGGACCCTAAAAGAAGTAGAAAATAACACATAGCTCCCCATTTTATGTGGAGAAGACCCTATGAAAGACTTGAGATGCAATCAGGTCCCTCTGTATCTCCGTTGCCGAGCCGAAGGTTAGCTGCACCGCCATCGAGCACCGTCGCGGGGACGCAACCACTTGCTTCAGTGCCGAAGTTGGACGCGGCCGCTGACCTAAAAGAAGGCCTCCGATGGAGGTTGAGAAGACGCCGGAGCTCACCAGCTTTGACGGACGGCACGCAACCATCAAGATGATGCCCGCCGATGTCACTTCCAAGCTCCGGAAATCCCCAACGCAGAATCCTCTCTAGCTCCGTCTACGTAGAGCGGCCCGCACTCCAGCACATCACTCCTGCCACGGGTGGGTGAAGGCGGGCAGAGCTAGTCGGAGAAGCGAGCAAAAATCTGCCGGAAGGGGATAGTCCGAAACTCCCCTGAGCGCCCTAGCCACGCCTTCTGCTTGATGTCACCCACTTCCTCTCCCTCGCCACCCCAACCGGCCAAGAGGAACATAGGAGAGCAGCGAGCGTCGAAGCTAGCCCGAGCACCGAATTGAACGAGCAGATTTCCTGAGCCGCAGACGCCGCCTTGCCTGCAACCTGCTTCCACCGAGGAAGCATCATGCAGGGATCTTCGCTACGACCTCCCAGTGCTGCTCCAGCGCGCTGAGGAGTAGCTCGGCGTAAATTGGCCGCACATGCTGACACCGTCATCGCCGTCTTCATCTCCCTCGTTGCCTCCACGGCTGGCCAGGTCGATGTCGAGGACACCGAGGATGCAACACTGCGGCCAAAGGCGCTTATTACCGTGGGCCTTCGCAGGAGAAGCAACCGATATCCACCCCCACTCGTCGGCCTCTCATAGGTGCCGCACCGAAGCACGGGAGGAAGAGACCCACCACCCCCCCGAATCACTTTCCCCACCCCTCACCACCGCGGCCGATCGGCGAGAGAAGGACGAGAAGAGCAGCGATGTAGAACAGGGGAAGGGAGCAGACCTTGGGCTTATTAACGGGGATCCCTCGGGGAGAGCCAGGCGCCGCCGTCTCCCACAGGGAGCACGTCACTGCGCCGCCATGATGGCGTGTAACTCACACGTTCGTTGGGAAACCCCAAGAGGAAGGTATGATGCGCACAGTAGCAAGTTTTCCCTCAGAAAGAAACCAAGGTTTAATCGAACCAGTAGGAGCCAAGAAGCACGTTGAAGGTTGATGGTCGCGAAATGTGATGCGGCGCAACACCGAGGATTCCGGCGCCAACTAGGAACCTGCACAACACAACCAAAGTACTTTGCCCCAACGAAACAGTGAGGTTGTCAATCTCACCGGCTTGCTGTAACAAAGGATTAAACGTATCGAGTGGAAGATGTTTGCAAAGAAAACAGTAAAACAAGTAGATTGTATGCTATGTAAAGAATAGGACCGGGGTCCACAGTTCACTAGAGGTGTCTCTCCCATAAGATAAAGCATGTTGGGTGAACAAATTACAGTCGGGCAATTAACAAATAGAGAAAGGCATAACAATGCATATACATGACATGGTAAATATAGTGAGATTTAATTGGGCATTACGACAAAGTACATAGACCGCCATCCAACTGCATCTATGCCTAAAAAGTCCACCTTCGAGGTTATCGTCCGAACCCCTCCGGTATTAAGTTGCAAAGCAACGGACAATTGCATTAAGTATGGTGCGTAATGTAATCAACAACTACATCCTTAGACATAGCATCAATGTTTTATCCCTAGTGGCAACAGCACAACACAACCTTAGAACTTTCCGTCACTCGTCCCGGTGTAAATGCAGGCATGAACCCACTATCGAGCATAAATACTCCCTCTTGGAGTTAAGAGTAAAAACTTGGCCGAGCCTCTACTAGTAACGGAGAGCATGCAAGATCATAAACAACACATGAACAATAGATTGATAATCACCATAATCATAGTACTCACTATCCATCGGATCCCGACAAACACAACATATAGAATTACATATAGATGATCTTGATCATGTTAGGCAGCTCACAAGATCTAACAATGAAGCACAACAAGGAGAAGACGACCATCTAGCTACTGCTATGGACCCATGGTCCAGGGGTGAACTACTCACTCATCACTCCGGAGGCGACCATGGCGGTGTAGAGTCCTCCGGGAGATGAATCCCCTCTCCGGCAGGGTGCCGGAGGCGATCTCCGAATCCCCCGAGATGGGATTCGCGGCGGCGGCGTCTCCGTAAGGTTTTCCGTATCGTGGCTCTCGGTACCGGGGTTTTCGCGACGGAAGCTTTAAGTAGGCGGAGGGTCAACGCGGGGGCCACACGAGGGGCCCGGGGGATAGGTCGGCGCGGCCGGGGCCCGGGCCGCGCCGGCCACCCCTCCGGCCGCCTCGTGGCCCCACTTCGTTAGGTCTTCGGTCTTCCGGAAGCTTCGTGCAAAAATAGGACCCCGGGCGAAAGTTTCGTCCAATTCCGAGAATATTTCTTTACTAGGATTTCTGAAACCAAAAACAGCGAGAAAACAGACAAGCTGGCTCTTCGGCATCTTGTTAATAGGTTAGTTCCAGAAAATGCATAAATATGACATATAATGTGCATAAAACATGTAGGTATCATCAATAAAGTAGCATGGAACATAAGAAATTATCGATACGTTGGAGACGTATCAGCATCCCTAAGCTTAGTTACGCTCGTCCCGAGCGGGTAAAACGATAACAAAGATAATTTCTGAAGTGACATGCCATCATAATCTTGATCATACTATTTGTAAACATATGTAATGAATGCAGCGATCAAAGCAAAGGTAATGACATGAGTAAACAAGTGAATCATATGACAAAGACTTTTCATGAATAGTACTTCAAGACAAGCATCAATAAGTCTTGCATAAGAGTTAACTCATAAAGCAATAAATCAAAGTAAAGGTGTTGAAGCAACACATAGGGAGATTAAGTTTCAGCGGTTGCTTTCAACTTATAACATGTATATCTCATGGATATTGTCAACATAAAGTAATATAACAAGTGCAATATGCAAGTATGTAGGAATCAATGCACAGTTCACACAAGTGTTTGCTTCTTAGGTGGAAGGAGATAGGTAAACTGACTCAACAATAAAAGTAAAAGAATGGTCCTTCAACGAGGAAAGCATCGATTGCTGTATTTGTGCTAGAGCTTTTATTTTGAAAACATGAAACAATTTTGTCAACGGTAGTAATAAAGCATATGAGTTATGAAAATTATATCTTACAAGTTGCAAGCCTCATGCATAGTATACTAATAGTGCCCGCACCTCGTCCTACTTAACTTGGACTACCGGATCTTCGCATGCCATGTTTCAACCAAGTGTCACAAAGGGGTACCTCCATGCCGCCTGTACAAAGGTCTAAGGAGAAAGCTCGCATTTCGGATTTCTCGCTTTTGATTATTCTCAACTTAGACATCCATACCGGGACAACATGGACAACGAGATAATGGACTCCTCTTAAATGCATAAGCATGTAGCAAAGTTATTATTCTCATATGAGATTGAGGATATATGTCCAAAACTGAAACTTCAACCATGGTTCATGGCTTTAGTTAGCGGCCCAATGTTCTTCTCTAACAATTTTGCATGCTCCAACCACTAAAATGATAGACCTTCGGACAAGACGGACATGCATAGCAACTCACATGATATTCAACAATAGTTGATGGCGTTCCCCGTAAACATGGTTATCGCACAACAAGCAACTTAATAAAATATAAAGTGCATAAGTACATATTCAATACTACGATAGTTTTTAAGGCTATTTTGTCCCATGAGCTATATATTGCAAAGGTGAATGATGGAATTTTAAAGGTAGCACTCAAGCAATTTACTTTGGAATGGCGGAGAAATACCATGTAGTAGGTAGGTATGGTGGACACAAATGGCATAGTAGTTGGCTCAAGGATTTTGGATGCATGAGAAGTAATCCCTCTCGATACAAGGTTTAGGCTAGCAAGGTTTATTTGAAGCAAACTCAAGGATGAACAAGTGCAGCAAGACTCACATAAAAGACATATTGTAAACATTATAAGACTCTACACTGTCTTCCTTGTTGTTCAAAACTCAATACTAGATATTATCTAGACCTTAGAGAAACCAAATATGCAAATCAAATTTTAGCAAGCTCTATGTATTTCTTCATTAATGGGTGCAAAGCATATGATGCAAGAGCTTAATCATGAGCACAACAATTACCAAGTATCACATTATCCAAGACATTTTAGAATTACTACATGTAGCATTTTCCAATTCCAACCATATAACAATTTAACGAAGAAGAAACTTCGCCTTGAACATTATGAGTAAAGCCTAAGGACACATGTGTCCATATGCAACAGCGGAGCGTGTCTCTCTCCCACAAAGTGAATGCTAGGATCCATCTTATTCAAACAAAAACAAAAACGAAAACAAACCGACGCTCCAAGCAAAGAATACAAGATGTGATTGAATAAAAATATAGTTTCGGGGGAGGAACCTGATGATGTTGTCGATGAAGAAGGGGATGCCTTGGGCATCCCCAAGCTTAGACGCTTGAGTCTTCTTAAAATATGCAGGGGTGAACCACGGGGGCATCCCCAAGCTTAGAGCTTTCACTCCTCTTGATCATAGTATATCATTCTCCTCTCTTGACCCTTGAAAACTTCCTTCACACCAAACTTCAAGCAAACTCATTAGAGGGTTAGTGCACAATTAATAATTCACTCATTCAGAGGTGACACAATCATTATTTTCACTTCTGGACATTGCATAATGCTACTGGACATTAATGGATCAAAGAAATAAACCCAACATAGCAAAAGAGGCAATGCGAAATAAAAGGCAGAATCTGTCAAAAACAGAACAGTCCGTAAAGACGAATTTTAAGATGGCACCAGACTTGCTCAAATGGAAAAACTCAAAACTAATGAAAGTTGCGTACATATCTGAGGATCACGCTCGTAAATTGGCAGATTTTTTCGAATTTTCTACAGAGGACTGTGCCCAGATTCGTGACAGACAGCAATGCTGTTTCTGCGCAGTAATCCCAAATATAACATCAACTTTGACATAGAAACTTTACTTGGCACAAAAACTTGATAAGGAGAGGTTGCTACAGTAGTAAACAACTTCCAAGACTCAACAAAACAAAAAATTGCTGTAGGTAAAAACATGGGTTGTCTCCCATAAGCGCTTTTCTTTAACGCCTTTCAGCTAGGCGCGAAAGTGCAAATCAAGTAACATCGAGAGTAGAAGCATCAACATCATAGCTTGTTCTAATAATAGAATCAAAAGGCAACTTCATTCTCTTTCTAGGGAAGTGTTCCATACCTTTCTTGAGAGGAAATTGATATTTAATATTACCTTCCCTCATATCAATAACAGCACCAACAGTTCGAAGAAAAGGTCTTCCCAACACAATTGGACAAGATGCATTGCATTCGATATCCAAGACAACAAAATCAACGGGGACAAGGTTATTGTTAACCGTAATATGCACATTATCAATCCTCCCCAAAGGTTTCTTTTTAACATTATCGGCAAGATTAACATCCAAATAACAATTCTTCAATGGTGGCAAGTCAAGCATATCATAAATCTTTTTAGGCATAACAGAAATACTTGCACCAAGATCACATAAAGCATTACATTCAAAGTCATTGAATTTCATTTTAATGATGGGCTCCCAACCATCCTCTAACTTTCTAGGAATAGAAGTTTCAAGTTTTAGTTTCTCTTCTCTAGCTTTTATGAGAGCGTTTGTAATATGTTTTGTAAAGGCTAAATTTATAGCACTAGCATTAGGACTTTTAGCAAGTTTTTGTAAGAACTTTATAACTTCAGAGATGTGGCAATCATCAAAATCTAAATCATTATGAGCTACAGCAATGGGATCATTGTTCCCAAGGTTGGAAAAAATTTCAGCAGTTTTATCACAAGCAGTTTCAGCAGTTTTAGCAATTTCAGGCAGTTTTGTTCGCTTTGCACTAGGAGTAGAAACATTGCCAACACCAATTATTTTACCATTGATAGTAGGAGGTGCAGCAACATGTGAAGAATTAGCATTACTAGTGGTGGTAATAGTCCAAACTTTAGCTACATTATTCTCTTTAGCTAGTTTTTCATTTTCTTCTCTATCCCACCTAGCTCGCAACTCAGCCATTAATCTTATATTCTCATTAATTCTAACTTGGATGGCATTTGCTGTAGTAGTAATCTTATTATCAATATCATTATTAGGCATAACTTTCAATTTTAAAAGATTAACATCGGAGGCAAGCCTATCAACTCTAGAAGCGATAGTATCAATTTTATCAAGCTTTTCCTCAACAGATTTGTTAAAAGCAGTTTGTGTACTAATAAATTCTTTAAGCATGGCTTCAAGACCAGAGGGTACATTCCTATTATTATTGTAAGAATTCCCATAAGAATTACCATAACCATTACCATTAGCGAAGGATATGGCCTATAGTTATTACCGAGTTGTTCCTATAAGCATTGTTGTTGAAATTATTATTTTTAATGAAATTCACATCAACATTTTCTTCTTGAGCAACCAATGAAGCTAAAGGAACATTATTTGGATCTACATTAGATCTACCATTCACAAGCATAGACATAATCACATCAATCTTATCATTCAAGGAAGAGGTTTCTTCAACAGAATTTACCTTCTTACCTTGTGGAGCTCTTTCCGTGTGCCATTCAGAGTAATTTATCATCATATTATCAAGAAGTTTTGTAGCCGCCCCCAATGTGATGGACATAAAGGTACCTCCAGCAGCTGAATCCAATAAATTCCGTGAAGAAAAATTTAGTCCTGCATAGAAGGTTTGGATGATCATCCAAGTAGTCAGTCCATGGGTTGGGCAATTCTTTACCAAAGTTTTCATTCTCTCCCAAGCTTGAGCAACATGTTCAGTATCTAATTGTTTAAAATTCATTATGCTACTTCTCAAAGATATAATTTTAGCGGGAGGATAATATCTACCAATAAAAGCATCCTTGCATTTAGTCCATGAATCAATACTATTCTTAGGCAAAGATAGCAACCAATCTTTAGCTCTTCCTCTTAATGAGAAAGGAAACACTTTCAATTTAATAATATCACCATCTACATCTTTATACTTTTGCATTTCACAAAGTTCAACAAAATTATTGAGATGGGCAGCAGCATCATCAGAACTAACACCAGAAAATTGTTCTCTCATAACAAGATTTAGTAAAGCAGGTTTAATTTCAAAGAATTCTGCTGTAGTAGCAGGTGGAGCAATAGGTGTGCATAGGAAATCATTATTATTTGCATTTGTGAAGTCACACAATTTAGTATTTTCAGGAGTATTCATTTTAGCAACGGTAAATAAAACAAACTAGATAAAGTAAATGCAAGTAACTAATTTTTTTGTGTTTTTGATATAGAGAGCAAGACAGTAAATAAAGTAAAACTAGCAACTAATTTTTTTGTGTTTTGATTTAGTGCAGCAAACAAAGTAGTAAATAAAATAAAGCAAGACAAAAACAAAGTAAAGAGATTGAGAAGTGGAGACTCCCCTTGCAGCGTGTCTTGATCTCCCCGACAACGGCGCCGAGAAAATTATGCTTGATGGCGTGTAACTCACACGTTCGTTGGGAAACCCCAAGAGGAAGGTATGATGCGCACGGTAGCAAGTTTTCCCTCGGAAAGAAACCAAGGTTTAATCGAACCAGTAGGAGCCAAGAAGCACGTTGAAGGTTGATGGTCGCGAAATGTGATGCGGCGCAACACCGAGGATTCCGGCGCCAACTAGGAACCTGCACAACACAACCAAAGTACTTTGCCCCAACGAAACAGTGAGGTTGTCAATCTCACCGGCTTGCTCGTAACAAAGGATTAAACGTATCGAGTGGAAGATGTTTGCAAAGAAAACAGTAAAACAAGTAGATTGTATGCTATGTAAAGAATAGGACCGGGGTCCACAGTTCACTAGAGGTGTCTCTCCCATAAGATAAAGCATGTTGGGTGAACAAATTACAGTCGGGCAATTAACAAATAGAGAAAGGCATAACAATGCATATACATGACATGGTAAATATAGTGAGATTTAATTGGGCATTACGACAAAGTACATAGACCGCCATCCAACCGCATCTATGCCTAAAAAGTCCACCTTCGAGGTTATCGTCCGAACCCCCTCCAGTATTAAGTTGCAAAGCAACGAGACAATTGCATTAAGTATGGTGCGTAATGTAATCAACAACTACATCCTTAGACATAGCATCAATGTTTTATCCCTAGTGGCAACAAGCACAACACAACCTTAGAACTTTACGTCACTCGTCCCAGTGTAAATGCGGGCATGAACCCACTATCGAGCATAAATACTCCCTCTTGGAGTTAAGAGTAAAAACTTGGCCGAGCCTCTACTAGTAACGGAGAGCATGCAAGATCATAAACAACACATGAACAATAGATTGATAATCACCATAATCATAGTACTCACTATCCATCGGATCCCGACAAACACAACATATAGAATTACATATAGATGATCTTGATCATGTTAGGCAGCTCACAAGATCTAACAATGAAGCACAACAAGGAGAAGACGACCATCTAGCTACTGCTATGGACCCATGGTCCAGGGGTGAACTACTCACTCATCACTCCGGAGGCGACCATGGCGGTGTAGAGTCCTCCGGGAGATGAATCCCCTCTCCGGCAGGGTGCCGGAGGCGATCTCCAGAATCCCCGAGATGGGATTCGCGGCGGCGGCGTCTCCGTGAGGTTTTCCGTATCGTGGCTCTCGGTACTGGGGTTTTCGCGACGGAAGCTTTAAGTAGGCGGAGGGTCAACGCGGGGGCCACACGAGGGGCCCAGGGGATAGGTCGGCGCGGCCGGGGCACGGGCCGCGCCGGCCACCCCTCCGGCCGCCTCGTGGCCCCACTTCGTTAGGTCTTCGGTCTTCCGGAAGCTTCGTGCAAAAATAGGACCCCGGGCGAAAGTTTCGTCCAATTCCGAGAATATTTCTTTACTAGGATTTCTGAAACCAAAAACAGCAGAAAACGAGCAAGCGGCTCTTCGGCATCTTGTTAATAGGTTAGTTCCAGAAAATGCATAAATATGACATATAATGTGCATAAAACATGTAGGTATCATCAATAAAGTAGCATGGAACATAAGAAATTATCGATACGTTGGAGACGTATCACGCCACCACCACAGGCCGCAACAGATCTTGCCCAAAAAAACTGGTGCTCCACTCCAACACCATGGGTCCTATATACCATGCAGTTCCGTGTATTTGAGGGGCATAGGAAAAAAAATGCTGCTGCCAAGAATTAGCACGTTGCTAACACATGATAATGCAATTATATCTTCCAAGTGTACCCACTTCATTTAACAGGGTAATGCGAATTCTTCGTATTGTGCTTATAAATTGGATTTATCAACGGATTGCGATAGGGTGGATTTGGACTTTTTGGAAAAAAAATCTTCTGAAGTGGGGCTTTTCACCCACATGGGTACACTGGATTATGGAGGGTATTAAATCTGTGACGTTTTCAGTTAAATTCAATGTAAGTTACTGAATCAATTTTCTCCAATGGGGGGACTTTGCCAAGGTGGTCCTTTGTCACCTTTCCTATTCATTTTTGTTGCTGATGCTTTATCAGGTTTGTTACATAAATCGACATTGGATAATTTGCTGGAACCGATAAGGATCTGCCGGAGAGCATTAGGGATATCTGATCATCTTCTGTTTGCGGATGATACCATGCTTTTCTTAAAATCTAATGCAGCTCAAGCTATTGTGGTGAAGAATGTGCTGAACACCTATGCGGAAGCAACCGAGCAACTTATGAATCTGAGAAGTGTTCCATTCTCTTTGCAGAATTGCGTCGTGCTAATTTAGTCCAAGAAGTGAATCAAATATGGGATGTATCACCAGGGGGTCTTTGATTCTAAATACTTGGGTCTACCTGTCGTGATGGTCGTATGCATAAGGGTCAATTTGAGTCCTTGCAAGCAAGCTTGAGTAAAAGATTGATTGATTGGGATGAAAGGTATGTGGCTTCGGGAGCTAAGGAAGTGCTAATCAAGGCATCGGCGAAAGCCATACCAACTTATGTGATGAGTGTTTTCAAGTTGCCTTCCTCGGTATGTGTTGAACTTACAGAATTGGCTCGCCAATACTGGTTGGGAGTGGAGAATGGGAAACGAAAGATTGCATGGCTTGCATGGGAAAAAATGATCCTCCCACAAACCCGTGGGGGTTTGGGATTTAGAGAAATGAAAATGTTTAACCATACCTTTCTAACTAAATAAGCTTGGCAACTGATAGATAATCCATAAAGTTTGTGTGCAAGGCTATTAAAACAAAGTATTACCGAGTTGTAATCTTTTAGACACTGTATTTACAGGAAATGGTTCTGCGGTGTGAAAAGGTTTTGACTATGGTTTGGATCTCCTAAGAAAAGGTATGATATGGATGGTGGGAAACAGAAGAAATATACGGGCTTGGAGGTATCTCTGGATTCCGAAAGGTTCAACATTTTGCCCAATTTCAGAGAAAGGGGAATGTAGATATAACCGTGTATCTGACTTCTTGGATGTGCATGGAGCTTGGAACATAGGCCGTTTGCAAAAATATTTTCGTCCTTTAGATGTTGAAGCTTTACCGCCTGTAGTGCACATTATTTGGCGGTGTCAGGCCATATTTTGCAATATGTGGGTGGTGCCACGAGTTTTGGGCCTCATGGTAGAAGGCCAGTGTGGAACTTAGTATGGAAATCTACACTGCATCAAAAGATGAAAATCTTCGCATGGAAGGTAGTAACATGTGCGCTTGCTACATATCACACATGGAAACTATTAGTACCTGCCGATTATGTGGATTAACTGACGAAGACTCCTACCATGCTTTAGTCTCATTTTTTTACTACTGTGAAAATATGGGATGCATGGGGTAGGTTTGGCCTATACTGGCTACAACATACTAGCCAAGAGTGGTTATTTGATCTGCTGAGTTCAGTCTCGGAAGAAGCAAGGAACATGGTCATTATGGTTACTAGCTGAATGCCCGTGCGGTCCTACGGTCCAATAAAATTAGACCCCATATGTGAATCAAAATAATCTTTGTTACAATATAGATGCATTATGACTGCATGGCAATCATTATCACCTGGCATCTACTTGCTCCCGATGACTTCCACCTCATGCTCTCCAAATTTATTACCTCTCCGCATATTTAAAATAATGCACGTGCAAATTGTATACTCATGCTTATGTAGTTTGTGTTCATTGCGATATGTCACTTATGTTTAAGTATACCACTCAAATGTAGGCCTTTTACTTGTGAATATATATAGGATGCAATTGTTATCATATAGATTTCCATGCGCACTTATAACAGATCATTTTTTAGGTAAAAAGCAAGACACGGGAAAATATATGTATGAAACGAACTCCCGCATTATGTATGTACACTCGTTGAGGGATCAAGAAAAAGAACAAATTTTCCAGTCACACCAACGACCAAACTCATCGGTAGCTAATGCACCAGTACGTGGGGTATTGCCATCGTGCATGGATAGGGAAAATAATGCTTTAAGCTAGCTTCCGTCGCAACTAAGGATTGTGAAACTTATCAACGAGTTATCATCTAGTGCTATACCTGGCCATGGGCAGCCCGGCCCGACCGGCCCGACCCGAAATTCCGGGCTTGGGCCAGCCCGAGCATGCTTGTGGGCCGGGCCTGGGTCGGAAATTTAGGCCCGATGACTACGATGGGCCGGGCCTGGGCTTGATAAATGCATGAAATTTGGAAGAGGCCCGAGGCCCGACGGGCTTTTGCAGTGATGGGCCGGGCTTGGGCCAAAAAGTTAGGCCCGATGGTTGGGCCGGGCCGGGCCTGGTTTTTGGCGTCGGGCTTTCTTAGGCCCGGCCCGAAGCCCGGCCCGGCCCGAAGGATGCCCAGGTATATCTAGTGCCCACAACAAAGCTATTACACATTAGATATTTACCACTCTTGACGTAGCAGCTGAAATATCACCATTTTTTGTGTTTGTACATATTTTAGGAATCATCAATATTTTTAGACCTTCTTCCTTCATGCCCATCGACATGATCCTAGAACCATTTCTAGGCTAGCTGGATCAGCTGCCATGCCAAGATCCCATTGTCACTGGTTTTATCATCTACGACAATAACAAACTTGAGAAGTCGATCACATTTGCAACACTGATGATGTATTCATCCATGTGAAGTCCTTCTCTGAATTCGTATATAAGCAAATACACTTGTTTCATGAAAAATGTTGTTTGCCAAATTACTTGGACTTGTCAAATCTTAGCCTATTACATGGACTTATCAAGTCAACCAATCACACAGTTCAGGTGGTGCCAAGGTACCCTTGCCAAAACTTGAAAAAATATATAATATAACAACCTAGACCTAAAATTGGGCAAGGGGAGGAAGCAGAGGTGAGGCTTCGATTCTTAGATCGATCTGGGCCTCCAATTGTGTTCTTCGCCTATGGATCTGACGCCCCTAGTTGTGGTTGTGGTGTCCAAGGCGAAGCTGCCACGTCTTTGTCTTCCATTTCCGACCTCCTTGATGTTCCGATCCCTTTTCTCATCTGGCCTGAGCACCATCGTTGGAAAGAACAATCAGTACAAGGAGATAAAAGATACATGATTCTCGGGTAACTGATTTGTGCATGAGAGGCGACCAATTTGTGCTCTTGGCTCCCCGCGGCTCCCTACATAGTTCTTCCCTGATCTCAGCCTCCCCTACTCCTGTACCGCCGCTGGACTCCGGTCTCCGCCGCACTTGCTCCCCTACAGCCGCCGGTGCACCAGACATATGCCGCCCTTCTCAAACCCGCAATTGCCTCAACGCCGGCTCCTCATCAACCTTTTTCTGTTATTTAGGAGGATGCGGATGTTTCGAGCTGAGTTGAGGCATCGGTGGATCGCTGGCTAACTTTCCATAATCGAAGGGCAACAATTTGGAAAAAAAGAAGGATCGGAAGAGAGACGGGCCAGGTATGACAAAATGCGTCCTACGAATTGTAAAGATAATGAAAACTGCCTAATCCTACAGCTAGATTAATAAAGGATCAGTGCATGCAGAATGAAAACTGTCTGATGCATGCATATCTTTGTTTCCTTTTGCGAGAGAGAGAAAAAAAACAGTCGAGACAGTAATTGCAAACACTAATTAAGTCTTTCCATGATTTAGGCGATTTGTTTCTCCAGATTTGGAATCCTCAATGGAGCGTACGTGTGAGATCATGCATAACTTCATTTCCTATCGCGCGAGAGAAAAAAAGGAAAAAATGGCTGAGACAATAATTTTCCGCGATTTGAGAAAGCAAATTAATCATTTCCATGATATTAGCGATTTTTCTCTGGATTTGGAATCCTCAATGGACCGTGTGCTTGTGAAATCAGATTAAATATATATGGGACGGACGGTCTAGATGTCTCCAATCTTTGACATCAAACATTTTTGACGATGTACGGACTCACATATAATAGTAAAGATATGAAAAATTTAGCAATTGAAAAATGACGTTCTCCACGGGAAGATTTGCCCTCCCACTAAAGTATCTTTTTGTGTAGCTACTATTATAGTACTCTGTATTAGATCCGACAACAATCAATATCTAAAGTTATCAAAGGCAAGAAACCATATGTTACTACGGTGCGGCCTGCTTGTGAGACGAGAAAGGTTCCAAGTCCCCCATGGCTGAGGCTTGCACCTGATTGGGCTGCTCTTTCAGTAGATGGTTCCTTCGATGAAGAAGGTAGAGTAGGCACTGGTATGATTCTGTGAGATTCTAATGGCGCAGTCATCGTCTCTGCTTGCTGAGTCCTTTATAATTGGAACGATGCCCTGGAATTAGAAGTTAGTGCTCTGATGGGAGGTTTAGCATTGGCCTATGAATGGTCGGAGTTGCCTATTATCATCCAATCTGACAGTGATATCGTCCTTTCGGCTTTGAAGGAAAGTGGCCGCAACATAACACTATATGGTTAGCTGTTTGATGAAGTGAAGCGTCTCTTGAATCTTCGAGAAATTATACTCGTGATCAAAATAGAGCTGCACATAGTGTGGCAAATTTGGGTAGAGGTGGAGATCCTAATGCTTGTTGGATACATTCTGCTTCAGAGTGTGTGTCGCAGCTTTTCCTAGCCGATTGTAATTTTATAGCTGAGTAATAAAATCTCGAATGATTTCCCAAAAAAAAACACATGATGAAAGAATCAGTTATTATGCTACATGGTCGGTCATGTCAATTAGTAATAGTTATTTCTGTTTGCCTAAATGGTTTGAACTGGAGTATCTCAGAATGTTTCCTCTGAATGCTACGTTATCTATCTTCGGATGTCCGATGCTATCTCTGATGTCAAAAAGGAATGTTACATTATGTTTAAACGTAAGTTTACGAGATCTATATGATCAGTCATCTAGATAGGTTTAACGAGATCTATATGATCAGTCATCTAGATAGGTCTTACTTTATACTCATAACGGAGTGTTGCGAACATTTTTAACAGCTGACTCAATGGTGCAGATCATAAATTCAAGTTACTTATAAGGGTGAGAACGATTGTCGTAATTTAGTCGTAGGTTATCTATCGATGCATAACTCTGTTCTGTTCATGGGTGTCTTACGATTGGAGGACACGGTGAAGGGAAAAAATTAATCTCCTGTCATCTACCTCTCAATGATAATTCTAAATTGTTTGTGCCGAATTAACTCAGAATATTTCCTCTGAATGCTGCCCTCTATCTCCGATCATTCTCTCGGAATGCTATCTCTGAGAGTTATGTATGAAGGCTACATTTATGTATGTTTGAATGCTAAATCCTGACAATGGATGGAAGCACGGCATGAAACTAAGACTAGTCATAGTGGGAGTAACATAGCTAGTAACATCACACACCCCAATGCATTTTGGTGACATGGCATGGTAATAAATGAAGAAAGAGAGTGAGGTGGTAACTAGCTATGTTACCATAACATCACACTTCTCAAGACAAGATGAGTCTACAAATCTAATAAATATAACATGCATGACACCACATATAGTAACTATCCACTATAGAGGTAGTAACATAGAGTAGTAACATGCACCATGTTACTACTCTATGTTACTCCCCACTATGACTAGTCTAAGAGGTTAAACACAATCAACTTTTATTTCCACCTTTTGACTGCCCTGGCTATCCATTCACATTACTCGTTACAGACCTCGAAACGGGCACATCAAAGGCATAACTAAATGAGCGGGGTCTTCAGAAATCATCAAAGTAGAAAGATAAAACATAGGTAGAGCGGTAGAGCCCCACCAAAATGAAAGCAAAGTAAGCGCGAAAGAGCACATCTAGTGATCGCCGGTAATCTTCTCGGTGATGGTGCTGTTGTCCTTGCCAGTTTTGGTGGCGTTGTCGCCGCCCATGCCCAGTGTGTTCACCACCGCGTCCTTGGCGCCCACCACCGCGCCCTTCACCGTCTCGGTGGCCTGCTGCAGCAAACCGCCGGTCTTGTCCTTGCCGGCGACGGCTGACTCCTTGGCGTACTGCGCCGCGTCTGAGGACCTCTCCTGCGCGTACTGCGCCGTCTCGGACGCCTTCTGCTTGGCCGCCTCCGTCTTCTCGCCGAGGAAGCTGCCGGTGTCCTTGCTCTCGACGGTCTTGTCCTTGGCGGCCTGCGCCATCTCGGACGTCATGTCCTGGGCCTCGACGGCCTTCTTCTTGGCGGCGTCCGTGGCGCCCTGACCCTGGCCGGACGCGTGCCCCGCCAGGCCCGCCGCCCGGTCCTTGGCCTCGCACGCCTTGTCCTTGGCCGCGCCCATCACCTGCCCCGTCTTCTCCTGCAAACACACCACGAGCACAACATTCAGACACGGGAGTGACGGGAAGACGTAGGTGCGCGCGGCAACACCGACATTTTCCGGGCGACGAGATGGTGGACATGCACGTACCTGGGTGTGGCCCTTGGCCTCGCCGACGCGGTAGCTCGCCTGCTCCTGGTTCGATGCCATCTCGCGACTCGCGCACTGGGCTTGCTCAAACAAACTGCTTCGCCCGAAGAAGAAGCAATATCACTCGCAATGTAGATCGAGAGTAGTGGATTTCAATCTAAAAACAAGATCAGTTTGTCTATTGCTCGACTTCGCTTGATATTGGTTGAGATAGAGCATGTGGCGTTTATATAGGCTGCGGCTACGTGACAGTTGCCCGTGGGACACGTCGCAAGGCTGAGCACCTAGTACATGCCAGACACGTAGAGAGGACACGCGTCATAACACGTCCATTACTTCGTCAAGTATGGGTGTATATCATGGGCTAGTTGGATCAAGCACATGGGGGAGCTTGCTAACTAAAAAGAAAACAAGGAGGAGATCAAAACGAAGTAAATAAACGAGTGTAAAGACAGGGTCAGCAAAGAGAGATCGAGTGGACTAGTTTTTTTAACCATGTACACAGCTTTCCTTTTATTAATTTATTACCGATGCCTTAGAGCATCTTTAACATAGGCTCTAAAATTTAGCACTGTAAAAGTTGTTTGCAGCGCGCTTGATCCGGATACAGTGCGCGGAGTCAGCGCGAGCTTCAGCAGATACCCTATTTTACAACGCAATCAAGAAGCCAAAAACAACCCTTCACCAGAAGGCTGTAAAATAGAGCTCCACAAACAAGTTTTTTCAACATACATACAACAAACAATATCAAACATGCCACAAATAAATCTGAAAAAAAATCAACTAAATTTTACAACTCTAAGAGGAGCTTATCCCTAACTAGCAATTGATCTAGCTAGCAAAAATTACACCGTACGATTGATTGCCTGCCCGCGCGGCCAGAGCAATCGATTTCATGCTCGCGCGGCCGGGGGAGCTCGCAGCGTTGGGCAAGGTCGGGCGCGGCCGGCGGACCTGCGGAGCTCGCAGCGCGGCGGCCGGCGGAGCTCGCAGCGCCGGGCAAGGTCGGGCGCGGCCGGTGGACCCGCGGAGGCCGGCGGAGCTCGCAGCGCCGGGCAATGTCGGACGCAGCCGGCGAACCTAGGAGCTCGCAGCGCGGCGGCCGGCGGAGCTCGTGACGTGGCGGACCCGCGGAGCTCACAGCGCCGAGCAGGGTCGGCGGAGCTCGCGGCGCGGCGGCCTGCGGAGCTCGCGTCGTGGCGGCCGGTGGTGCTCACAGCGCTGGGCAAAGTCGGGCGCGGCTGGCAGACCTTCTTGCCGTCGAAGCGCAAAGAGGCAGTCGAGGACATTTCACAGCGGTTTTTCTTCGCGCGGTGGGAAGAATCGCACTTTACAGCGCGCGCTAGCCGGCGCACCAGATATACCGCTTTGGATAGAGCAAACTGCCGCGCGCACTAAAATATTTACAGCGCGACGTAGTTTATAGCGTCTGGAGGACGAAAAACACGATGGGCGATGTATATTGACGGTTATTTTAGCGCAGCGCTAGTTTACATCCTCTGTTGGAGATGCTCTTACAAGAGAACCGAGCCGATATGGTCAGGGTTTGGTACCAGCGTTAACCGCCATAACGTTGTTGTGCATAGATTGGATTATTTAGGATCTAAATTTTTTTGGCAAGGAAATAGTGAGAAAATGAGATGTGGTTTGACTAAATGAAATGTGGCTCTTCAGAAAAATCAAAATAGGTTTGGAGTTCACGAACTAGAGGTTAAAAAACAAAACCTTGCTAGTAAAATGGCTGACTAGGTTGTTAATTGAGTATAGCCTATGCCAAAACCTACTGCCGGACAAAATATGTTTGTTCAAAATCGATTTCTTAGGTCCTTTGAAAACCTGGAGATTCACACTTTTGGGCTTGTATTATGGCAACTAAAAAATACTTTTTTACACGGGTTTTTTTCCATCAGGGATGGGTCGAAAATAAGGTTTTGGGAGGTTAAATGGCTGGGCACAACCACTCTTCGAGAACAATATCTAGCGTTATATAATATTGTACGTCATAAAAGTCATACCTTGCAAAAAGTGATGAAAACATCTCCACCGTCTATGATGTTCTGGCGTGATCTTCTTGGACCCCGGTTTGTTTCTTGAAATGAATTGCTACGACGGTTAGCTTTAGTTTAGTTGGTACCGGGAGCTGATGAATTCCACTGGGACTTACCAAAAAATGGTGTATTCTCGGTAGGATGCATGCATAAAGATTTAATTAAACTTATTTAGCCGGTAATTAATAATAAATCCATTTGAAAGATGAAGATACCATTGAAAACTAAGGTTTTTTGCATCATTCCTTCGTCGCGGTGTTATTCTTACTAAAGATAACCTTGCAAAATGTAAATGGTATGGTTGCACGAAATGTGTGTTCTGTCATGAAGAGGAGACAATAAAACACCTTTTCTTCCAGTGTGAGTTTGCGGGTGTATATGGTCATTCATTCAGATAGGTTTTACCTTATATCCTCCATGTATCATTGCAAATATTTTTAGCAACTGGCTAAATGGGGTGTATTTTAGGTATAAGATTCTTATCAGAGTGGTAGCGATTGTCGTTATATGGTCGTTTTGGCTATGTATGAATGACAAAAATTATTCTCTTATGCAGATCATCTACCGATGTACGACTTTGCTTCATTTATGATCATCGCTTCAGCGCTTGAAGGACCACGACCTCTTTGCGAAGGTGTCTCCAAGGTTAGAGGATACCCTGCATAATCACATGATAGCGCATCCTATGATTTAGTTGGCTGCCCAGACTTTTACTAATTGCTTTTTGTAATGAATTGTATGGCTCATATGGTTGGACGCCTGTGTGCATTTTAACTATGCAGAGACCAGACAAAATGCTTAAAACTTTTAAGTAATAACACGCCTTTTTATTGGAAAACATGGTCAGCCATGTAAGTTATTATTATTTTTCGTCTAAATGGTTTGAGGCGAGGTATCTAGGAATGATTCCTCTGAACGCTACATTATCTATCTTCGGATGTTATCTCTAGTTGTTATCTTTGAATGTGTAACATTATGTTTGAATGCTATCTCGCTCTCGATTTAATTTCCTGCCATCTACTCTACCTCTCAACAATAATGCTAAATTGATTGAGCCGGAGTGTCACACAATGTTTCCTCTGAATGCTGCCTTCGATCGTTACCCTTGAACGTTATCTCCGATCGTTTTCTCTGAATGCTATCCCTGAGTGTTATGTATGAACGTTATGCTAGTCGCATTCAGTCACGGAACCTAACCTAACCCACGGAACCTAACCCTCCCGCACCCCTAACCTAACCCTCCCGCACCCACCCTCCGCCGCCGCCGCCGCCGGCAGCGCCGCCGGGGCAAAGTCCCTCGGGGCGTGGCGGCGGCGGGGGCCCTTCCTCGTCGCTGCGTGGAGAACGGCGGCCGGATCCCACCTCCTCGTGGCATGGCGGAGCAGGCGCGCGTGGGATGGGCGACGACGGTGGCGGCCCTCCTCCCGTCGGCTGTCCCCTCGCGGACTGGCCGGCGCGGTTGGGATGGGCGGCGCTGCGGTCTCCCTCCTCCCATCGGCTTCCCGCAGCACTCTGGCAGGGGCTGGTGGTGGGTGGCGGCCAGGCCCTCGGTCTGCGCCATGCCATCAACCCCCGCCTCTCGTCGGTGCGTGGAGGCGATCTCGGGCTTCTTCCGCGACACGAGGGCGCCCGGGGCAGCAGTCTTGTGTTCGACGGAGGAGGTGGCCTCTTCTTCGCCGGAGAGGGTCGGCCTGTGGTTGGGGGTGGTGGATCGTTGATCTATCACCGCCATCCGACGGTGCGATGGAGGAGCTTGGAGGCCGGCGATGGTGTCGCCGGTGGAGGGTTGGGTTGGCCAGCCCGGGATGGTCGCCGACGTGGGGGTCCGACCTGAATAAAGGCGGCGTTCCTAGGGCCTGTCTTGCGTGAAGAGGAGGACCTACCGGAGGCCTGGACTCGTGATCTGGCCGGAGGGTTGAGTTCCGGAAGGCACCGCCGGCGAATGTAACAGTGCTTTGCCTGGAGTTTGCTGGATCGGAGGTATTCGGTCGTGTGCACCCATGCGTTTATTCCAACCGTTTGGTTCTGGAGGGAGCGGCGTGAATCTCTTTTTCTGTGTTGACATCAGGTGACTATAGATCCATGATAAAAGTCGGAAGAAGAGAATTTCATGAAGGCCGAAGGGGAGGACTAGCTAAAGGAGGTTCAAGTCTCCGCGCTGTTGAGGGGCTTGCTTGGTGTCTCGGCTTCCAACAGCGGTATGAAAGTGGGGGCGACAACACAGGTGGAGCGCAGAGTCTTACCTTTCAGGGTGAAAACCCAAGGTCTAGCCTTGACTGGTTGTGTCTGGCAGTGACCTTAGTGGAGGCATTGTTTTGAGAGCGGGGATTATCTTCAGGGTGAAAACCTAAGATCTTTGATCGGGCGACGACGGTGTTTGAGCACTGTTCCCTTCTTGGAGGCGTCGTTTTTTGAAGAGTCTGTAATTCAGGTGTTGTCATGGCGGTGGATGTATTGCTGTTGTTAGGCCCGAGATACTGTAACGGGATTTTTGTTTCTTAGTTTTCTTTTCCTTTTTTTGGCTGTGTGCATCCGTAGTGCCATTAGGGTGGTGTGTTGTTGCAGAGGCTGTAATTGGTATCTTCTTGATATTAATATATTCCTTTTATCGAAAAATGTATGAACGTTATCTCTCTCTGAAAGCTATCCTGACAATGGATGGAAGCACGGGACAAAAAAACAGGATTAAACACGCTCAACTTTTATTTCCACCATTTGACTGTCCTAGCTGTCCATTCACAGAACTCATTACAGACCCGGACATCAGAGGCATAACTTACAAACTAAATGAGCTGGGTGTGCAGAAATCATCAAACTGGAAAGATAAAACATAGGTAAAAACCCCAGGAAAAGAAAAGCAAAGTAGTAAGCGCGAACGATCACATCTAGTGATCCCTGCCGGTGATCTTCTCAGTGACGGTGCTGTTGTCCTTGCCGGTGTTGGCGGTGTTGTTGCCGCCCATGCCCAGCGTGTTCACCACCGCGTCCTTGGCACCCACCACCGCGCCCTTCACCGTCTCAGTGGCCTGCTGGAGCACGCCGCCGGTCTTGTCCTTGCCGGCGACGGCGGACTCCTTGGCGTACTGCGCCGCGTCGGAGGACCTCTCCTGCGCGTACTGCGCCGTCTCAGACGCCTTCTGCTTGGCCGCCTCCGTCTTCTCGCCAAGGAAGCTGCCGGTGTTGTCCTTGCTCTCGACGGTCTTGTCCTTGGCGGCCTGCGCCATCTCGGACGTCATATCCTGGGCCTCGACGGCCTTCTTCTTGGCGGCGTCCGTGGCGCCCTGACCCTGGCCGGACGCGTGCCCTGCCAGGCCCGCCGCCCGGTCCTTGGCCTCGCACGCCTTGTCCTTGGCCGCGCCCATCACCTGCCCCGTCTTCTCCTGCAAATATACAAACACGATCACCAGTTGTTCCAGTATTCAGACACGGCGCACGCGCGCGGCAACTCAATGTAGCTCCAAATAATCGATCCAGATCGAGGAAATGTGCGTACCTGGGTGTGGCCCTTGGCCTCGCCGACGCGGTAGCTCGCCTGCTCCTGGTTGGATGCCATCACTTCACGATCGCACTGGGCTAGCTCAAACAAACGTACTGCTTCGCTCGAGGAAGAAACGAGATCACTCGCAATGTACTACGGAGTAGATCGAGAGCAGTGGATTTCAATCTGAAAACAAGATCAGTTTGTCTATGCTGGACTTGGCTTCGATTGATATTGGCTGGGATAGAGCATGTGGCGTTTATATAGGCTGCGGCTACGTGACAGAGGCCCGTGGACACGTCGCAAGGCGGAGCACCTACTACATGCCAGACACGTAGAGAGGACACGCGTCGTAACACGTCCGCACTTCGCCAAGTCTGCATATATCATGGGCTAGTTCGATCAAGCACATGCAAGAAGCTAATTTAAAATGCAAGAAGGAGACCGAAAAGCACAAGTAAACAACTATAAAGACAGGGTCAGGAAAGAGATCGAGTGGATAGGATATGACGATGGAGTACATGCTATGTCGTGGCAGGACAGTGTGGCTGAGGCTCCGAATACTCGATTCGATCACGCACAATGTACAACAACGGCGTCGAGTCAGAATTTCTTTAATCTAGTATCCTTCGTCTGTAAATAAATGTCTGATGTTTGTTTAAATATAAATATATTTAGACCGTATTTAGTGTCTGGTTACATTCAAATTTAGACGAATCTCGGACATCTATTTATAAACGGAAGGAGTTCAAAATAAAACTGTTGATATTTCTCAGATATTAGGTGTGGAAAATGTTTACGAAGCTATTATGCAAATGGAGAAAAATAAGGCTGCAAATTTAGATGGCTTCCCCGCATAGTTCTACCAAACTCTTCAGAAAATCATTAAAACACGCTTAATGAAGTTGTTTGAGAGATTCCAAAAGGGGATCCGTCTCATTTTCAACTTAATTATGGAACAATTATTTTGTTACCAAAAAAGGAAAACACTCATGTTCAGATTTAATAATATAGATCAATATGCTTGCTGTAAGCATCGCAATTTTCGCTAAGGTTAGTACTAACCATGTAACAAAGGTTGCACACTTAGTTATTAGACCGTCTCAAATGGTCTTTATGCCTAGGCCTCATATTTTAGAAGGGGTGCTGATTTTGCACGAAACAAATCCCGAGCTTCATAGGAAAGAAAATAGATGACGAGTTACTTAAAATCGATTTTGAAAAGGCAAATGATCAAGTCAAATATCCTTTCCTTTTTACAACAAATGATGCGTACGAAAGGATTTGATCCTAAATGGTGTAGGTGTGAATGATTTTGTTAGTCGAGGAAGTGTCGGTATTAAGGTAAATGATGACGTAGTTCTTTATTTTCAGACTCAAAAAAGTCTCAGACAAGGTGATCTTCTATCACCGATGTTATTTAATCTGATGGTAGATATGATGGCAATCTTAATAGCCATGGCGAAACAAGATGGCAAGGGGGTAGATTAATTTCACATTTATTAGATGAGGGGGGAGGCGGCTATCAATTCTACAATATTTTGATGGAGCATGATATGGAGAAAGCCTTCAATATGAAGCTTATTTATTTTCGAATAACTCTCGGATCTTATAATTAACTTCCATGAAATTGAAGTTTTTTGCATTGGCAAAACAAAAGATGGATAAGAGGGATTTATGAACTCACTATGGTTGCAAACTAGGTTCTTTCCCCATTAGATATTTGGGCATCTCATTTTATTTTAAAAAGCTAAAGAATGAAGAATGAAGCTAGTGGAAGACCGTTCTGAGAGAAAACCTATTAGTTAGGTTGGAAATCTTCTATTATACGAGGATCAACTGATTCTTATTAATTCGATCCTAAATAGCATCCCTATGCTCATGCTATCTTTTTTTGAAATACCTATGGAGGTACTGAAAAGATTAGGCTTTTATAGATCAAAATTCAACTAGCAAAGCGATGGCCATAAAAAAGTATAAACTTACTAGGTGGAACATCATTTGCACGCCTAAAGATCAAGAAAGTTTAGGTGTGGAGGTTTTAGTGTTAAGAATACGGAGTCATTTGCATGCCTAAAGATCAAGAGGGTTTAGGCGTGGAGGTTTTAGTGTTAAGAAATAAGGAGTAAGTGTTTACGGAGCAAGTGGCTCTTGAAATTAAATTATTACTAATTGAGCAAGGAGTTTGGTATGAATGCTACATTATCTTATCTCCCGTCGTTATCTTTGATCGTCTCTGAATCTGTCAAAGTTATCACCAAATGCCAATGCCATCTTACGAATTTACATATGCTACGGAATGTATGTTTGAATGACAATGGAAGTTAGTTAACACACCATGAAAATAAGAGGTTTAATCACATCAACTTTTATTTCCAGCTTTTGCCTGTCCTCGCTATCCATTCACAGTACCCATACAGAGTTACAGACCCGAACACGAGCACATCAAAGACATTAACTTACAAACTAAACGAGCGGGGGCATTCAGAAATCATCAAAGATGAAAGATAAAACATAGGTAGTAAAACCCCGCGAAAACGATATCAAACTACGCGCGAGCAATCGCATCTAGTGATTCCTGCCGGTTATCTTGCCGGTGGTGCTGCTGGTGTCCTTGCCAGTGGTGTTGTCGCCGCCCATGCTCAGCGTGTTCACCACCGCGTCCTTGGCGCCCACCACCGCGCCCATCACCGTCTCAGTGGCCTGCTGCAGCACGCCGCCGGTCTTGTCCTTGCCGGCGACGGCGGACTCCTTGGCGTACTGCGCCGCGTCGGAGGACCTCTCCTGCGCGTACTGCGCCGTCTCAGACGCCTTCTGCTTGGCCGCCTCCGTCTTCTCGCCAAGGAAGCTGCCGGTGTTGTCCTTGCTCTCGACGGTCTTGTCCTTGGCGGCCTGCGCCGTGCCAGCCGCCTTGTCTTTTGCAGCCTGCGCCGTCTCGGACGTCTTGTCCTTGGCCTCGCCGGCCTTCTGCCTGGCGGCGTCAGTGGCGCCCTGCCCCTTGCCGGACGCGTTCCCCGCCAGGCCCGCCGCCCGGTCCTTGGCCTCGCACGCCTTGTCCTTGGCCGCGCCCATCACCTGCCCCGTCTTCTCCTGCAAACATACCAGGATCACATTACAGAGACGAACTATGATCGAATGGTCGTTAAGATCGTGAACATGAAAGTACCTGGGTGTGGCCCTTGGCCTCCCCGACGCGGTAGCTCGCCTGCTCCTGGTTGGAGGCCATCTCGCGTAGTGGGCTTGCTCAAACAAACTGCTTCGCTCGAGGAAGAAGCAAGATCACTTGCGAACACGAACACGAACTAAGAACAGTGGTTTCAGTCTGAAAACAAGATCAGTTTGTCTATTGCTCGACTTGGCTTCGATTGATCTGGCATAGCATAGAGCAGGTGGGATTTATATAGGCTGCGGCTACGGGAGAGTCTAGGGGACACGTCGGCCGTCGCAAGGCGGAGAGCACGTACATGCCGGACACGTAGAGAGGACACGCGTTATAACGCGTCCGTAGCTTCGCGAAGCCTGCACATGTCATGGGTTAATTCGATCAAGCACATGCAGAAGCTAATTAAAAATGCAAGAAAGAAGGATCGAAGAAGTACAACCACTCCAGCCAACAAGTGTAAAGACAGGTTCGCGCGCTGAAGATTTCGAGTGGCTAGCAGATGCCGGTGGAGAGTACATTGTCCCTGTTTTCTAAACCGAGTACGTACTCCATGAGTTGTGGCAGTACGCGGACTGGCTGGGGATCAGACTAATTTGATCGCACACCTTTCTGCCTGCGTGGCAAAGTGCGCCGTGATTCAGAACCAAGCAATGATCGACGCGTTGGCCAGTGGAGAGGAGCATGCACGGTGTATGCAGGGACGGAGCCAGGATCTAAGGTTAAGGGGGGCTGAGTTAGTGCTATGATGTGTATAAGGGGGGCGAAGCTAGCTAAACTCCATAAATGAGAAGCAAATCTGGCTAATTTTATGAAGAAACTTAGGATCATAGGGGGGGCGTAGCCCCTGCTCGTCCCCCCTTGTCTCCGTCCCTGGGTGTATGTGTAAGCCATGGGTCTACCTAGCTCGGTTTCATCTACTGCCTCTGTTATAAATGGACGTTTAAAATTTATCTAAATCTAGTTGTATCCAGATGTTATTTAATGTCTAGATATATCTTGAGTTAGATAAATTCTAGACATCTATTTATAGACGGAGAGAGTATATGATTTTTTTACGGTGCTTCTAGTTCTTGCCAATATTATGGCGTTGCCACTATGAATCGGTGAATTGATGGACCTCACTAACTTTTGTGGAGTCTTTGTTTCTATGTCACTCAATGGATGCCGGCTACCATTTGACTCGTTTACTTACATGTGACGGTTTAACCTTGCTTGTGGCCGTTATCCTTACAAGACAGGCACCACCACGTCAGCCAAAAACGGCTCCCGTCCCACGTTTGAGGATTTCCGTGTCATTTTCATATTTTTGTCACTTGCAACTTTCTATCCCTACTCTGCTCCTCCTGCCGCCATTAATCTATCGCTCACCGCCGTGCACTCTCTAGGACTTACCTTAGCCCGTTGTCCTCCAGCACGGATGCCTCACCGATCTCTTGCCCGCCCTCTTGCTCAATGTCCTCTTCTTTGTTGTGGTCTGGCGGCTGGAAACAAAGTGTTTGAGCCTTGGTTGCCATCGAAACGCCATGAACAGTCGATGTCAAGTGGATCTAGGTGTGTAGATGGATCTTGCATCTATGAAGATCATGGGCGGGGCCAACACAGAGGTAGAGGTGCCCCGAAGCAAAGCTTTGCAGCTCCATAGCCCTATGAATGTGTCGTTTGTTGTCCCTGGAGGGTAAGAATAAAAATTCCTTCTTTGATAAGTTCATTATTTTAATTAGTGATTTGGATCATGTTAGTAATCGCAAGGATATGTGTTAGTAATCATAGGACGTCTGATGTTTTCACTGAAGATTCGATACATGCATCGAACTAAAACCTTGCCTAACAGTAGAATTACAGTTAGCACCGGATTTGATTACTAATTGATTCTAGACGTGGCAGAGCTGGCTGATCTAGAACACTTGCACATGGAATTTGCCAAGTTTCCATGTATCAAAAACCAGAAATTCTTGCCCATGTACCACGACTTTAATTCTGACATTTTTGCGACAGTAGGACAAACGAGTCGTGGGCCCTAGTGTAGAGTACACATATGGGAACAAGGACTGCTGTAATCAAAGAAATTTCTTCTTGAGTGCGCAACACCAAGCGAAGAGGAAGACGTAGAAATAAGTGGAGCATATGATGATTTTGTTTTCGGAGATGATGATGATGAGAAAGAATACCCAAATTTATTTATTGATCCTGGTAGGATGGAAAATACGAAATATTTGATTGATCCAAAATTTGAGACTGACTATGGGGCAGATAAGGACGAACATGTTGAAGACGAGAAAGTGGGTTAAAATATGATGATGAAGGTGAGGATAGATCAACCTTACCCTTTGACAAGGACAACCCAATAGTAGATGAGGTACTATCATTGAGTTGGTGGAGGACTCCAGATATCCAATTGCTATTTTTGCAATAAAAGTTGGGTTTGAGCATATCACCGAGAAAATGGCTAAACAAAATTAAAGGTGCATTGCAGGGAAATTAAAGTCTGTAAATGAAGACAACGTGCATCTCCAATGAGGTGGTACACATTTAGGTTGCAATATTATTTGTTCAGTTTGTTGTCATGTTTTATCTTTCTAAATGTGGTAATTTATTAAATCATCATCAAATGTTGATCAAGGTAAACACCAACAAACACACCGTTGTCCTACTACTGCCATGGTGACAAAATAAGATGTGCTTCTACCAAGTGGATTGCTACTACTATACTTGATTGGGTGATGCAGTGACCCAACATAACATTGTATGTTGTACTAGGCAACTTGTTGACATAACTCTTATAAAAGTATCATTTCACAAATATTACATCCCTCACAGTGGTACAACATAAACATTAGTTGTCCAAATAACAACACTTATTGTTACAAGTCAAAGATGTACAATAAATTTGATATCTCATTGGTCCAGAGAGGATATCCCTTTAACTCTACTTCGATTATACACAGCTTGAGAACAACTGGAACTAGTAAAATAAGTACCTCGAGATCCCCATAGCCATTTTAGATCTGGTGGTTAATGTGTTATATACGATGCAAAAATCACTAACAACATTTATTGTTAATCCTATGTGAATATGTTGATAGTTGCAATAATGGAACCTCCACCATCAACACAAATCATTGTTACATCGCACCATGTAGTCATATTCATAATTGTAGGAGATAATACTTTTCTTTTAAGTGCAAGAATGATATGAATAGTACTTTACAAATAATGAAATAGAAACCCTTGAAAGGCATTCTTGAAACTACGAGATAGTGTAGTTGATAGCTTTTGTTTGACTCGAGACCTCGGATTCCAAAAAGATAGTATCATTGCTAGTAAGACAATGTTAAAATATCCAATGCATGCTATTATGCATAGTAATGATATGCATTAGAGTTGGTTTTGCATATAACCCCTTTGTTTTATTTTCTATGAATTTCTAATGTATTTATTCCATTTTTAGAATTATTATTAGACATATGAGTTCTTAATTCATTCTAAATAATAAATTATTATTATTAAATGAATTGTTCAAATTTTAAGAATTTCCTCCAAAAAGTATTTTGGATTGATTACAGATTTTTCTTGGGTAATTAAATTCAAAGGGAACAAATCGTTTCGAAATTATATTATTCCATAGATTATAAATTTGGTAAAAGAATATATATATTTATAATTACTAATAAAAGGAAAATTTTCTCTTCTTTGTTTTGTTCATCATTCTTTTGGATCAACTTGCCCTCTCATCAAATCCCATATTATATAAAGATGACATTGTATCGGTCACATTTTTTCTCTTCGGCCTCCAGCTCCGTAGCTGAATCAAACTCTGTCTGACCCCTGCTGCAGGAGCAGAGCATGAGACATGGATAGTGCTGAGATGAAGAAAGCGAGCAGGAGCTAGTGCGGTTGTTGGAGACGAGCACGCATGTCAGAATCACGGCAGGGAGGAGCTCGGGCATCGCGACAGGAAGACGGAGGAGGTGGATCGGGGCGAGCTAGGGAGGATGTTGACGAGCGATGGGAGCGCGGAGTCACGCACATGCGGTGATGCACAAGGCGGCGGCATGCAAGGATAGGGGAGGGAGGCATGCATCAAGGTAGAGAAGAGGCAGCACCGCGTTGGACAAGAGGCTTGAGCATCAGAGGGCCTTACTACTCCATCCTAGCACTAGATGAGTACTAATCGCCACTTATACACATCATTTTTAGGGCATCTCCCATAGAGGACTGCATTTCAGACACCAGAACTATTTGTCTCAGTCCATTTGCAGTGGCCCACGAACCGTCCGGAGGCCCATGTCCGTTTGTTGGTGGCAGTGCACCCAACACCGCGTTAGTTTGTCCTGCGCCTTCGCACTTTTAGCCAACTTTTATATGCGCATTTCACACGTATAAATAATCAAAATACATCGAGCAATAATAGCAAATAGTCCAAATTTCGTGAAAATGATAGCAAATTAAGTAGTACCATGGGGTAGTTGAAAGTGCATGGAATCCCCATATGTGGTTTTGGTAATTAATGACAATCCCTATGGACTAATGTTTGCATTGGGTTATATTTGTAGGACTAATTTGTTCATAGGCAAATCTTGAACTATATGCTGGCTTAAAGGTTGCAGACTTCATCAAGCAAGCACAATCAAAAAAGACGTTTCGTCGGCGTTCAAGATCATCATCATATGGCTCAAGTGGAATGTGCAAGGTTAAGATATTTTATTTATACGGTTTCTTTCTTACCGGCCTTGTGGTTTAGTGGGGAGGCCGGTTTACTGGTTAGTTGCCATGCTATCAAGAGGTCTCTAAAGTGAGTAACTCAATCACATCGTTCATAGAGAGCTCAAACATTTGCATCCTTGTATAATCTTTCTTGGTTGTTATTTGGATCATATCCATATGATGTTTTAGATCTTGTTCTTATTCTCATGACAAGCTCTAGTTATTCGAAAACAGATTCCGTGTGAAAAAATTGTTGCGTGTTCGATATTGAAGTTTTTCCCAGTTTTTCATGTTGAGAGGTTTCACCTCTAAATTGATGGAAAAACTACCCCATGTTTTCGAAAGATTTTCATTCTTTGTGGGATAGCTCTTGTCAACCTCTTATTCCAAAATAATTGGTTTCACCTAAATTGGATTTTCCTTACTCAAAATTTTGGTGTTTTAGTATTGGAGGTTTTACCAGTTTGTATTTTATAGATAGGTCAAACCATTCATCATTTGTTTATAGCATCCCTTGTTGAACTATGATCGTTCTGTGCATGATTGATACGTCTCCAACGTATCGATAATTTCTTATGTTCCATGCCACTTTATTGATGATACCTACATGTTTTATGCACATTATATGTCATATTTATGCATTTTCTGGAACTAACCTATTAACGAGATGCCGAAGAGCCGCTTGTTGTTTTCTGCTGTTTTTGGTTTCAGAAATCCTAGTAAGGAAATATTCTCGGAATTGGACGAAATCTTCGACCGTGGTCCTATTTTTGCACGGAGCTTCCAGAAGACCGAAGAGGGAAGGAAGTGGGGCCACGAGGTGGCCACACCATAGGGCGGCGCGGCCCAGGCCCTGGCCGCGCCGGCCTGTGGTGTGGGCCCCTCGCGCCGCCTCTTGACCTGCCCTTCCGCCTACTTAAAGACCCCGTCGCGAAAACCCCAGTACCGAGAGCCACGATACGGAAAACCTTCCAGAGACGCCGCCGCGAATCCTATCTCGGGGGATTCAGGAGATCGCCTCCGGCACCCTGCCGGAGAGGGGATTCATCTCCCGGAGGACTCTTCATCGCCATGATCGCCTCCGGAGTGATGAGTGAGTAGTTCACCCCTGGACCATGGGTCCATAGCAGTAGCTAGATGGTCGTCTTCTCCTTGTTGTGCTTCATTGTTGGATCTTGAGAGCTGCCTAACATGATCAAGATCATCTATCTGTAATACTATATGTTGTGTTTGTCGGGATCCGATGGATAGAGAATACTATGTTATCGTGATTATCAATCTATTGTTTATGTGTTGTTTATGATCTTGCATTGTAATATCCCAGGTTTAGAGGCAGTAAAATGAGAGAACACCAAAGTGTGCATTGCATTCATGCATAGAAAATCCGGGGAATTTTCGCGCTTCAAATAAAACTTACCACAGTCACTGAAGTTTCACTTGACTTGCTGGAATTGAAGTAGATCATCAAGTCAAGCGCTATAAACTTCACTGTGATCTTTGTTAAAACCTTGTTTTGGGTAGAGATGATTTGATCTATGGATTAGATCAAATGGAATTATATTTACAACAACACATTCTTTAAGAATCAAACCCTAACTTATTAACACTTAAAAGTTAGCAACTACCTTTGTGTGTAAATTAAATTCACTTATAAATAAGGTAAACCACAGGGTCTAAAGTGCATAAAAGCCCCACATTCTTATTTAAATCATAACTTATTAAATACATGGAATATCATAAAACTAAATCCATTTACATTACAAATTATAGTTCAAACTATTTGAATAAAACTAACTAGGAGTATTTTGAAACTCATATGATCATGCCTTGGTGAAATCAAACCCAACTATCCAAAATTGAGAAATAACCTTCAACCTTAACCTTTTTACCAATACTATAATGTAAATACAATCAAAGATGGTATGATGACTCATCCACAATAATAAAACCATCCACAAGATATTTAGTAGCAAATGCCACTTGGCTATTCAAAAATAAATCATATGAGAGGATAATCTCTATGCCACATATGGGATGAAAATATCTACATGACTTGTTTTCCAAGCTATGCCACCTCATGCTCAAAGGATTGCTATGGATGAGAGCATGACAACCAAGCACCTTACTCATCCCACTAAAACAAGAGTCACCACATATGTGTCATGATATTAGAGCTTGCCCAAGTCTATAAATAGAGCCACACCCTTCATCCCTTTGCTCATCTTGTAGCATGATACATGTGAACAAACACATAGAGCCACTCCATATGAATTAGCTAGGATCAAGATGAAGAAGCTAGGAGGTGGAGGCATACCACAAGAAGAAGGTTTATCAGATTTCCTGAAGAACAAGCTACAGAATATTGCAAGGTAGAATCCCTAGGCAAACCATATATTTATAGGATCATATCATCATCTCTTGAGTAGAACCTTAGTAAAACAATTCTATAATCATCACAATTTGGTACTAATTAGAAACCTAAGAATCTAAGTGAGTGTGATGAGAGGAATGATAAAGAGTGATTAGTGAGGAATAAGTGGATATTGTCTAATGCATGACTATACCTTGTAGATATAGATGATCAGTTAAACCCATGTTATTAATAGATCTCATCTATCACATAAAATAATAAGTATATCACTAGTAGTTAATCCCAAACCAATCCTCATGCCTTGTGTAGAGGAGTAATCCTAGTCAATTAAACATAACCTAACTATTGCTCACATCCTAAACCTAGTGGTGTATCACATTGGTGATCACTACTAAAAAACCTAGACCAAGTCCGAAATCCAACCCATGGATTACTTTGGATTATAAGTAGAACCCTGCCATGCCTCATGTCTATTTTATACTTCAATTAGTGAAGCATCACCAAAACTATAAACCTTTCACCTAGGAATCAGTTCACATAAAATATTAAACCCTACCTTTCCATCCTAGTAGACCAAATGAAGTAGTGTTCTATAAATTAAACCATCATTAGCAAATGCATTGTTAATTATAAACATAGGATCCATCTTAATTAGTTCAAGCTAAAGTTTACTAAAACCAGATTAGTGATTATAGAACTTTCTTAACCATCTTCTTAAACCTTAAGAACTATCATTCACATAAAATCATGAACCAATTCCATTTCCTTTACCATTTGTTAAACCCCATAATTAAATTATATGTGAATGATCACTATGGTTAAGCACTAGAAAAATAGAAGGTGTTCACCCTGCACATATTCTAAATTTCAAATCAGTTAAAAACAGGTTTAATTCCTTAATTAACAAAGCAATTGAGATAAACCCTAAAATCATTTCTATTTGAAAACTTGAATTGTGTCTCATAAGAACACAAAATAAATCAATTATATAATAGTTGTTTGGAAATAAAACAATACGAGTAGATGGCATTATCAAATTATTTTGATATTCAAATATTTTTGAACCTGTAAAGCAAAACCAGAATCAAAATTTGAATTCAAATCACAAATAGAAAACAGAAAATAAAATAGAAAAGAGAAGAGAGAGAGGAGCTTACCTGTTGGACCAAAGCAGGCCACCGCAGCCCACGTCGCCAGCCCCAGCCCATAAACGAAACAGCCCGGATACCGTTTCGGCTCGCTTTAAAATTCGTGCGAGGCAAGTCATCGTCTCCTTCTTCTTCCGCGGAGACGACAACGCGGAGGAGGAGCCGGCCACCTCACCGTTGGCGATAGGGACGGCCTCGGACGCCGCGAAGCTTCCGTAACCCTTCCCTATATCTCTCGCGTCCGAGCCTATCCGAAGACGTCAAGATTCGTGCCCAAATGCAACTCACTGTCACCGTCGTATCTCCACCCCTGCCGCCGGCGAGATGACGCTTCTGACCACCTCGAGCTCTATAAATATGTCTGGAGCTTCTCCAGGAAACCCTAGCACCTCGCCGCCCATCCATTGCTTCCCAGACATCCCCTATCTCTCAAATTCGTCCACTTTCTGTCACCGGCGTCGATCAAGAACACGGCGGAGGAGGTCACCCCAGCCTCTGGCGTGTGGTCCAGGAGGAGCCCCTGGACTCAAGGAGCATCTGGGAGAAGCCCAGCATCCAGGGGAGCCGTGTGGAGGATCGATTTCATTGTTCCCTTCCGCAGCCAGCTCGTCGGGAGATCGCCAATCGTCGTCGTCTCCGTCGACCATCGCCGGAGCCGACCACGCCATCGTGTTCGTGGTAAGCTTGCGCATCTGTAGAGCCTACTCTCGCATCCTAGAAGCATCTGTAGCTCCAGATTGATAGTTGGCCGGAGTGCACCGCCGCGGGACATGATTTCCGATGAAGCTCCGGTGACCTATAGCTTGTTCCACCACCACCATAGTGTTCACCATCTTCTTCTCGTTCGACTGGTACCACCCACGTATCCAGGGGTGCCTTGTAGCGGCGGCGCCACCGTGCTCTGGTCGCCGGCGTTTAAACGTCGGCAAGGTCAAAGCTCACGGTCAATCTTGACCTGTCCTTGCTCACGTGGCATCCAACATGGCAGTAGCCCCACCAGTCAGTCTCCGGGTGTGTAACCGAATCGGTATGTCTAGCCTTTTCACTTAATTTCAAATTCCGTAAAATGTCTGAAACTTTGCAAAATCATAGAAATTTCATTTCAACTCAGAAAAATGCAAATAATATATCAAAATGCTCACAAAAATAAACTCTACTCAAATAAAATATAAAACAAAAATGTGTGTTAAAATAATAATTCACTTATTTTTAACCTTATTAATTATGACATTTCAATTATTTATAATACAATTTGAATTCAATAAATTGTTAAGTGTAAAAATTAAATTTTAACTATTCAGTAACTAAGTAAAATGTTAGGATTAATTTTATTTACCATATTTGCATTAACTTAATTATTAGTGGTAATTCATAAACCCTAATTGCAAATTACTATTTTCCATTTTCTTTAAATAGTAATAACTCAAGAAAATATTATAAGCCAATATTATTTTGGTAAATCAAAACTTATTTACTTAAACATCTTTAGTTAACAAGTTAATTATTTTAAACCCTAATAACAATTATTAAACCCTGATTCTAAATTAAACCTAAATAAGAATTACCCTAATTATTAAATCTTGTGGAGATTAATAAAATGTTAAACCATTATTAATTTGATTCAAAGTAATTAGTAACCACAACTCTATTACCAATTATCATTTTAGGAGTTGTGCCATAATTTAGAAACCCTAAGTTTAATATTAAGTAAAACCTAGATCTCATTATTTTATGTGATCATGTCAAAATGTTAAACCCTAAAACCCTAGTTGTTTATCACATGTGATCATGTGAATATCACCTTACATAGAGAACCTTATTATGTGACCAACAAATACAAGTCAGGATCTACCAACATAGAACCAATTCACATGAGTCATCCTTTCATGTCTCTATTTCCAATTTAAAACCTATATGATCCACTAGTGCCACCTAGGTAGAAACCCTAACTTATTAATTGAATTAGTACCATTGATCACCACTCTTATATACCATACCATTAAGATCAACCTCAATCATTAAAACCTAGTATCAACTTTGTGTAGCAAATCACATCACATGCTCCTATCCAACTAAACCATACTTAGGAAATGATAAGTCACTTAGCTTAGAAACTACTAATGAATACTTAGTGAAGCAAGTGAGAAACCATAGTAAACCCTAGTAGCTAATTTATAGAACCATATGGATAACCATCCTTTAATATAATGCCTAGGAAAAACCATAGTAATAAACCTACTAATATTTGCTACATGTAGATCACTTCTACTTAAGCACCAACCAGCCCTATTAGTAAACCCTAATAGCAATTAGCTCCTATTTAAAGTAGTTCATATTCTTATTTTAACCTTCTTATTTTAACCTGTTATTCAAAAGTTATTCTTTTGAAGTACAAATGTCAATCAAACCATAGAAGCCCTAGTTCTTATTTGAAATACTCATTATTTCTTAAACTACATGTTCTTCAAAAGTTATTCTTTTGAAGTATAGTATAAGTAATCATCAACCATGTCCCGTAGAACTTAAAATTGACAACTGTTCTTCACATATTATTCCACTACTATTCTTTATGTGTATGATTGTTATGATGTCTTATATCACTTGATTATGATGCTAATATAACCAAACCCTAATAAGAACCTTGTTTGAGAACCATTCTAAAAGTGCAACCAACCCTAAAGAAATCTTTACAACTCACATATCTTAGATCATCAAGGTTAGCTTACGCTCGGGCGATTGCATCTCATACTATGCATTATAGCATCTTTGCCAGTTCTTTAAACATTGTCCTTACCGGACGATGATGGTATTTCAGAATTTGGAGTTATCACGTATCGAAGCTTTTGCCTCGCATAATCTTGCAGTCAAGAAAGGCAAGTTCATCGCTTGCTCATGTCATTTGATTATTTTTATCAAACTATATGCAAAGTACTATACTTATCACTCATGCATTGAAAAGCAAATATTATTTTACAATTATGAATATGACTATGTGGTGGGCAATGGAACCATGGTATGTGTTGATATGGTGGAGGTTCCATTGCAATGGGTTATATCACCCTAGGATTAAATTACCAATGCCGTCCAGTGATTCTAGCGCCGTACAAACCGCGTTGACCATGAGATCTATAATGGCTCGGGGAAGCCAGCCGTATCTTTTCCCTTCGCACGCCAACGGATCGGAGAGACGGTGGGGTGCCGGAGGCACCGCCGCAATAGGTTGGGAAATCCTTTTAAATCCCCATCCATTGGTGATGTTAATCTCTTCCGATCTATGAAGGATTGTCCGGAGTACACCATGAGTAAAGCCGTATTATCGGGGGAAGTCTACTGGAGGTGTAGGGTCGGACAAAAGGGTGGGTTTGCAGTCGCGGAGAAGGCGGTGTGGGCTTGGATCTTACACCTGGCCTCACACCAAAGGAAGTGTGGACGGAGTCTATAGCCCGGTTGGCAACAAGGATAAGGTCTCTTATGGGAAAAGTAACGCACCTCTGCAGAGGATACTGAATTGTGACCGTCACTCCCCGTTCGGGAAGGAAGCTGCGAACGCGGCAGAAAGGAACTCCACGAAGTTCCGGTCAACTCCGTGAAGACCGACGGGCATAGTTTTCGGAATAAAATAAACCTTTTGAAGAAATGTTTATGAAAACTTGCATTGGCCTATGACTTTCTCGGTCTATGGCTGTAGCTAGTGCATGATACACATATTTCCTAATATGAACTTGCCGAGTACGCTCGTACTCATTCTATCTCGTTTGAACCCCCTTCTTAGAGCAAGGCACCGAAGGAGAAACTACCGTGGAACTCGAAGACAAAGGAGTCAACGGCAACGAGATGAAGAATCCAATCAAAGAAGTCAATGGAGTCAACTTCTGCATCAGCTATAAGGGAAACCTAGACTAGTAATAGAAGGGAACCTTTCCCTAATCCTAGCACCGAAGTAGCTAGATTTCTATAGCAAGCCAAGTAGCTCTTGAACTTGAGTTAGCAATAAGATAGATTACGAGTCGTTCTTCTGGAGCTTTATTTGCAGTTTTACCTCACTGTAAAGTAGGAGGTTGTGTGGATCTTATGTAAACTGTTCGTGTGTACTTCTATAGACATACCTTGGACTCGCATATGTTTCGTTGTACCACTCGAGAGATGTAATATGGGTGGAACGGTGTTTCACTTGTGTTATGTCAACGACTTGTGTACTACACCATGCAGTGGTACGCTGGGTCATCACAGCTGGTATCAGAGCAAATGCTTTGACCCTAGGATTAAAACCCTTTAAAGGAGACCTATAGGTTTGGTAGTGTCTATAGGAAGTTATCTTAGCCAAACCAATTATTCTTTTGACTTGAGATGGGTATTCACTTGAGAATAATCCTGACACACTTGAGTCAATCTTTCTTATCTATATTTCTTAAATAAAGTTAGTTACTTATATGGCTTCATTCCAAATAATTAGAACACCATTGGAGCTTAAGATAATTTGTGGTAGTAGACCACAGTTGGTATACAACCCATGGTAGTCCAAAGAGAGGATACAACCACAAGGAAGATATCCTATTGGAAGATGTATACCAAGTCATGTTATGGTTAAGTAAGAGTCATTAAAAATGTCAAATGACTGATGTTAAGTAAGGGAGATAAGTTATATAAGGTAGTTTAGACCTATGATGAGTCAATCATGGGAGGTAAGGAAGAATGATAGGAGTTACATGAGTCTACTTTCAATAATAAACTAGGTACTCATATATGATTCACTTGAGAATCATGGTATGATGGAGTAGAACATCATAAGTACGATAACAAAAGAATGATAAGGAGTAAGGATTTAGGGAATAGTTCGAAAGCTTAGGCCTTAAAATCCTGGAAACTGTGTCAAGAATGTTAGAACTATAGTCCTCAATTTAAAGAAGGCTTATTTAGAGAATATCTCCTAGAGAAAACCTAGAGTTATAGGTGGTATATTCTAAACAATCATGTGTTTAGAATAGACATGTTAGAACTAATTGTATTATAGGAAGTAGTCCTCAATAGCACATATATATGGTATACTATTTGGTTAGTACTTCCAAAGAAAACTAGGTTAACTTCAACTATCCCAGGCCATTTTGTTTCAAGTTGTCTCATTGCAAATGTGCAATTGAGATAAATGTTGAGACAAATAGTAGAAATTCACGTATTTGTGCTAAGTATCACAACCTAAACCTATCTTATGTGGTGTTATATACTACACATCTGATCCTGATGTTTAGGGATGTCTTACCCAACTACTATATTCAGGCATATAAAGATGTGTATTGTATGCACAAAGCTGGATTTTCTTGGATTTTCTCGAATTTTCATTGATTGACTAGATCCATACATGAAGTTTGACTTTGATATGCAAATGCATGTTGCAATATCAAGCTCTTACTTGATGTTATAGGTCTAGAGGGTAAAGGTATTCGTGTGAGGAAGTGACGAATTCTGAAGATTTTGGAAGACAAGATGAAGGTTCACTAGAAGAAGGAAGTACAGTTGTGGGAAGTAACCACACTACTTCAAAGGAAGGACTAATCAAAACTCACTATTATCCTCAATTGAGGAGTACTTCAATATGGAAGTACCATAAAGGTGAGAAAAATAGTGAATATGGAGCAATAGAAGTGGATCCGTATTCATTATGGAAGCAAAGAATGCAAGTGAAGTCACTTACAATACTATTTTCATAGTGTCAACAAGTGGTTTCTTGCAAAACAAACCCTGAAAGAAGGAAAATAGACAAGTGAAGTCGCAACTAGTATAATAAGACCGCAGCTGATATAGGATAATCATGAAAAGGAAAGTATATGAAGTGAGGTATATCTTAACTAAAACTATAAAAGTAGCCACAACTGGTAAGTAGATGTTGACTAGAACCATAGCATAGCTACAGCTGGTATCCAATAAGCCACATCTGGTACTAGGTAGTCTGCAGCTGGTACCAGATAGCCCACAGCCTGAACATTTCTTTACCCTAAAAGAAAGGGGGAATTCCGCAGCTAGTATTTTACAGCTGGTATTCCATAGCTGGTAAATATTTAGTTGGAGGATTCACATCGGATATCCACAACTGTGTGGATACACCGCAAAGAATTCCTCGTGAGACTTTAGATAGGTACAAAATATAAACCAGACTTAAACCAACTACCTAACCTTGGAGTTTAATGATTAGAAGAAAGGAAGTTGAAAGATCATTAGTAAACTCCAAGGGGGAGAGGAAGGCTGAATGAGAAGTATTAAGATATAATATTTGGAGTATGACGGACCAAGAAGAAGGTCTGAACTGAGAGGAAGTCCGATCCTATTTTCATAAGATTGGTGGAAGTATCCATATAATAGTACTCTCAGGAGGTTGTCAGACCAGAAGCCGAGGTTCATATCTCGAGGAAGTAAAGGTTAGACCTTAACTTGAGTGGGTAATTGTAATTACTCGAAACCAAGAGAACCCAAGTAAGTCTAAGATAATGAAGTTGGATGAAGAAGATATCGGAGAACAGTCAAAGCATAAGAAGATACTATACGAAGGAGTTTGACCATACTAAAACATAAGCCTATTAGAAAGATTCCTTTCATGGAACCTAAAGAAACCAAAAGAAAAATAACTAGCTTTAAACTAGAAGCCATGATTGGATGGACTAAATGAGTCTAATCCATTCGTAGGACTAAACAACCAGGACCATGCCTATCGTAATACTTTACCAAGTACCATTACGTTCGTTATGATAGTAAGGGAAGACAATACCCTACCTTAAATAAATCTTTTAAAATTAAGGTTAGAGTATCGCAGCTGGTAAATCATAGTGCCATATTACACCGCAGTCTGGATTACCGCAGCTGGTAGAACCAAGCTTTGAGTACCCGGATAGGAAGATGTCACCACAACCATTAGGAAAGTCCATTAACACAATAAGATGTCTTAATCCAAGAATTTTTGGATAGTAAGCCTATAAGCTTAGAGTGTTGGAAGAAATCATAGAATTGAAGAAAATATTAGTACCAGACATCAGAAGACTCCAGGAAGGATCTGGATAAGGGATATATCCAATTATATCTAGTATGATCACCATGGAGTTGAAGGATGGTGATCTGTTCAAGACATTTCAACATTCCGAAACATGAGAGCGTTCGAACTTCGGGACGAAGTTCGGCTTTAAGGGGAGAGGCTGTAATATCCCAGGTTTAGAGGCAATAAAATGAGAGAACACCAAAGTGTGCATTGCATTCATGCATAGAAAATCCGGGGAATTTTCGCGCTTCAAATAAAACTTACCACGATCACCGAAGTTTCACTTGACTTGCTGGAATTGAAGTAGATCATCAAGTCAAGCGCTATAAACTTCACTCGTGATCTTTGTTAAAACCTTGTTTTGGGTAGAGATGATTTGATCTATGGATTAGATCAAATGGAATTATATTTACAACAACACATTCTTTAAGAATCAAACCCTAACTTATTAACACTTAAAAGTTAGCAACTACCTTTGTGTGTAAATTAAATTCACTTATAAATAAGGTAAACCACAGGGTCTAAAGTGCATAAAAGCCCCACATTCTTATTTAAATCATAACTTATTAAATACATGGAATATCATAAAACTAAATCCATTTACATTACAAATTATAGTTCAAACTATTTGAATAAAACTAACTAGGAGTATTTTGAAACTCATATGATCATGCCTTGGTGAAATCAAACCCAACTATCCAAAATTGAGAAATAACCTTCAACCTTAACCTTTTTACCAATACTATAATGTAAATACAATCAAAGATGGTATGATGACTCATCCACAATAATAAAACCATCCACAAGATATTTAGTAGCAAATGCCACTTGGCTATTCAAAAATAAATCATATGAGAGGATAATCTCTATGCCACATATGGGATGAAAATATCTACATGACTTGTTTTCCAAGCTATGCCACCTCATGCTCAAAGGATTGCTATGGATGAGAGCATGACAACCAAGCACCTTACTCATCCCACTAAAACAAGAGTCACCACATATGTGTCATGATATTAGAGCTTGCCCAAGTCTATAAATAGAGCCACACCCTTCATCCCTTTGCTCATCTTGTAGCATGATACATGTGAACAAACACATAGAGCCACTCCATATGAATTAGCTAGGATCAAGATGAAGAAGCTAGGAGGTGGAGGCATACCACAAGAAGAAGGTTTATCAGATTTCCTGAAGAACAAGCTACAGAATATTGCAAGGTAGAATCCCTAGGCAAACCATATATTTATAGGATCATATCATCATCTCTTGAGTAGAACCTTAGTAAAACAATTCTATAATCATCACAATTTGGTACTAATTAGAAACCTAAGAATCTAAGTGAGTGTGATGAGAGGAATGATAAAGAGTGATTAGTGAGGAATAAGTGGATATTGTCTAATGCATGACTATACCTTGTAGATATAGATGATCAGTTAAACCCATGTTATTAATAGATCTCATCTATCACATAAAATAATAAGTATATCACTAGTAGTTAATCCCAAACCAATCCTCATGCCTTGTGTAGAGGAGTAATCCTAGTCAATTAAACATAACCTAACTATTGCTCACATCCTAAACCTAGTGGTGTATCACATTGGTGATCACTACTAAAAAACCTAGACCAAGTCTGAAATCCAACCCATGGATTACTTTGGATTATAAGTAGAACCCTGCCATGCCTCATGTCTATTTTATACTTCAATTAGTGAAGCATCACCAAAACTATAAACCTTTCACCTAGGAATCAGTTCACATAAAATATTAAACCCTACCTTTCCATCCTAGTAGACCAAATGAAGTAGTGTTCTATAAATTAAACCATCATTAGCAAATGCATTGTTAATTATAAACATAGGATCCATCTTAATTAGTTCAAGCTAAAGTTTACTAAAACCAGATTAGTGATTATAGAACTTTCTTAACCATCTTCTTAAACCTTAAGAACTATCATTCACATAAAATCATGAACCAATTCCATTTCCTTTACCATTTGTTAAACCCCATAATTAAATTATATGTGAATGATCACTATGGTTAAGCACTAGAAAAATAGAAGGTGTTCACCATGCACATATTCTAAATTTCAAATCGCTTAAAAACAGGTTTAATTCCTTAATTAACAAAGCAATTGAGATAAACCCTAAAATCATTTCTATTTGAAAACTTGAATTGTGTCTCATAAGAACACAAAATAAATCAATTATATAATAGTTGTTTGGAAATAAAACAATACAGTAGATGGCATTATCAAATTATTTTGATATTCAAATATTTTTGAACCTGTAAAGCAAAACCAGAATCAAAATTTGAATTCAAATCACAAATAGAAAACAGAAAATAAAATAGAAAAGAGAAGAGAGAGAGGAGCTTACTCGTTGGACCAAAGCAGGCCACCGCAGCCCACGTCGCCAGCCCAGCCCATAAACGAAACAGCCCAGATACCGTTTCGGCTCGCTTTAAAATTCGTGCGAGGCAAGTCATCGTCTCCTTCTTCTTCTGCGGAGACGACAACGCAGAGGAGGAGCCGGCCACCTCACCGTTGGCGATAGGGACGGCCTCGGACGCCGCAGAAGCTTCCAGAACCCTTCCCTATATCTCTCGCGTCCGAGCCTATCCGAAGACGTCAAGATTCGTGCCCAAATGCAACTCACTGTCACCGTCGTATCTCCACCCCTGCCGCCGGCGAGATGACGCTTCTGACCACCTCGAGCTCTATAAATATGTCTGGAGCTTCTCCAGGAAACCCTAGCACCTCGCCGCCCATCCATTGCTTCCCAGACATCCCCTATCTCTCAAATTCGTCCACTTTCTGTCACCGGCGTCGATCAAGAACACGGCGGAGGAGGTCACCCCAGCCTCTGGCGTGTGGTCCAGGAGGAGCCCCTGGACTCAAGGAGCATCTGGGAGAAGCCCAGCATCCAGGGGAGCCGTGTGGAGGATCGATTTCATTGTTCCCTTCCGCAGCAGTTCGTCGGGAGATCGCCAATCGTCGTCGTCTCCGTCGACCATCGCCGGAGCCGACCACGCCATCGTGTTCAGGGTAAGCTTGCGCATCTGTAGAGCCTACTCTCGCATCCTAGAAGCATCTGTAGCTCCGGATTGATAGTTGGCCGAGTGCACCGCCGCGGGACATGATTTCCGATGAAGCTCCGGTGACCTATAGCTTGTTCCACCACCACCATAGTGTTCACCATCTTCTTCTCGTTCGATCGGTACCACCCACGTATCCAGGGGTGCCTTGTAGCGGCGGCGCCACCGTGCTCTGGTCGCCGGCGTTTAAACGTCGGCAAGGTCAAAACTCACGGTCAATCTTGACCAGTCCTTGCTCACGTGGCATCCAACGTGGCAGTAGCCCCACCTGTCTGTCTCTGGGTGTGTAACCGAATCGGTATGTCTAGCCTTTTCACTTAATTTCAAATTCCAGAAAATGTCTGAAACTTTGCAAAATCATAGAAATTTCATTTCAACTCAGAAAAATGCAAATAATATATCAAAATGCTCACAAAAATAAACTCTACTCAAATAAAATATAAAACAAAAATGTGTGTTAAAATAATAATTCACTTATTTTTAACCTTATTAATTATGACATTTCAATTATTTATAATACAATTTGAATTCAATAAATTGTTAAGTGTAAAAATTAAATTTTAACTATTCAGTAACTAAGTAAAATGTTAGGATTAATTTTATTTACCATATTTGCATTAACTTAATTATTAGTGGTAATTCATAAACCCTAATTGCAAATTACTATTTTCCATTTTCTTTAAATAGTAATAACTCAAGAAAATATTATAAGCCAATATTATTTTGGTAAATCAAAACTTATTTACTTAAACATCTTTAGTTAACAAGTTAATTATTTTAAACCCTAATAACAATTATTAAACCCTGATTCTAAATTAAACCTAAATAAGAATTACCCTAATTATTAAATCTTGTGGAGATTAATAAAATGTTAAACCATTATTAATTTGATTCAAAGTAATTAGTAACCACAACTCTATTACCAATTATCATTTTAGGAGTTGTGCCATAATTTAGAAACCCTAAGTTTAATATTAAGTAAAACCTAGATCTCATTATTTTATGTGATCATGTCAAAATGTTAAACCCTAAAACCCTAGTTGTTTATCACATGTGATCATGTGAATATCACCTTACATAGAGAACCTTATTATGTGACCAACAAATACAAGTCAGGATCTACCAACATAGAACCAATTCACATGAGTCATCCTTTCATGTCTCTATTTCCAATTTAAAACCTATATGATCCACTAGTGCCACCTAGGTAGAAACCCTAACTTATTAATTGAATTAGTACCATTGATCACCACTCTTATATACCATACCATTAAGATCAACCTCAATCATTAAAACCTAGTATCAACTTTGTGTAGCAAATCACATCACATGCTCCTATCCAACTAAACCATACTTAGGAAATGATAAGTCACTTAGCTTAGAAACTACTAATGAATACTTAGTGAAGCAAGTGAGAAACCATAGTAAACCCTAGTAGCTAATTTATAGAACCATATGGATAACCATCCTTTAATATAATGCCTAGGAAAAACCATAGTAATAAACCTACTAATATTTGCTACATGTAGATCACTTCTACTTAAGCACCAACCAGACCCTATTAGTAAACCCTAATAGCAATTAGCTCCTATTTAAAGTAGTTCATATTCTTATTTTAACCTTCTTATTTTAACCTGTTATTCAAAAGTTATTCTTTTGAAGTACAAATGTCAATCAAACCATAGAAGCCCTAGTTCTTATTTGAAATACTCATTATTTCTTAAACTACATGTTCTTCAAAAGTTATTCTTTTGAAGTATAGTATAAGTAATCATCAACCATGTCCTGTAGAACTTAAAATTGACAAGCTGTTCTTCACATATTATTCCACTACTATTCTTTATGTGTATGATTGTTATGATGTCTTATATCACTTGATTATGATGCTAATATAACCAAACCCTAATAAGAACCTTGTTTGAGAACCATTCTAAAAGTGCAACCAACCCTAAAGAAATCTTTACAACTCACATATCTTAGATCATCAAGGTTAGCTTACGCTCGAGGCGATTGCATCTCATACTATGCATTATAGCATCTTTGCCAGCTTCTTTAAACATTGTCCTTACCGGACGATGATGGTATTTCAGAATTTGGAGTTATCACGTATCGAAGCTTTTGCCCGCATAATCTTGCGAGTCAAGAAAGGCAAGTTCATCGCTTGCTCATGTCATTTGATTATTTTTATCAAACTATATGCAAAGTACTATACTTATCACTCATGCATTGAAAAGCAAATATTATTTTACAATTATGAATATGACTATGTGGTGGGCAATGGAACCATGGTATGTGTTGATATGGTGGAGGTTCCATTGCAATGGGTTATATCACCCTAGGATTAAATTACCAATGCCGTCCGAGTGATTCTAGCGCCGTACAAACCGCGTTGACCATGAGATCTATAATGGCTCGGGGAAGCCAGCCGTATCTTTTCCCTTCTGCACGCCAACGGATCGGAGAGACGGTGGGGTGCTGGAGGCACTGCCGCAATAGGTTGGGAAATCCTTTTAAATCCCCATCCATTGGTGATGTTAATCTCTTCCGATCTATGAAGGATTGTCCGGAGTACACCATGAGTAAAGCCGTATTATCGGGGAAGTCTACTGGAGGTGTAGGGTCGGACAAAAGGGTGGGTTTGCGATCGCGGAGAAGGCGGTGTGGGCTTGGATCTTACACCTGGCCTCACACCAAAGGAAGTGTGGACGGAGTCTATAGCCCGGTTGGCAACAAGGATAAGGTCTCTTATGGGAAAAGTAACGCACCTCTGCAGAGGATACTGAATTGTGACTGTCACTCCCTGTTCCGGGAAGGGAACTGCGAACGCGGCAGGAAAGGAACTCCACGAAGTTCTGGCAACTCCGTGAAGACCGGCGGGCATAGTTTTCAGAATAAAATAAACCTTTTGAAGAAATGTTTATGAAAACTTGCATTGGCCTATGACTTTCTCGGTCTATGGCCGTAGCTAGTGCATGATACACATATTTCCTAATATGAACTTGCTGAGTACGCTCGTACTCATTCTATCTCGTTTGAACCCCCTTCTTAGAGCAAGGCACCGAAGGAGAAACTACCGTGGAACTCGAAGACAAAGGAGTCAACTGCAACGAGATGAAGAATCCAATCAAAGAAGTCAATGGAGTCAACTTCTGCATCAGCTATAAGGGAAACCTAGACTAGTAATAGAAGGGAACCTTTCCCTAATCCTAGCACCGAAGTAGCTAGATTTCTATAGCAAGCCAAGTAGCTCTTGAACTTGAGTTAGCAATAAGATAGATTACGAGTCGTTCTTCTGGAGCTTTATTTGCGGCTTTACCTCACTTGTAAAGTAGGAGGTTGTGTGGATCTTATGTAAACTCGTTCGTGTGTACTTCTATAGACATACCTTGGACTCGCATATGTTTCTGTTGTACCACTCTGAGAGATGTAATATGGGTGGAACGGTGTTTCACTTGTGTTATGTCAACGACTTGTGTACTACACCATGCAGTGGTACGCTGGGTCATCACATGCATGCTCTCCGTTATTAGTAGAGGCTCTGGCCAAGTTTGTACTCTTAACTCCAAGAGGGGGTATTTATGCTCGATAGTGGGTTCATGCCTTCATTGACACCTGGGACAGTGACAGAAAGTTCTAAGGTTGTGATGTGCTGTTGCCACTAGGGATAAAACATTGATTCTATGTCTAAGGATGTAGTTGTCGATTACATTACGCACCATACTTAATGCAATTGTCTCGTTGCTTAGCAACTTAATACCGAATGGGGTTCGGATGATAACCTGAAGGTGGACTTTTTAGGCATAGATGCAGTTGGATGGCGGTCTATGTACTTTGTCGTAATGCCCAATTAAATCTCACTATATTTATCATATCATGTACATGCATTGTTATGCCCTTCTCTATTTGTCAATTGCCCGACTGTAATTTGTTCACCCAACATGCTTTTATCTTATGGGAGAGACACCTCTAGTGAACTGTGGACCCCGGTCCTATTCTTTACATAGCATACAATCTACTGCAATTGTGTTTTACCGGTTTTCTTGCAAACAATCATCTTCCACTCGATACGTTTAATCCTTTGTTACAGCAAGCCGGTGAGATTGACAACCTCACTGTTTCGTTGGGGCAAAGTACTTTGGTTTTGTTGTGCAGATTTCACGTTGGCGCCGGAATCCCTGTTGTTGCGTCGCATCACATTTCGCCACCATCAACCTTCAACGTGCTTCTTGACTCCTACTGGTCCGATTAAACCTTGGTTTCTTACTGAGGGAAACTTGCCACTGTGCACATCATACCTTCCTCTTGGGGTTCCCAACGGATGTGTACATCTACGCGCATCAATGATCTTGTAGAGCTCGTTTCTAGCTTCCAAATGAGTCCAAGATCATCAAAATCGAAATCTAGATGCTTGAATTATGGTAGTTTCAGTTTCAACTATTTTTGTCTTTCCCATGGCTGGAGACTCCGGCCTCAGGGGGCGGAGACGCCCGTCTGAACCCTGTTTCTCTCCGTCTCGAAGCGTGCCTTCCTCCCTGTATTGGGAGGCATAGTCTCCGGTACAACTGATACTGCAACGGCGAGTGGGCGGGGGGGAGCTATAAAAATCCCCCTTCTTTCCCATTGGTTGGTTGCCTTCTCCTCGAAGCTTCGGGATGCCCATGCAAATTCCCCTCTTTATGTGGGAATCCCTAGTTGGAGAGAAATTTGGTGTTCGTCCTCCTATTTGTTCTTCCAGTAGATTTTGTAGCTTTGGTGGAATTTGAGAGTGTAGGATTTGAGCATTTTAGTGGTGTTCTTGCTATCACATTTGGTGCGTCGGTTTGAGTTCTCCACGGACTTCATCATGTTACGAGAAATTATTACCCCTGATACCAGCAGAGCTTCGTGGTGCTCGTTGTGAAACCGAACGGTTAGAGAATCTTATCCGATCTAGTAATCTTTAGGCATGAAGCGTCCACTCGACTACACCGGTGGGGCGCTTTGGAAAACAACACTTCCACCAAATCGATGGGTACAAGCATCTAACATGCATCCGACAGATCTTCATCTTGCCATGACAAGAATTCTAGGACCGCCTCCATTACTAGCGAGACCAGCAGCCCCCATGCCGCCAGCCAGTCTCCCAGTATGAAGGGTAGAAGAGTAGAGGGCAACCCAGTGCACGAATGCGGGTCGTCGCTGTCTTGGTCAAGGCCACAACAGACTCCCAGTAGCACACGCGTCGGGCCCCTCAGGCCTTGATCGGGGCCCTAGAGCCCCAGATCGCAACCCATCAGCCGTTGCATGCCATGCGAGCAGAAGGATGGCCGCACCGGCATCGCACCACGAGTTAAGATCCTTAGTTTTAACCCGGTAATTCCTCTCCACGAATTATCGAATCTGTAAACTTTTCTCCAGCTTGCAGCAGCAATCGAAATTCTACACCACTCGAGCTAACTTCTTCATGTAGTTTTATAGGAAGTAATGGATCAGGAACAAACACCCGAGTATCCACCCAAACAACATTAAAATTACATTATCTATCAAACTTAATCCATTAATGCCCTTCAGTTACACTGTTTTCTGAATAATTGAACGCCCAACTAAAATCAATTGAAATCATGTGCTGAAGACAGACTAACGGGGCGTTGGCCGCCTATGCTTCTTGTTAATCTATATATATATATATACAATTATTTTTTCGAAATGGGAGCATCACCCCGGCTTGTGCATCGACCGGTGCACACAACCTTTTTCATTATTTATCAACGAGAGATAGCAAAGGCTATACAAATATTATACAAGGCAAAGCAGCCAACACAACACCACCAAGAACCACTATAGATATATGAAGGAATCTAAATGTGTTAAAATTACATCCACAGCGAATAGCGACAACCTTCCAGGGCCAACAAAGAACTGATCGTCTACCTAAGCAGCACCTGCTGGCGCCTTTGCATCACCAATCTTTACTTGGATCTCTTGTAGCAGTACAATTTTTCTTTTTTTTTGCTGTTACTTTGCTCTGTACTACTGGCCTTGAACCTTGAACTGCTGACGCATCAACTCAAATTTTAGTACACCGACAGAGTACAATCGATCGATTGATCTGGTGGAGCAAGAACTATTACGTCCTGAAGGAGACCCGTATAACATCCACAGGAATGGACGAGATGTATATATACTTGGGTGTTGTCTTCTGCCTAATTGTACCTTAAATTTCCCGGGCCGGGGAACTGATGGATATCAGTTGTAGTCTCCGCCCCGCCCGGGCTTGGTCGGCAGCCTCTGCTGCTGGACGACGAGTCGCGCCGGGAGCGGCCGGCCGGTGCCGGAGCCTCCGCAGCTGCGGCACTGCTTGCGGCCGGACCCAGAGCAGGTCCCGCAGCCGACGTCGCCGTCGGACCAGCGGTTGCAGAGGCACTCCTCCCGGCCGGTGCCGCTGCACGTGGAGCAGCGCGGCCGCGCGTCCCACCTGGAAGCCGCCGGCAAGCCGTCCGTCCGGTTCGCCATGGCCAAGCCCGCCAGCATCCCTAGCCCAGCTGACGCGATCACTATTGGCCCAACCATCTTTGCCGCTCCAAGAACCTCTCTTTCTTCCGCGCTCGGATTGCTAGCTTGCTACTGGAGCTGGAGAATGGAGATGCACCAAGCAAGGAGGATGAGGATGAAGAGGATGAGGATGAGGAAGATGAGGAGTTGTTTTCTTGCCGTATATGCTGCTGGCCTCGTACTTGTAGGAGTGGAAAAAGATTTGAGCGTGTGTGTGGCCGGGAGGTGACGGCGAATATGTGTTGGAGAGGAGGCTACCGCGGCGGTTCTGTCAGCCGGGGATATTTCGTGTAAGAGAAGGGGGTTGCGTGCCGGCTGGTGTGTGGGTGGTATTCTAGCTTGGAGGCTAGCGGAGGCGGGGAAGGGAAAGCGTGTCCGCCTTGTAACCTTTGCTTGCCTGCTTGGTCTGCATCTGTCGGCTACTCGGCTCCGCTGAGAGTTGTACGATTCTCTTGCGCCTTGCGGTTTCGTGCGTGCTGCTGCTGCTAGCTGCTTTGCCTGTCAGCTTGCTGTACGTGGGTGGCTTGGGTTTATTATGGACTATTTTCCCTTTCGGGTGTTTCTTTTTGAGCAAAATGCATGGTGGGTAACTAAACTTTTCGGCCGGATTTTTTGGCGAAACACAGTGCCGCACTCACAAATATCTGTATACAGACACTTCTATGAAAACATGTACGCACACCCTACCGCACGAGCATCTCTAAGAAACTGATTCGATGGATCTTAAAATTGACGAAGTTACCAGATTCGATCAGGTCATAGTACACACGAAATACTCTATTACGATCATCAAAGATGTTACGTGCGTGCGCAGACGGTCACCATTGCTGGATTCGATCAGGTCATCGTACACGCGAAATACTCAATTGTCCGACCCACCATTTAGTATCAATGCCCCCCCCCCCGCGCCTCCACTCCCTAGTAACAGTGGACATCATGATGTGCCTTGCCTCCAATACCACAAACCCGATCATTTCGAGGACAAGCATAGAAGGGAGAGGGAACAACACAACACTACGAACGGGGAGGGTAGGTTCGCAGTGGTTTTCATAGATGTGCGCATGGAGAACGGTCGATGTGGCGCAGCCGCGATGGTCGGAGGAGGCGGCGATGATGCACCCCAGTCTCCCGGAAGGGGCTCCACCTACCGTCTATGGTAAGTACCGGAATTATACCCAACATAGACACACATCCATGTTTTTTTGTTGCGATTAGGGTTTTGACCATGCTATTAGTGTGTTGTTGGTCCATTAGTACCAGTTTTAGCGCTAGAATATTGCAATGAATGTGGTCTGGTTTGGGCAATGGCGTTGGGCTGAGGCTTTTGATAGGGTTTACAGTAATATGTTTGTTTTGTGGTTCAAATGTTTGTGATATGCAAAGTGTATAATGTAGTGTATGCTGGTATTGTTATTTTTTTAATTCAGATAAACCATGGGGCTATTTTCTTGGCACCGGAACTAATAGGAGCTATGTCAATGGTCATGTGAGTTGGTATAATAATCTTGAGAGTGTGACATGGTCACCTTTGATGCTGGAAAACATTATTGAGAAGATTGGTTATGAAAGGTGGATTACAAGTTTATTACCGTATCCCAACACTGTCACTTAAAGGGAATGGTCTCAGAGAGATGAATATGACATTGATCAAATGGTCACATTTCCGCCATGTGTACATAACTTCATTTCTCCATATTTGGATCATGATGAGACTTTCAGAGCAAGAAACTCTGATGTTGTTGTGCAGTTTGAAGTGGCTGGTCTGCTACCAATTATTATCCCTATAAAACCAACTGCGAGGTCTAAACCAGAGGTAAACCAATTGCAAGGTCTGAAATAGAGGTGTGTGCAAGTCAAGTTCAGAATACATCTGAAGAAGAAGCCCATGTCCCTTTACAAGTTCTGTATGCAGAGAGAAGTGAGCATGATGAGGATTGTATTGTTGGTAAGACAAGTCAGAACAAGAGGAAAGCCATTGTTATTGAAGTAGATGAATCAAAAGCATGTAAGAATGGTAGTGATGATGAGAAAAAGTCAGACTTTGGTCCTCAAGTCATAGTTGATTTTATCTTAGACATAAGTGAAGACGATGATGGCGACCTTCTTGAAGACAATTTAGATGATGGGATGATGGCAATTGTAGTGAATAGGAGGCAGGGAGTTCGCACAACAAAGGAAATGAGAGGTTTGCGAAGGAAAAAAAAACTAGAGGAAGATGGCCTGCGGGACAACATTCAGATGAAGAAGCAGTTTCTATGAGGAAAAACATTTAGAGAAGTTGATTTTCAAGACATTTAGAGAAGTTGATTTGCAAGATCTAAATTTTCGGGAACGGCAAGATCTACAAGTGTAGGTCGAGCTACATGTAGCTCTTTAAAAAAAACATTTAAAGTTTAAAAAAATCCAAAATTAAATTTACATGTAGACAACAGTGTGATCTACAAACACGGAAAACCTCAACTCGAAATTCCTTAAATCTGGGGCTGTGCAAAAATGTCAAATTTTGATAGCTATAGTAGTGAAAAGTGTAAGATTTTAAACTCTCAAAATCAGTCAAATTTTGTCATTTTTGTGGAGCCTCGAATATAAGGTATCTCGAGTTCAAATTTTGCAAATTGCTACATCACATCATTGTCTATGTCTTGATTTTCTGAGGTTTTTTTGAACTTGAAAATCTAAATTGCTGATTTTGAAAGAAAAAATGAGCTACATGTAGCTTGGGCTACAAAACTTCACTCCTCTGCGTATACTTACATCGATATGCATTATATCACCTTTCTAATGAATGACAGAAAAGAGGATTAAAGCAACATATGGTGATGAGTGCTAATCATGTAGAGCAATGTCTAGCCCAGAGTAAGCCTTTCCAGTTTAAGCTCTACATTTCTAGACAGCCCTTATTCCAAAGGAAGTGAGTGCCAAAGCGAAAATCTAGTAAAGATGGTATATGCGGGGGGGTTTTATAGCAGTAGGACCAAGTGCTTCAGAATTAAGAAGTTCAATGGTGAGGGAACTTGTAGTAGCACATTTAGGGTGCATGGGTTCACATCAAATTTTCTAGCAAAGAAATATGTGAAGAGTTTCGGTCAAGATATGGATATGAAGAACTTCTCAAGAATTGTGTGAAGATCAAAGCCCCGAAGGGATAGGAAGCTACCTTTGAAGGTCATATATAGTGATGAAGGAGCATAATACAACATGGCCTGTGCAAACGAAACAAAAGAAGTAATCCATAAAGTATCTTTTTTTCCTTTCATTAGGTTAGAATGTTAGTCCAACGACACCTAAATTATTCTCCATTTTATGGAATTCTTCATGTCAAGCAAAACACAAATTCTTCTTCTGGTTATTACTACATGACAGACTGAACACAAGAAACTTGCTGAGAAGGAAGAATTTCATGTTGCAATCTTATCAGTGTATTGTGGAAAGTTGCAACGAGGAAGAAACTCTAGTTCACCTATTCTGGGCTTGTTCATTTGCAAAGAAATGCTGGGATTTCATTAGTCCACAGAGAAATAGAAGCTTATCTATTCTTGAAGCGTTTGAAGATATGAGAGTTAAAATGAAACTACCTTTTGCCATGGAGGTTTTAATACTGGCAGCTTGGGGTATTTGGATAGTCAGAAACAACAAAATTTTCAAGGATCAAAATGCCGAGTTTAATTCTTGGAAAGCAATCTTCCTTCAAGAACTAAGATCGCTGGTGCATAGAATGAAGAAGAAGCATGTAAATTCTCTTAAGGAATGGATTCAATCTTTAAGTTAGTGTTAATTTTAGGTTTCTCTTTGTTTCTCCTCTTTTTTTATGAGAGTTTCTCACTCTCTTCTTTTGTAATTATGGATGTTTTTATATTAAATTAATAAAAATTGCAGGGGGCTTTTGCCCACTGTTTTACTCAAAAAAAATGTTAGTCCAAGATATGCTCATTGAGTATTATGGCATGCAAATTAGGATTAGTTGGTTCTATTTGTTTTTAACACATGGGGGTGTTGGAGGCGCCAAACTTTATTCATCTCATAGGTAAGGTAGTTTGCAACATGAAGTACAATTCCATGGAGAGAAAGATTTTGGAAAGGTATAACTATAGGGAAATTGTCTTGAATATGAGCTTAATTAGAACAACTAAAAATAGGCATGAACTTAGTTTGTCTGATTTTCTAATGTGCACAATTGTGAGCGACACCATTCATATTTATCTTTATGTGATAGATCCTTGTCTGGAAATTCATGGAAGCTTTCTTGTTGGTCTTAGCTTCCAACATAAGAGGTCTTTGAACATAAGAAGTCAAGCATGATATGCACTTTTTGAGCTGCATTTACCTGTTGGTGTTAGCTTCCAAAATAAGAAGTCTTCATCCCGAGGGCAGATGATAGGTGTGTTTTAAGTATTAGCAGCCCTGAGTGCTTCATAAAGAGCGTCAATGAGCTGTTGATTCCAGACTTGTTGAACTGCAAGCCACAAGTATTTTACTTGGGCTGGGTATGCGTAGCAGTTGGGCTGAATAATAAGCGAGTCGTAGATTTGAGCCCAGTTATTGCACCACGAAGATCTCTGTATAGCGATTTGGCATTGAGAAATTTGGTAGAAGGAATGGGCTTGAAGGACTTGAAGCATTTTAATAATTGAGGCCCAGACGTCCGACTTAGGTACATTTAAATTTGGGCACCAAATGGAGAAGTCTGGAAAGTATTTTGATTTAAGAATAGTGTGGAGGAAATGGTTTGGTTGATCTACAATTCTCCAAGCAGCCATAAGAAAGCCATTGATTCATGACTTTCAACACTACTAGGAAAAGCCTTATTGTTGGTGCACCAAAAAACCTATTGCCAACGTGCCATCCTAATGCATCGGCGGTAGCAAAAATACTTTCGGTGCACCAACTAGCTAGATGCACCGGTTGTAATATTTCCAGAATTCAAATAAATCCTAATCTAGATCTTGATAGAGATCGAGATATGTTCATCGGCATGGAGATGCTCCACCGTGTCCGTAGTCGTGGTCGCCACCTTGGTCATGGCCGTCAACGCCTTGGTCTTCTCTGTGCTCATGTAGTAGCTCCCCGAAGGGAGTAGCTCGCCTGAGAGGGTAGTTCGCTAGAGGAAGGTCGAGGAGGTGGTCGCCAGAGGCATCCATGGCCAGAGGTAGGTCGAGGAGGTGGTCGCCGGACGGAGTAGGAAGAAGAAGTAGCTAGAGAAGGTGGTGGCCGAAGTAAGGGAAAGGAAGGAGGAGGGGGAAGAAGGTGGAGAGGAGGAGAAAGTGAAAGATCAAGAGAGAAGAGGAAAAGGAGGAAGGAAGAGTGAAGAGGTAAGAGGTAAGAGGGTGGTCGCTTGGCTGGTTTTCAATATATAGCATAGCTTATCGCCGGTGCACCAATATGGTGGTGCGCCAGTGGTAAAAAAAATAAAAAAAAATCATCAAAACCTTAAATCTTAGTAAGCTCCTATTTTATTATTGATTTTGAGGAATCTAAAAATCGGTAGACGGCCATAGGTCTTTGAATTTGGATGTAACTTTTTCGTAGATACATTTTCATATAAACAAATATTTTTTCGAAAGTCGTATGCAACCAGAAAAAGGCGTTTTACCGAAACATGATACCATTTTGCATAGTATATTGAAATTCAACTTCTTAAATTTCCAAACAACTAGGACACATAACACATGATCATCTCGAAGAATTTTAATTTTTGAAATTTGTATCATTTTTCAAAACCAAAAAGGCGATGGGGGGTGGGGTGGATTAAAAAACCGGACCTCGTCGACCCTTATTCCTGGCGCGCCAATTTTACACTGAGCCGGTGGTATTTGAGCACCACCGACACCCATAAAATTGTTGCACCGACTGTAATATAGTGCACGGGTGGTACCTCAGGGCCTATAGCTGTTTTCTTAGTAGTGTGAATTCTTTACACCTAATTATCCCTCCTTTTTGGAAAACAAATGTCTTTCGAGGCTCTCAAGCACAGGCTTCTTGCATTTGTTTTGTCTCTTATACCCGCCCACTAAAAATTCCTGGTGATAGGTGTCAGCTTTGCAGTAAACTTTTTGGTGAATAGAATATTTAACATATAATAGACTGGTATAGAGGAGAATATAGATTTGATTAATTCAAGTCTAGTTGCATGAGAGAGCTAATCTTCTTTATAAGTTGAGAGTTTGGATTTAAATTTATATATAAAAAATTGTAAGCATTAGTTTTGTTTTTACATGGGATAATCAGAGGGTGCCTTAGATATATGAAGTTGTTGTTGTTCGGAACAACTAAAATTTTCTTTATGAAATGGGTTTGCTAGGAATACTTGCTAAAAATAATTCTAGATTTTTCCAAGTTTGGAGTTTGGCTAGGTAAATTGCAAATTCATGTAGTATTTGCTTCAGTCCTGTTGATTCATGGACAGTAGCTTGACCACATACGAGTAGATCCTCTACAAAAAAAGGAGCAAGTGGGTCGAGGGGCAGTTTGGTCGTAGAGTTATTCCTGCAAAACTGTTAGTTGTAATTGGTACACCAGCTGAGTTTTAAATCATATGAATGCTAGTATATCATAGCTGGAATTCTCAATTTGATGGATGATCAAAGGTTTTTGGAATTACCCAAAATATCGAGAAGACCTGCATTTACAAAAAAAAAACTAAGTGGGAGCTAAATAGCTTTCCCAAGTCTCATATGAGATGACATAATTGAGTGAGAGCTAGTGAACCTCCATCCTATATGTGTTGACATATTTGAGTGGGAGCTAACGAACATTCTAATATGTATATGACATATTATGAGTATTATGGTACTATGATTATTTAAGATAACAAGTGTTCTATGAATGAAATAGAAAATTAAAACATTAAAAGGTCTATAAAGATAGATCGATACGTTTAATAAACATTAAATTAAAATTACCCTATTGGATAGGATTCTGAAGGAGTTCAGAATAGTTCAAGGAAAGAAGAATTTCTAGCTTGTATAACTGGGTGGAGCATTGAGATGATCTCAGTGTTACAACAGTGGTTGAATGAAAGAAAGGGGATGTTCTACATTCCCTATGCCTTGGTCATAGAATTCTGTCATTAAACCATGTTGTAAATGACATAATGTGATACAGGATTTTAGGCAGTAGAATAGGTTCCAAAGTGATTTCTGAGTAAATCGTTGAACAAAAGATAAGATCTTTCACAATTGTCTAATGAGAACTGAGAATATGCTTCTGGTCTCTAAAGGATAGTAAACATGAACCATAAGATGTTGCGCTAGTCCAAGTTAGGATACCTTTTTAGAAGATTAGAAACCTCGCATTAATAAAAGCCTTAGAGTTGAAATAAAGCAAGATTAAACATTGAAGATGCATTTGATGCATTTCCATTTAAACCTACATCGGCTGAGAAAGTTCGAATTTTATCTGAGCATGTTTTCTAGTATACATGACAAAGTAAGTGGAAGTCTGTTTTGACCAAATAAAACGTTATTGTGTACACCGGAGGAAAATATCTCACTCTACTGCCAAACGTATAATTGTAAAATTATCATTTTAATGATACAGTAATGTCAAACAAGGTGACACTAACAATTTGCAAAGAACATACGGATCTGAGTAATTCGGGCTGTTAAAAACCTCTTCCACGAGCAAGCATGATCAATAGCACATGCATAAGTGTATGGTGTGTTATTAATAGTAAACAAATGCAATTGGATTATTTTTATGCTAGTGCAAGTGGAAGACTGTTGAAGATAGTGCCATAGAGAAAAATAATAAGGGGTATTTATTATTATATCTCAAAATTTCATAATAGTTTCATCCTATGCTATAAATGTATTAATCGGAGACAATGATATACGTGTGATATTGTAAACAAACTAGGGTCGCGTCCCTAGTGAGCATATATGCGAACTACCTCATTGTGGTCATTCGATGATCGAGGCTTTCCCATCATGGAAATTTATGTCAATTGACAATGAGATCATATCATTAGGTGAATGATATGATGGACATACCCAAAATATGTATTGCAACGTGATCGAGTCACAAAGTTCAACATTGCAATATCTATGAAAGCATAGCGACCTAATCATTAGACCATGAGATCGTATCTAATCGCTATCACGGGAGGCTGACTTAATTGCATCGACCGTCACTCCATAATAAGGTGATCATAAAGGTTCTCCCGGGTATTCCGAAGGGGTAGGCTGAGGTGTATGTGTCATGAGCGGGATTTTCATCTGTGTGACAGATAGATACTCTGGGCCCAGTCGGTGAGATTACACCCATGAAGTTGTGCAGCGTATGACTAAGTCATGGGGATGGAATATCACTGGAACGAGTTAAATGACCTTGTCGGTAACGAGATCGAACTTGGTATGATGATACTGGCGATCATATCTCGGAAAAGTGTCGGTATCGAAGTAACACATGGAATAAGACTCAGCGGAATGGTTCAAACGACGATCATATCTTCGTAGAATACACAATGATCATTACGACCATCCATGTCCCAATGGTGACCATTGATCAGAGAGGCGTCTCGATCATGTCTATGTTGTTCTCAAACCATGGGGTAACACGCTTAGGGTGACTTCTTTTGGGCTTCTAGCCCAGCTTCTAGGTCCCAGGAAGCTCAAGCCCAAAAGAAGGGAAAAATTTCAGCCCGCTTCTCCCCACCGCAAAGCTACTTTTCTGTCTCCAGCGAGAAACTGCTCGCGAGCTACTTCTCAGGCGTTTCCCGAGCTTCTGCGTTAAAAATCCAACAGGTGTAGAAGTCTGCCCCTTCTTTTCTTCGTTTTTACAGCAGGACTGCCACTCCACGAAAATTCCAATCAACCAAGGCGCCTGACTCCCTGACTCCCACTGATTTTGTCCGAAAACGTGCGCCCATCAGTACTACTAGCATTTAACGATTTGCATGGTTATGCTCATCACGTGTTGTGTGCACGTACGACTTGTAGATATTCAAATTCCACGACTCAAGTCCTCATGTACGTACATACATGTGTATATGTACCTGGTGTGTTTCCCGTAAAAAAATGATAAAGCTCTCCAAATTCAAAGCAAACACACTTCGTTGCTTGAAGAATTATTGCAATCACTACTAAGACAGTATCTTTTATTTTGGCATGTACTGAATTATAATACAATGATACATTCGCAAAAAAAAATACTGGGATACTGGTGTATGTTTTTATTATGATCCAACTTTTCATAATTTCACGATTCATTTCTATCTCATATCTTACTTGAAACTAGTATAAAATATGGTATCATTATTTATGTAGGGTGCATATCAAATTCAGTGGCGTTACAGATATTTCACAACTCAAGACAACAAATAAGCCAAATTTCATAAGCTCAAAAGAATAGGAGGAACCAATTTCTAGGTGCTTCTCCACACCACAGTTTCTACCCACCGTTTCCCATAAGCCAGCTTATGCATAAGCAGAAGCCCAAAAGAAGTCACTCTTAAGGGTTCAGCGACACTGAGATAATTTTGGATTCATTGGAGAATAGATAAGAGAGAACAGGAAGGGTTCTGGGAGTATCTGAAAGGTGTTCATAATGTTTCAACAGGTGTCTCGGATCTATTGGAATTAAATAATATGTAATATTTATTAATTAAGTGAATTAATATTGAATATATTGATTTAATTAATAATAAAATGTTTCCTACCCTAAATGGGTCCCTCCCGGAAGGGGAGCCCATTAGGGGGGGGGGGGGGGGGCCGGCCACCCCATGGGCCAAGAAAGGGGCCGGCTGGGCCAAGGTGGCCAGCCGCACCGGGTCCCCTCCCTTTTGTCCGACCTTGCCTAGCCACAACCATTTCCCCCTCATTTTCCCCATATATAATGGACATGTGGAGGGAGGAGAAGACACAACACAATTCCCAAGGCCCCCTCCCCACGGGGTGCCTTCTCTCTCTAGTTTTCTCTCCCAAGTGTGGTTCCTTGAAGAGTTGCGCACAAAGTGAGTCAACACAACCCGGAACGTGGGAGCGCTGTTGGGATTCGAATCCGGAATTAAGATGTACTTCGAACCTCTGCGTATCGGGGACCGGGAGGTCGTGCGACACTCGATGCCATGCGATAAGGATTGAAGTCAACCCTGAGTTCGGTGACGAGTACGACTACATCAATCAACCACGTTCTAGCGAAATATTATCGTCTTTCGGTCTACGAGAGTACGTCACCGAAACCATCGCCGTTACAACACTACTCTTAGATAGATCTGGACAATCGGAGTACTCTTGTTAGAATTTTTTTAATTTTCTACTACGAACCCCAACAGATCTTGCTTGCCAAAAGACTGTATTAATTTGAATTTTTTTATCTGGTCTTCAAGATTTTTTTTAGTTTCCGCTGAAGTCTGCAGTTAAGGCAAAAATTTGACAGTTCCCAATCTACCCAGTTGCAAGCCTAGTATTATCTACGGATAAGGAAAAGGAGATGGCAATTTTCAATCTATCAAAGCAAGCTTGGTTTTGCTTCCAAATACAATGGTTTACATGTGATTGTGGATGTTGTACAGTTCACTGTAGTTCAGTCACAAAAATGTACAAGCATTCTTATAATATACTAAGTTAGTGACAAAATAACTGCCAAATCTTACATGTCATCTCCAAGCACGCCACCATGGTTGTTTCTATACAGATTGTATAAGAATTTCACGCCATCCCTCTGGTGTGCAAGTAGCCTGCAATTAATTGATGGGGGAACCTAGAGCCAAGCAAAAGAAAAGTACAGCAATGTGAAACGAATGATAGTAAGTAATTCCAGGAGCGACACTAATAGTCAATGTTTAAGTCATCATTTTTTCCTTGTTAAACGCCAATTTCTTGTGGACGTTGGATTGGTGCTGTGCAGAAATCTTGTTTTGTTGTTGTGATTTGATTCTGATGATAGAAAAGATAAGAACAGAAATGATCATATCTTCGTAGAATACACAATGATCATTACGACCATCCATGTCCCAATGGTGACCATTGATCATAGAGGCGTCTCGATCATGTCTATGTTGTTCTCAAACCATGGGGTAACACGCTTAAGGGTTCAGCGACACTGAGATAATTTTGGATTCATTGGAGAATAGATAAGAGAGAACAGGAAGGGTTCTGGGAGTATCTGAAAGGTGTTCATAATGTTTCAACAGGTGTCTCGGATCTATTGGAATTAAATAATATGTAATATTTATTAATTAAGTGAATTAATATTGAATATATTGATTTAATTAATAATAAAATGTTTCCTACCCTAAATGGGTCCCTCCCGGAAGGGGAGCCCATTAGGGGGGGGGGGGGTGGCCGGCCACCCCATGGGCCAAGAAAGGGGCCGGCTGGGCCAAGGTGGCCAGCCGCACCGGGTCCCCTCCCTTTTGTCCGACCTTGCCTAGCCACAACCATTTCCCCCTCATTTTCCCCATATATAATGGACATGTGGAGGGAGGAGAAGACACAACACAATTCCCAAGGCCCCCTCCCCACAGGGTGCCTTCTCTCTCTAGTTTTCTCTCCCAAGTGTGGTTCCTTGAAGAGTTGCGCACAAAGTGAGTCAACACAACCCAGAACGTGGGAGCGCTGTTGGGATTCGAATCCAGAATTAAGATGTACTTCTGAACCTCTGCTGTATCGGGGACCGGGAGGTCGTGCGACACTCGATGCCATGCGATAAGGATTGAAGTCAACCCTGAGTTCGGTGACGAGTACGACTACATCAATCAACCACGTTCTAGCGAAATATTATCGTCTTTCGGTCTACGAGAGTACGTCACCGAAACCATCGCCGTTACAACACTACTCTTAGATAGATCTGGACAATCGGAGTACTCTTGTTAGAATTTTTTAATTTTCTACTACGAACCCCAACAGATCTTGCTTGCCAAAAGGCTGTATTAATTTGAATTTTTTTATCTGGTCTTCAAGATTTTTTTTAGTTTCCGCTGAAGGGGCTTCTTTTTGCACCATATCTTTAGCAGACCTGCAAGATGGTTAATCCTATTCGAGAAAGACTTATTCTTTGAGCCAATCTAGACATTTTTTGCATGGTCATGGAAATCATGTTCTTTTAGCCACCAATTTTCAAATTTAACATATTTATTTATTTTCCTAACCATCCCTTCCTTGAAACCAAAATGGCAACATGATTATTAATAGTGTGAATACAAGGCATATTGTAGACATTTTAAATGGGATAAACATCACAACACTCAGCATTAACCAAGCATCTATCCAGTGTTTCAATGTAGGTTTAGACGAGAAACGCTTATTAGTCTAGATCAAACATGCCACAATTTTCACAAAAGAGCGCAAGTACACATGTTAGCACAATTAATATTAGTGAAGTTTTTGCCCATATCATACAATAACTCATTGATATCCCCTATACATAGCAAAGGGAGATTAGCATTCTCATATACTAAAGCAGCCACTTTATCTCATATACTATTAGGTTGACGGTTATACTGGTCACCATAGATATAAACTATTCCAAAGTTCTAATTACTAGTACTATGTACATGAGTGGCTATGATAACATAAAAAACTAGAGCTAATGCAATTTGTCATCATCATTCCACATCAGCCAAGCTTCTCCGAGAGAACACTACAAAGCTATTAGACATATTAAATCTTGCATTGAGATCACCACAAGTAATCTTAAAGAATTTAATTTTAGAGATGAAAGTTACATGTGCTTTTGCAGAATAGATCATCCGGGCAAATGTTGCATTTTGTTAGCCCATACCTTGGCAGTTCCACCCCAAGGCCTCATGGCGCCCGTGGCGGCTTGAATGCTTACATCGCTGCCTCAAAATCAATGTCCATGCTTCCTCCCCAAATGTCATCGCACACGACCTATGTAGCATCATCGCTAACAGTGTTTAGTTGAACTTCCATGTACATTTGCTTGACTTTCGTTGGCATCACTCTCATTAGGAGCATCAATATCCCATATAGTACTCGCCTGGCTTTCGGCTGCATCACTATCATTACAAGTATCCATACCCATATAGATCAGGCGAGCCATTGGAGGAGGCGAGAAACCTCCATGGCGAGAGTCTTGCCTAGGCAGAGAATGAGACGGCGACGATGAACAATGAGCCCATGGGTCACGGTCGTTTCCATCTGCTGCTGCGCTGGTGAGAGCTTGCAGCGAGCAATTAGAAGCAGCTCCGGCTAAGACCGATATCCCCACACACGAGTGGTGAGTGTTAGAGATATATTTGGTATACGTACAGTTTAGGTAGTCTAGGATAGAGATAGATCTTGTGTCTTGTCTTGCACTCCAAGATGATCCCTGTACGCCTATATATACTCGCCCATGAGGCTCAATAATACATCCATCATATTCCGCATATCTCTCCCTCTATATCCTTCTACATGGTATCAGAGCGGCACGCTCCTTGACCTAGCCGCCGCAAAGTTTCCGCGCCGCGCCGCCCTCGGGGAGGTCGATCTCCATGATCTACTCCGGGGGCCGCGCAACCCGTATGAGGGTTCGTTCGCCGATCCATTGATCCGCTGCCCTCGAGTCTTTTTTTTTCCAATCTGTAGATTGGTTTTCTTTTTGCGTCGCCGGTCGCTCGACCGGCGTTTTTCTTTTTTGGTTTACCGATCATAGATCGGATTGAGTCACCCATCGCCGTCGTCCACTTGCGCCTCTACTCCGACAACGGCATCGACATGCACCGGCCATCAACCGCATGGCACAGCCGGACGTGCCGCACACGGGGCGCCCCTACGTGCGACGCAGCAGGCTGTTTCGCCTGCACGGTCTCCATCGCCGGTTCTTCTTCGCCGTCATCGCCAAGGACATCACCGACAACGTCGCCAACGACTCCGATCTGCGGCGCGTCGTCCACGCCATGGCACGTGTAGCGCCACCGTCGGTCTGATCAACCGACCCCGCACACGTCTACGCCAAGCAGGTCCCCGAGCACGCGCCTACCACCGATCGAGCATCGGGTTGCCGCTGCGTCGCCCCTTCGGGTCGCAGCGCCGCCGCCTTTGGTCCACGCTGCTAGCCAACGACGCGCCTTCTGAGGCGCGTACGTCGCTGGTGGCGTCCCGCCGCTGCACCGACTTGCGCCCTGCAGCTACGCCGGCCCCTCAGGCCGTGGCGTCGCCGCACGCGGTCACCTTCGCCGTCCCCCGCGCATCGACGTCCGAGGCCACCACAGCGCCGCCCCTTCGGCGCGGGTCGCCTCCGTCCGCGCATGGTCTTCGTCACACCGCTGGGTCTTCCTCGCCTACTTCGTGTACCGCCGCCGCGCCCCCACCCCAGGTCGCCGCTGGGCTCGCCAACCACTTCAGGTCGCGCTGGGCTCGCCGACCACCGCAACGTCCGTCTAGGCGTCCAGCATGACCACCCCTGGTCACCGCTGGGTTAGCCGCCTTCTACGTCTCCAACCGTTTCGACTTCGTCACCCGCGTCATCGCCTCGTCCCCGTCTACACCACCTGCTACTCTACTCCGAGAACCGCGGGCAGCGTCGGCATCTCTCCGTCGATCTGCGACCGCGACGCTTCCGGAGGCCTCCTCTGCTAGTCCCTCTGACATGGCGACAAGTTCATGATAGTCCCTGCCCCTCGCATTCCCGGTACTGGCAACACCGGAAGTGCTTTCGTCCCCGACACGTTCCCGAGTCTGGCAAACTCGCGCCGGACGTCTCGTCTTCATCGGCTTCGACAACGTCTTCTTCGGCATCGCCTCTATGACTGCCTCGACCACGTCACCGACTTCTTCTATGTGTACTCGGTTCTGGCAAAACCGAAGTATGCCTTCGTCCCCGACGTGCGCCTGGTTCTGGCAAAACTAGGGCCGCACCTCGTCCTCGACGGCTCGGACTGCATCGACTTCGGCATCGACAACCTCCACGACTGCCTCGACGCGTCTCGGTCACTCTCCTCGCGCACTACGCGCTTGCGGCTACATCGACACCGGCACCCGCCCACGACATCGACCACGGCAATCCCTCGCGCGGCTCCCTCGACCAAGGTTGCAGCACCCACGCTCTCGGCTACCTCGACATCGGCATACAGGGCTACCACCTCGCCTGCGCCTCACCAGCTTCCTCTACGGTCCAAGCATCCGCGACGCAACTCCGTCCACGACGCTCCCGGCGTGACTGCGGGGGAGTGTCGGCCTTACGGGGTCCACTTCGGTTTATCTCCGGTCCGACCGTCCGCGACGCTACTGTTGTTCACGTCACTACCGCTAAGACTGCGGGGGAGTGTTAGAGATATATTTGGTATACGTACAGTTTAGGTAGTCTAGGATAGAGATAGATCTTGTGTCTTGTCTTGCACTCCAAGATGATCCCTGTACGCCTATATATACTCGCCCATGAGGCTCAATAATACATCCATCATATTCCACATATCTCTCCCTCTATATCCTTCTACAGTGAGTAAACCCAAGAGCTAGCTCCACTTGTGGCGCCCTCTGGGTCGAGTCGTGTCCTGCTCCTTGCAGTAGGTTGTTGATGGTGAAATGACCATCTCCGTGTCCTGCTCGTTGCATGGCTGGCATACCAAAACAGCTCCTAGTTAGAAATGAAGGACCATATCTATGCCCTACGCTAAAGTTGCATGCTCTTTAAGTAGCTGGCTTGGCTTGACTGTATTTCAGAATTCCTGGTAGTCACGATTTAGTCTGATCGATTGGCCCATCGGATTCTGTTGTAGTTGAACGAAAGATCTGAATCTCAGTAAAGAATCTCGTTCAGAAAGTGAAGCCAGTTCAGAGCATAAGACTGTGGATAGATGCTACTGCTTGCATCACGAAAACAAGATTTTACCACATGGAACTTTTATTTCCATCTTTGACTGTCCTCGTCATCCATTTACACCCAAGTACATGGACTCATTACAAACCCGGACACGATGACATCAAAGACGAACTTACAAACTAAATGAGTGGGGCGTGCGGAAATGTGGAAGTGGAAAGATCAACACATAGGTAAAGCCCCACTAAAAGGAAAGTAAACTAAGCGAACGACCACATCTAGTGATCCCTGGTGACGTTCCCGGTGGTGCCGGCGGTATGGTTCTTGCCGGCGTCGGTGTTGGTGGTGTTCTCTCCGCCCATCCCCAGCGTGTTGGCCACGGCGTCCTTGGCGCCGACCACGACGTTCTTGACGGTCTCCCCGGCCTGCTGCAGCACGCCGCCGGTCTTGTCCTTGGCGGCGACGGCGGACTCCTGCGTGTACTGCGCCGTCTCGGACGCCTTCTGCTTGGCGGCCTCGGTGGCCTCCGCGGCCTTCTGCTTGGCCGCCTCCGTCTTCTCGCCGAGGAAGCTGCCGGTCTGGTCCTTGCTCTCGACGGTCTTGTCCTTGGCGGCCTGCGCCGTCTGCGCCGTCTTCTCCTTTGCCGCCTGCGCGGTCTGCGCCGTCTTGTCCTTGGCCTCGGCGGCCTTCTGCTTGGCGGCCTCCGTGGTCTGGCCGGCCTTCTGCTTGGCCGCCTCGGTTGTCTCGGCGGTCTTCTGCTTGGCCGCCTCCGTGGTCTCGCCGGTCTTCTGCTTGGTGGCCTCCGTGGCGTGCCCCGCCTTGTCCCTGGTCGCGCCCATCATCTGTCCGGTCTTCTCCTGCGAAGAAGAGAAGCATTTTTCAGTCTAAGTGCTGCGAGGAACGCGGCAGCTGCCAAAAATCATCACGGAGAAGAAATCATCACGGAGAAGACGATGTATCTGGTAACCTCGGTGCGGCCCTTGGTCTCGCCGGCGGTGTAGCTCGCCTGGTTCTGGTTGGAGGCCATCTTCTCTCTCACGAACTTGGCTCAAACAAACAGGAAGTGAACTTAACTCTGAAGGTGGTGGAAATCTCACTTTTGGCTATTGAAATGGATCGGCTTGATGTGAAAAGCAGCTTGGAAAAGATGTCATTTTATAGGCGGCAGCTACGGGGTATCTCAATGACACGTCGAGGCGGTGCTCCTACATGCCCGCCACGTAGAGAGGACACGCGTTGCCCCTCCCCTGTAGTACCTTCGCGAAGCTCTGCCATGTAGATGGAAGCGATTCGACCGAGAGCCCATGCCAAGCGAAGACAAGAGCCATGAGAGTGAAGAAGCTGGAGTAAACAACTCCAAAGAGATCGAGTGCGATCCGACATGTACGCGCCTCGCCGCTGCAGGCTGCCGTGGCGTGGCATAAGACGGGCGGCCGGCTGGTGAGCAGCACAAGCATCTCACACTTGGTGGCGGTGCGGTGGAGCATGGGCGCCGGCGCCGCCATGTGCGTCGCAATCTCTGACTCTGATACATCGACGTGTTGCTCTCGCGCACACGGTTCATTGGCATGTGATTGTTTGCTTGTTCTTGCGAGCTGCCAGCTGCGGGTACACGTGTTATGGAGGCTTCGCTTACCGCAAAAGGAAACCACCGTGACCACACGAATAGTTTAAGATCTCTGTCACAAATTTTCAGAAGTATCAGCTGCAGCGACGACGAACACATAGATCAAGGCAAAATATGTTTCTTTTTTCAAGGAAAGGCTGATGCATCGGATTAGCCGGGCCGCGTCGGTTATCTTCGCTTGCTCGCGTCGCCGGGCGCGGCTTGGCCCAACTGAAATGGGTCGTACCCCGCATCGGCGGGCCGCAATCTCGGGAGCGCGACATCTGGGCAAAATTGATAGAACAACCTGTAAAATAGCAAAAGCCCTTCACGGTAAACTGCAAACGACGCGGTCTGAAATTTGCTCTCGCAGATCATACACTGCAAATAGGAACTGTAAATTTAGAAGGAAAAAAACATTGGCGCCAGATTTTCAAACTAGTTCTTTATAGATCAAACTGATTTTCATGCATTTTTTTAATCCAAAATGGGAACTGGCCCTCTCTATAGCTAGTTCCTACACCCTAATTAGCTAGCAGAGGATACATCAACGATACTTAGGGTGGTCGTCGGGGTGCCGATGGCTTGACTCAAAGTCTTCGGCGTAGTAGACGATGTCGAAGCCTTGGCGCTTCGCCTAGGAAAGATGCCGCTCCTCAACCTCATTGCGTCAATCCTCATGTGGCCCCACACGTTGGAGACGACGGTGGCAAGTTGAGCGACAAGGCTCCCGCTCCGCTTCGGAGAGCGCCACGTCGATGTCGGAGTCGGAGGAGTCGAGCGCAGGTGATGGCGGATGCGACATGCGCGGTGCCTAAGGTGGATAGCTTGCGCGGCCCTCGAGCTCTTGCAGGTGGCGGTGGAAGTGACAACCGGAAGTCTTACTTCCACGAGGGTAACCTCCACGAACCTATGCTCTTGCAGGCATCATCGTCCATGTCGCATCGATGGGGGTTCATCAAGGCGGCGTGAAACAAATTTCATGGACACTTTAATAAGGGCGCGATGAGGAAGGAGAGTGGCAAGACCATGGTGGACTAGTAAGTGTCTCTCTCATCTTATGGACATGTCAATTCAATATATTCTAGTATTGATGCACTTCCATCTTCTACGCGAGATGTACGGCGTGCTCGCGACGTACAAGGATGACAATGAGGACAAGGATTTCTTGTTCATGCATTGTTTCAAGAAGCTCCAAGTTGTGAAGAAATGGGACAAGGTCTGTCTCACTCTCAAAGGAGTCGGCGATGAGGAAGATAGAAATCTCCCTTCCTTTGCGGCCTTGGTCGGTCGCCTAATCAGCAACAAGAAGGCCAAGGTCGAGAGGAATGGGGCGTCCTCATTGGTTGGCTTTGATGCCACCATTGAGAAGATAGTTTCATCGTTCTGCTGCGACAACAAAGAGAGGGATGGAAGGGTGAAAGTGCATGGAGCCCCCATGTGTGGTTTTGGTAATTAATGACAATCCCTATGGACTAATGTTTGCATTGAGTTATATTTGTAGGAGTTGTCCATAGGCAATTCTTGAACCATTTGTTGGCTTCAAGGTTGCAATAAGAAGAAATTGATGAAGGATATCAAGTGTCAAGTATGTCTTGAAGATGAAGATGAAGTGAGCCCTGAAGTTACTTCAAGACATCAATATGATGAAGAATGAAGAATGAAGTGCAAGTTCAAGATGAGCCAACTCGAATAGTTCATAAGCTTGAAGCTTGCCATGGAGAAATGAAGTGCAAGTTCAAGATGAGCCATCTCGAAGAGATCCTTTGCTTGAGTCTTGCCATCCATATGGTGATCATGAATATGTGAAGATGCGCCGAAGAAGAAGCTCTCCCATGGTGGATTATGGGGGAGCAATCCACATGGTGGTCATGGTTATGTGAAGATGCGCCGAAGAAGAAGCTCTCCCATGGTGGATTATGGGGAAGCAATCCACAAGACTCCATCAAGCAAGCACAAGCAAGAAAGGTGTTCCATCTTGTTGAGGTCAAGATCGTCGTCATCGAGCTCAAGTGGAATGCGCAAGTATAAGGTTTGCTCTTGATAGGGTTTCTTTCTCACCGGTCTCATAGTGTAGTTGGAGACCGGTTTATAGTTTAGTTGCCGTACTATCAAGAGGGCTCTCGAGTGAGTAACTCGATCGTATCGTTCGGAGAGAGCTCAAACCTTTGCATCCTTGCATCATCTTTCTTGGTTGTTATTTGGACCTTATCCATGTGATGTTTTAGAGCTTGTGCTTATTCTCATGACAAGTTCTAGTTCATCGAAAACGGATTTCGCATAGATCACTTGTTGCGTTTTCGAGTTTGATTCATCATCTTTCTTGGTTGTTATTTGGATCTTATCCATGTGATGATTTAGAGTTTGTGCTTATTCTCATGACAAGCTCTAGTTCATCAAGAATGGTTTTTGCACGGGCAACTTGTTGCATTTTCGAGATTGGAGGTTTTACCGGTATGTCTTTTTTAGATAGGTCAAACCTTTCATCATTTGTTTCTATCCTCCCTTGTTGGACTATGATGGTTTCCTGCATGATCTTGTAGAGCTTGTTCCTAGCTCAAAACAAGCCCAAGATCATCAAAATCGGAGTCTGGATGCTAAAGTTATGCTCGTTTTAGTTTTGGTGTTTCTGCAGTTTGTCAGGACGGATTTTCCGGACCGGATTATCCGGGCCGGATATTTCGGAAATATCCGGCCCCCTCGAAATCGGCTAAGGACCAGAAGAAAAGCAGCTCTGGACAGGGGCCGGACTTTTGGCCGGATTTTTACCAGGTTTTGTCACTGAGGCCAGATTATCCGGGGGGGGGCGGATTATCCGGCCCTGGTTTTGCCCAACGGCTCGATTTTCTTGGGGGGTATAAATACCCCCTTCTTCCTCCTTGGGCTGTTGCTTCTCTCACTCTCTCTCTCCTCCATTGTTGAACTAGAGAAGCTTGCACTATCTCTCAATCCCTCCATGATTCTTGCCCCCATTTGAGGGAAAAGAGAGAGGAGATCTAGATCTACATTTCTACCAATCAAATCCATCTCTTTGTGAGTGGAACTCTCTAGATCTCGATCTTGGTGTTCTTTGTGAATTCCTTTGTTCTTCCTCTCTTATTCCCCCAATAGCTTTTGTAGCTTTGTTGGAATTTGAGAGAGAAGGACTTGAGCATCTTTGTGGTGTTCTTGCCATTGCATTTGGTGCATCGGTTTGAGTTCTCCACGGTGATTCGTGTAGGTGAAAGCAAGAAGGTTGTTACTCTTGGATTCTTGGAACCCTAGATGGATTCTAGGCCTTTGTGGCATCTTAGTGGTGTTCTTGGGAACTCCAATTAAGTTGTGGAGAATCTTCAAGGGCAAGGCCTTTGTGGCATCTTAGTGGTGTTCTTGGGACTCCAATTAAGTTGTGGAGAATATTCAAGGGCAATGCCTTTGTGGCATCTTAGTGGTGTTCTTGGGGACTCCAATTAAGTTGTGGAGAATCTTCAAGGGCAAGGCCTTTGTGGCAATTTATTGGGAGCCTCCAATTAAGTTGTGGAGATAGCCCCAACCTTTGTGCGGGTTCGGTGACCTTCCTAAGGTCCCATAGTGGATCGAGGACATCCTTTTTGGTGGGAATTCTCGAGGAGAATACGGTGGCCCTCGTGCATTTGGAGTGACTTGTCCTCCACACCGCTCCAACGGAGAGTAGCACTCGCAAGAATGTGAACTTCGGGCTACATCGTTGTCTCCGCGTCACTTCGGTTATTCCTATACCCGAGCTCTTTACTTATGCACTTTACTTTGTGATAGCCATCGTGCTTGAAGTTATATGTATATCTTGCTATCACATAAGTTGCTTTTCTTTCTTAGCATAAGTTGTTGGTGCAGATAGGTGAACCATTGCTTAGAATAAGTTGTTGGTGCACATAGGTGAACCATAGTTTATAGGCTTTGGGCTTGACAAAGTAAACGCTAGTTTTATTCCGCATTTGTTAAGCCCATCTCGTAAAAGTTTTAAATCGCCTATTCACCTCCCCCCCCCTCTAGGCGACATCCGCGTCCTTTCAAAGGGGTGCCGCTATGTGGAGAGCATCCTTCGGGCCGGGCCGGGCAGGGAAAAGCCTAGCAGTAAAAAACTAGGCCGGGGCTTCGCCTGGCACGGCCAAAAAGCACAAAAGCCCATCGGATCGACGGGCCACGGGCCAGGATGTTTCCCTATTTCGTGTTTTCGGGCTACCAAGTCCAGGCCCGGCCATCAGGTCAACATTTTATGCCCATGCCCGGAAATTTTCGAACTGGGCCTCGTGTCAGGCTACCCATGGCCAGGTATAATTGATGGCCATGTTAGACAAGCAAGATGGTACTGGGCCTCTAGATGGAGAAGGTGGAATCCCCGAAGATGAAAGCCCAAGCTGGCATGATGAAGGCCATGAATGAAGCATCACATGTTGCATTCGCCGAGATAACACAAGATCGAAGCAAAGGTCTTGATGTTGGACTTATCGGCATGGATCATTGGCAAAGGCATATCACGACCGCGAGCGCATTGGCAAAGAGGAGCTAGCTACCCAAGCATCGTCAGCAGCGGTGGCACTGGTGGCGGTAACACCATCAATGGTGGAGAGCCACCGGTGATCGACGAGTCGGATGTGATGCAGTTGCCTGCACCGTCAAACCTTTCCTTAGATCTATTTGGCCACGAAAGCCAAAGTTATTTTTAGGTAGCCAGACTATGATAGAGAATTGATGGATGCGTTGGCCGAACTAGACTTTAAATTGATATTCCAAGACTTGACTTGCATTTCTATATTTATTTGTGAGTTCAATTTGTTTTGGGCCAAAATTTATGTTAGTACTAGGCTATTGGGATCACTGCTGTGGAAGCACCGTCCTAATATCTAGGGAGCTACGGCAGGCGCCTTCAGAATGACTAATCGATGTTACTTACATACTTGCAGCGTCTGTCTAGAGCATCTCCAGTCGTGTCCTCCAAACCGTCCCCAAAGCGATTTGGGCCGCGCCGGACAAAAAAAACGCTTCCAGCTGCGCCAAAGCCCTTTTTTGTCCGGCGCGCCCCGATACGGTGTCCGGCGCCCCGAGCACGTCCCCGTTCCACAGGAGACGCACCGGGCACGCCGGACACAACGAAAAGCGAGACGGGTTCCCACATGTCGGCGACTATTTGCATAAACCGTTGATTCGCGCCTTTTTTTCTCGTCGCTCCTTCCTTCCCGCGCCTCCCACCCCTCCGCCGCCGCTGGATTTGCCAGCCGTTCCGGCGTCTGATCTCTTCTAAGAGTTAGCACCGTCGTCGCGGCTGGCGCTTGATACGTCTCCAACGTATCTATAATTTCTTATGTTCCATGCTAGTTTTATGACAATACCTACATGTTTTATTCACACTTTATAATGTTTTTATGCATTTTCTGGGACTAACCTATTAACAAGATGCCGCAGTGTCAGTTCCTATTTTCTGCTGTTTTTTATTTCAGAAAATCTAGTTTACAAATATTCTCGGAATTGGACGAAACAAAAGCCCACGGTCCTATTTTCCACGGAGTGTTCCAGAAGACCGAAGGAGAGTCGAGGAAGGTCAGCAGGGGGGCCACACCATAGGGCGGCGCGGCCAGGCCCCCAGGCGCGCCGACATGTGGGGAGGGAGCCCCCTGGCTCCCCCGACTCTGCCCCTTCGCCTATTTATTCCTTCGTCCCCGAAAACCCTAACACCGAGAGCCAAAATACGAGAACAGTTCCAGAGACGCCGCCACCGTCAACCCTATCTCGAGGGGTTCAGAAGATCTCCTCCGGCACCCTGCCGGAGAGGGGAATCATCACCAGAGGGCTCTACATCACCATGCCCGCCTCCGGACTGATGCGTGAGTAGTTCATCCTTGGACTATGGGTCCATAGCAGTAGCTAGATGGTTGTCTTCTCCTCTTGTGCCATCATGTTTAGATCTTGTGAGCTGCCTATCATGATCAAGATCATCTATTTGTAATGCTACATGTTGTGTTTGTTGGGATCCGATGAATATGGAATGCTATGTCAAGTTGATTATTGATCTATCATATATGTGTTATTTATGATCTTGCATGCTCTCCGTTGCTAGTAGAGGCTCTGGCCAAGTTGATACTTGTAACTCCAAGAGGGAGTATTTATGCTAGATAGTGGGTTCATGTCTCCATTGAATGCGGGGAGTGACGAGCAACCCCTAAGGTTGTGGATGTCTTGTTGCCACTAGGGATAAAACATCAATGCTTTGTCTAAGGATATTTGTATTGTTTACATTACGCACGGTACTTAATGCAATTGTCCGTTGTTTGCAACTTAATACTTGGAAGGGGTGCGGATGTTAACCCGAAGGTGGACTTTTTAGGCATAGATGCATGCTGGATGGCGGTCTATGTTCTTTGTCGTAATGCCCTAAGTAAATCTCATAGTAGTCATCATGATATGTATGTGCATTGGTATGCCCTCTCTATTTGTCAATTGCCTAACTGTAATTTGTTTACCCAACATGTTATTTATCTTATTGGAGAGACACCACTGGTGAACTGTGGACCCCGGTCCATTCTTTTACATCTGAAATACAACCTACTGCAATCATTGTTCTCTTTTGTTTTACGCAAGCAAACATCATCTTCCACACCATACGTTTAATCCTTTGTTTTCAGCAAGCCGGTGAGATTGACAACCTCACTGTTAAGTTGGGGCAAAGTAGTTTGATTGTGTTGTGCAGGTTCCACGTTGGTGCCGGAATCCCTGGTGTTGCGCTCCACTACACTCCTTCACCAAAAACCTTCATGTGGCCTTCATCTCCTACTGGTTCGATAACCTTGGTTTCTTACTGAGGGAAAACTCGCTCTTTGTACTCATCATACCTTCCTCTTGGGGTTCCCAACGGACGTGTGCTTTACCATCACAAGCAGCTACTTTTCTGGCGCCGTTGCCGGGAAGATCAAGACACGCTGCAAGGGGGTTCTCTCACACCCAATCTCTTTACTTTGTTTATTGTCTTGCTTTAGTTTATTTTCTGTCTTGTTTGCTTTCTTTATATCAAAAACACACAAAAATTAGTTACTTGCTTTACTTTATTTAATTCTGTTTTGCTTTATTATTGCTAAAATGGGTAGTCCTGAAGTTGAAGTTCGTTCGTTTAAGCAACAAGGGGAGAAAGTTTTAAAGATGCTTGGTATAGAATTAGTAATGCTCATCATAGGTGCACTAAGAAACACTCCACTATTATCCTCGTTAGGAACTTTTATGTTGGTATCTCTAGCTGGAATATGTATGTTCTTGATACTCTTTCAGGGGGTAACTTCCTAGGTACTCCTGCTTTAGAAGCTAGTTGCATCATTGAGAGTCTAGTTGGAATACCACCTGTTAATGAAGCTAAAATTGGAATCTCTCTTGAGGATGTCATGAAAAAGTTGGAGGCCATAGAGAAAAATCTTCCAAGTGTTGAGACTAAATTGGGAATATTACTTGATAATACTGATAAACTTGATAAATTCATAGGAGGAATTAATGAAAGAATTGTTGTCTTAGAAACTTGTGCTATCCATGATAATCAAACCCATAGGATTGGTGAACTTGAAGAAGCTATGGGAACCTTGGGTTCAACTTTTCTTCTCTTAAGTTTAAGGAGAAAGCTTATGTGGGTAAGGAGCAAAAGTTCATGTATGTCCCTAAGATGCCAAAGCCAAAGAATCATTATGAGCTTAAAATTGATAAAACCCTTAGTACCACTATGGGAAATTTAGATAATGGAGCATCTAAGATACCTTTTGCGAAAAGTTGTGTTTTTAAGGAAAATTATGATGTTGATGCTTCTTCTCTTGATGTTACTTGATGTTACTTGATTTACACTTTCTGCGCCTAGCTGAAAGGCGTTAAAGAAAAGCGCTTATGGGAGACAACCCATTATTTTATTTCTGCAATTTTTGTTTTATATTTGAGTTAAGGTGCTTGTTACTACTGTAGCAATACCTTTGTATCTTTATTTTATTACATTGTTGTGCCAAGTAAAGTCTTCGATAGAAAGTTGATACTAGATTTGGATTTCTGCGCAGAAATAGATTTTTAGCTGTCACGAATTTGCGTTTTTCTCTCTGTAGAAAACTCGTAAAATGCTGAAATAATTCATGAGTAATCCTCATATATGTACGCAACTTTCATTCAACTGGAGCTTTTCCATCTGAGCATGTTAAGTGCCTCGAAAAAATTCGTCTTTACGGACTGTTCTGTTTTGACAGATTCTGCCTTTTATTTCGCATTGCCTCTTTTACTGTGTTTGAGTGGATTTCTTTGCTCCATTAAATTTCAGTAGCCTTGGGTAATGTCCAGAAGTGTTGGGAATGATTGTGTCCTTGCTGAACATGTGAATTTTTGATTATGCACTAACCCTCTAATGAGATTGCTTTGAGTTTCTTTGTGAAGGAAGTTTTCAAGGATCAAGAGAGGAGGATGATATAATATGATCAAGAAGAGTGAAAAGTCTAAGCTTGGGGATGCCCCGTGGTTCATCCCTGCATATTTCAAGAAGACTCAAGCGTCTAAGCTTGGGGATGCCCAAGGCATCCCCTTCTTCATCAACAACTTATCAGGTCACCTCTAGTGAAACTATATTTTAATTCCGTCACATCTTATGTGCTTTACTTGGAGCGTCTGTTTGCTTTTATTTTTGTTTTGTTATTTTGATTCTCTGAATAAATCGGATCCTAACATGCTTCTGTGGGAGAGAGACACACGCTCTGCTTTTTCATTTGAACACTTGTGTTCTTCGTTTTATTTTTCATGTTCATGGCGAAAGCTGAAAGCCGCTGCACTTATTGTTATTTGGTTGGAAACAGAAAATGCTTCATGTGGTAATTGGTATATTGTCATGAATAATTTGATACTTGGCAATTATTTTGAGCTCTCAAGTAGATCTTGTTTAAGCTCTTGCATCATGTAGTTTAAACCTATTAGTGGAGAACTACCGTAGAGCTTGTTGAAATTTGGTTTGCATGATTGATCTCTCTAAGATCTAGTTATTTTCTGGTAAAAGTGTTTGAGCAACAAGGAAGACAGTGTAGAGTCTTATAATGCTTGCAATATGTTCTTATGTAAGTTTTCTTTGTACTAGGTTTATACTTGTGTTTGCTTCAAACAACCTTGCTAGCCAAAGCCTTGTGCCGAGAGGGAATGCTTCTCGTGCATCCAAAACCTTGAGCCAAAACTTATGTCATTTGTGTCCACCATAACTACCTACTATGTGGTATTTTTCTGCCATTCCAAGTAAATACTTCATGTGCTACCTTTAAACAATTCAAAACTTTATTACTTCTTATTTGTGTCAATGTTTTATAGCTCATGAGGAAGTATGTGGTGTTTTATCTTTCAATCTTGTTGGGCAGACTTTCACCAATGGACTAGTGGCATATACATCCGCTTATCCAATAATTTTGCAAAAAGAGTCGGCAGCGGGGTGCCCAGCCCCAATTAATTAACTTTCATTAATAATTCTCTTCACATGTTTTGCCCTGATTCATCAGTAAGCAACTTAATTTTGCAATAGACACTCCTCCATGGTATGTGAAATGTTGGAAGGCACCCGAGGAATCGGTTAACCATGGATTATGAAAGCAAAAGGTTGGGAGGAGTGTCATCTATAAATAAAATTAAAATACATGTGTAAACAAAAGAGAAGAGGGATGATCTACCTTGCTGGTAGAGATAACGTCCTTCATGGGAGCCGCTCTTTGAAAGTCTGTTTGACAAGGGGGTTAGAATGACCACTACCATTCGTTGACAACAACAAACACCTCTCAAAACTTTATTTTTATGCTCTCTTTATGATTTCAAAACTTGAAAAGCTCTTGCACATGATTTAATCCCTGCTTCCCTCTGCGAAGGGCCTTTCTTTTACTTTATGTTGAGTCAGTTTACCTACTTCTTTCTATCTTAGAAGCAAACACTTGTGTCAACTATGTGCACTGATTCTTACATGTTTACTTATTGCATTTATTATATTACTTTGTGTTGACAATTATCCATGAGATATGCATGTTGAAAGTTGAAAGCAATTGCTGAAACTTAAATCTTTCTTTGTGTTGCTTCAAAACCTCTTATTAAGAATCTATTGCTTTATGAGTTAACTCTTATGCAAGACTTTTTTATGCTTGTCTTGAAAGTACTATTCATGAAAAGTTTTTGCTATATGATTCAGTTGTTTAGTCATTATCTTATTGTTAGCAAACTATAGACCATTGCTTTGAGTCACTTCATTCATCTCATATGCTTTACAATAGTGTTGATCAAGATTATGTTGGTAGCATGTCACTTCAGAAATTATTATTTTTATCGTTTACCTACTCGAGGGCGAGTAGGAGCTAAGCTTGGGGATGCTTGATACGTCTCCAACGTATCTATAATTTCTTATGTTCCATGCTAGTTGTATGACAATACCTACATGTTTTATTCACACTTTATAATGTTTTTATGCATTTTCTGGGACTAGCCTATTAACAAGATGCCGCAGTGCCAGTTCCTGTTTTCTGCTGTTTTTGATTTCAGAAAAGCTAGTTTACAAATATTCTCGGAATTGGACGAAACAAAAGCCAACGGCCCAATTTTCCACGGAGTGTTCCAGAAGACCGAAAGAGAGTCGTGGAAGGTCAGCAGGGGGCCCACACCATAGGGCGGGGCGGCCAGGCCCCCGGGCGCGCCGACATGTGGGGAGGGAGCCCCCTGGCTCCCCCGACTCTACCACTTCGCCTATTTATTCCTTCGTCCCCGAAAACCCTAACACCGAGAGCCAAAATACGAGAACAGTTCCAGAGACTCCGCCGCCGTCAACCCTATCTCAGGGGGTTCAGAAGATCTCCTCCGGCACCCTGCCGGAGAGGGGAATCATCACCGGAGGGCTCTACATCACCATGCCCGCCTCCGGACTGATGCGTGAGTACTTCATCCTTGGACTATGGGTCCATAGCAGTAGCTAGATGGTTGTCTTCTCCTCTTGTGCCATCATGTTTAGATCTTGTGAGCTGCCTATCATGATCAAGATCATCTATTTGTAATGCTACATGTTGTGTTTGTTGGGTTCCGATGAATATGGAATACTATGTCAAGTTGATTATTGATCTATCATATATGTGTTATTTATGATCTTGCATGCTCTCTGTTGCTAGTAGAGGCTCTGGCTAAGTTGATACTTGTAACTCCAAGAGGGAGTATTTATGCTAGATAGTGGGTTCATGTCTCCATTGAATATGGGGGAGTGACAACAACCCCTAAGGTTGTGGATGTGCTGTTGCCACTAGGGATAAAACATCAATGCTTTGTCTAAGGATATTTGTATTGTTTACATTACGCACAGTACTTAATGCAATTGTCTGTTGTTTGCAACTTAATACTGGAAGGGGTGCGGATGCTAACCCGAAGGTGAACTTTTTAGGCATAGATGCATGCTGGATGGCGGTCTATGTTCTTTGTCGTAATGTCCTAAGTAAATCTCATAGTAGTCATCATGATATGTATGTGCATTGTTATGACCTCTCTATTTGTCAATTGCCCAACTGTAATTTGTTTACCCAACATGTTATTTATCTTATTGGAGAGACACCACTAGTGAACTGTGGACCCCGGTCCATTCTTTTACATCTGAAATACAACCTACTGCAATCATTGTTCTCTTTTGTTTTCTGCAAGCAAACATCATCTTCCACACCAAACGTTTAATCCTTTGTTTTCAGCAAGCCGGTGAGATTGATGACCTCACTGTTAAGTTGGGGCAAAGTAGTTTGATTGTGTTGTGCAGGTTCCACGTTGGCGCCAGAATCCCTGGCGTTGCGCCGCACTACACTCCTTCATCAACTACCTTCACGTGGCCTTCATCTCCTACTGGTTCGATAACCTTGGTTTCTTACTGAGGGAAAACTCGCTGTTGTACTCATCATACCTTTCTCTTGGGGTTCCCAACGGACATGTGCTTTACCGTCACAAGCAGCGCTCCCATCGGTCGTTCCGCAGCTGCCGCTTCGCCATCGCGTCCCAGAACGCGGCGTCAAATCCACCCGACCTCCGCGCACACAAGGTGCTCGACGAATTGTCAGGTAGGCGTGATTGGCCGCTGTTCGTTGCATTGTCTGCATCGGTGCAATTTTAACCATTGATTTTGCTTCAGACATGGATAGCGACGATGAGATGCTTGCCCTGCTACTGGAGGACGAGAAAGCCTTCGACGACGACCTCTGGGAGCATTTGCTGATCGTCGCGTCCCTCCAGGACATGCTTGACGCCGAGGCGGAGAAGAGGAATAGGCCGCGCCGCGGAGGATCAAGGCCGGGGAGAAAGAAGTCCAAGCCCTGGCAGAGGATGGAGGGGCATACCATGCTGCACAACGACTACTTCGCAGATGGTGCAACACATGAAGGCAACTTTCGGCACCGATACAGGATGAGCAAGGGTCTGTTCATGAATATCCTCCACGGCGTTCGAGAGTTCGACCCCTACTTCAAGCTCAAGCTCGATGTTGTAGGCGTTGTCGGTTTCTCGCCGATTCAGAAGTGCACCGCCGCAATGAGGATGCTTGCATACGGAGCACCTGCCGATACACAGGACAACTACCTTCGCATGAGTGAGTCTACTGCCATTGAGTGCATGTACAAGTTTTGTCGAGCTGTGGTGGGAAAGTTTGGCAAATACTACTTAAGAGGGCCAACTGAGAAAGAGACTGCAAGGATCATGGCACAAAATGCTGCCAGAGGATTTCCTGGAATGCTTGGAAGCATCGATTGCATGCACTGGTCATCGAAGAACTGCCCGTTTGCTTGGCAAAGTATATACAAAGGGCGTCATGGATATTGCAGTGTGGTGCTTGAAGCTGTGGCAGATTATGACCTGTGGATTTGGCATTCTTTCTTTGGCATGGCGGGATCACACAATGACATCAACGTGTTGCAACAGTCTCTGGTGTTCAGCGGACTAGTGGAAGGGCATGCTCCACCATGCAACTATGAGATCAATGGCCACCAATATACCAAAGGCTATTATCTAGCCGATGGTATATATCCAAAATGGGCCACTTTTGTCAAAACAATCTCGAATCCATCAGGTCTGAAGAATTCCCACTTTGCTACGCGACAGGAGGCTTGCGGGAAGGATGTCGAGCGGGAATTTGGTGTGCTTCAAGCACAATTTGCCATTGTCAGGTACCCTGCTCTAAGCTAGTCTCATGGCCAGATGTGGGAGGTGATGCAGGCTTGTGTGATCATACACAACATGATCATCGAGGATGACCGCAAGAATCATGCCAGGACACATGTTGGTCCCTATGAGTGTGAGGGCCCTCTTGCGGAGGTCGATCATGAGTTGTATGCAGATTTTGTTGATTTCCTCGCCATGCACGCAGAGATCCGTGACAGCAATGTTCATGATTAACTTCAAGCTGATCTCGTTGAGCACTTGTGGAGGATCAAAGGAAATGTCGCGGCACCTTGATCTAGCCCTATTTATTACATTTGTTTAGTTGTTTTATTGTTTGTTGTATTTTAATTTGAAAACAATCTCCGCAAATATATTTATTCTTATGTTATATTTGATAAATGGTTGTGTGTTGAAAAAGCTTTAAAAAATATTTGGGGGCGGCGTTTGGGGGACGCGGCTGGGGAGCAACGTCCCCTAAACGCAGCATGAACAAAACACGTCCCCTAAATACTCAATTCGGCGTGCTTTAAGGGATGGTTTGGGAAACGCAACTGGAGATGCTCTTAGAATACGCCGGTGAAGATGTTGTAAGAAAAGTGGAGAAGGTATCCGGAACGGCCAGCAGCGGTGTGTGGCAAAGTTGGTTGCTACCACTGAAGTGAGCGGACACCATTGATCGCACATGCAACTTGGGTCATGGTGGCACTCCTCTCGCACACATGTATTGGAAGCACGCAGCGTGAGTGCTTGTGTACGCACGCAGCACTGTAGCAGGACCATATCCATATCCGCGTAGTACAAGCTAGGGTGTGGACGCGTCGACATGATATCACATACGTGGCCACATCCCCGCGGGCTTCACGTTCCATCGTGCCATAGTGCGCTCGCACGGATGACGGACTGCTGGCTTTGTTGCGCCTGTTCCACTGCTCCACTTTGGCAATGGCAACTGGTCATCAGGTTAACTGAATTTCAACACCTACATGTATCTTTGCAGCTTGATCATTAGTGTTGTAACATGCACAATGGCTTGTGCTTGTTCTATTTTTATAGTACTTCGTCCCAAATTTAATTGTACTTAGACATATTCTATGAATAGATACATCGAAATCTATGATAAAATTATGGAACGGAAGGAGTACCTGTACTTCTAAAACTGTAAGCTTCGAATTCTGCAGGCTAGTTAGACACTGTATTGTTGACATTGCTCTGATCTGATTTCATCAATGTCGTGTGGAAGAAATCATTGATCGCCTACACCAACACCATATCAGCAAAGTGGCCGCCACTTGACCTTTGACAGCTGCACATTCTGCCCCATCAGGCCATCAGCCTGCCCGTATATAAGAAGGGCAATGCAGCCGACATGGCTCATAGATCATCAGTAACTAGCAAGGCTCAAGGATCATCTACCACGACGGGGATACGATAAGTAGATAATTAATTCATACCACCGAAATTACCATGCCAAGACTCAATCTCATCTTCACTGCCATCTTTCTGATGGCCCTATTAATCACTGCAACTCTAGGTACACCACCATTTCTTTCCTTTTTCTGTATTCAGTTTTTTAATCAGTTCACCCCGTGCAAATGAAGCCTTGCTTCGTCTGTCTGATTTCAACGCAGGAGAAACTTCAACGGTTGAAAGCCATGACAGAGATACCTCAAAAGTGATAAAGGTAGTATGCGCTTATGCACTGTGTTAATCTGAAAAGAATGGGCTGACTTGGGGTTAGGTTAGCCATACATGTTCATCCACGAAAAGTATTTTTTGTTATATAGCAAGAGATTTACTTGGTCCTTCTGATAGAGAAAGGAATTAATGACAGAGGCGGTGATGCTTTCTCAGCCCTGTTGCATCTTTTAACAACAGCATGTTGCATTATTTTCACGCATTAGTGACAACGAAATGCGAGCACTAGGTCGGTAGGTGATTGACATGGAATCGTAGTAGTACATTGCAGTTTTTTGTGGCTTTCGATAGTCCCAGATCAAACTGACAAAAGTGCATTCGGCTCAATATAGTTATCTGTTTGTCTAGCAATTCAGACTCTCACTATCCTTCACCCTCTCCAGGTGCAGAGCCGTCACAGCACGAGGCTAGTTCTGACAGAGGTTCTTGACTACGACTACGGAGCAGCCAATTCCAAACACGACCCCCACAGGAAGCCCGGGAACGGCCACTAGCTAGCTAAATAATCACCTCCACCTTGCATACACATAGAGTCAGTTTTCTTGGACTCTGCCTACTGAAGTCTGAAGGCATTCGTTTGTGTAATCTGAGAGACAGTTAACCGATCGGTATGGTAATGTACCAAGTAGTAGTATTTGAGGCGGGTCATGATGTATCTGAGAATTCAAATAAAACAGTTTAGCAAACCATTCCCGGAAGGCACATCTCTGAACCAACCAGCTCCGAAGATTTGTCTGGCTCGCATAGATCGTTCTGGGCTGGCGTACTAAACGTGGGTGGCTCCTTTCCTCTTGTCATGACCCACATTCCAATTTCTGCACGGCTGTGCGATAGCGGCAACGATCTGCCCTGATATATCTGACTGAATTCTCAATCGGCAGTGGAAGAAAAGAGAATTGTTGCCCAGATATGCCTGAATTCTCGATCCGTCGATCGTTGCATCACCTTGTCGTCCTAACCGTTTGCTCATTTACCTGGATTTTCCAGCAGCGTTGCCCGGTCACATCACGACTCCAGCTTTGCTCATGATTATTAGCACTAATATATTATGGTCTTAGCTTCCATCTGTGGGGAAGAATGCCCACAAATGGGGACTTCTCTTCAGCCAAGATAGGCACCACAGGTCGTAGTCAAACGAAATGGCCTGGCTTAGCTTCGAGCATATGGGCGAGCCCTCGATTATGACTAAACATTAGGACTGACGTAAGACTACTGAATATGGTCATTTGTTATTGTAAAACCGGTTAATTAGCTGGGCTAACTAGTCACGCTAGACGTGAAGTGCCGACATGTCGCTACGGAACGAGAGGCTTTCCGCCGTCCACGTTCTTGCCGGGCTCTCTGGAAGCAAAAGATTTATTGGGCGGAGGCACTTATTGGGGAAGAATTAATTGGTGTAAGGATGAGGAAAGTCTGCGAAGTCTCGATGTGTGCTTGTCCGGTAACCATTTCCCTCGATCAGACGTTTCTGGATTGGATATCTCATTGTTTTTTGTCATGGCGTATTTGATTAATCTATAGTTGCCTTCGAGACCTCATGAGTACGTAGGCAGGAACTGGTGGATCACAATTTCTCCATTTTTCGTGGCCGGGTACGGGATCATATTGTTTTTACAAAGAAGCAACCGGTTCTGAATATTCTGTTGCGGGCAAGCAAACAGCTTTTAGTTAAGATAATATAGTAGCACGGCGGCTAGTTGTTCACGACAAGTATACTCGTGGTGGTGAGCTAGAGTAACACTGTTAGCTCATCCTTTTTCTCACCGACAAATGAATCAATTAAATCAAACATACTTGAGATTTTCTTTAAAGAAATAAATAAATGAAAGAAGCGGGCTACTGTCATTTTTCATCATACTTCCTTCATTCTAAACTAAATTAGCCGGTTTTGACCGGTGTAAGTCTTACCCACCCCTAAAGGCGTCCTTCAACCTCCCGCCAGGGATCCTCCTGGCCGGCGCCACAGCCTACACGCTGTCGGCTAACAAGGCGTTCAGTGTGGAGCTGTCGGACAAGTGTGACATTACCGCAGGTGGTCGGATGGTCGTCCGGTACGATGCACCGTCACGGGCCACGTCTCCGCCGGCGCGCTGATGGGCATCGACTGTCATGTTCGTGTGGGTGCCAATGTCGGTCGTCCACCGCCCCGGTGACAAATTGTCTTTCCAGGCAGGCCCAGTGTCCGCAGCTTCCCCGTGGCTACATTTGCCACTCCCCCGACCTGCAACTGAGCATCGAGTCCCTCCAGTGATAGGAGTACCTTGTTTTGTTTGTTATTCTACATACTCCCCTGTCGCGACCTTTGCCACGACCATCCCAATAGTGGAGGGGGGGATATCCCCCCCCCCCGAGATGAATCGTTGTCTCCGTTTTTCCTCTCTTTGTTCGAGAGGTTTTTTCACATTACAATTTTGTGTCTTCTGCTATGATTTCCTTATTTTTTCTCGTTATTGCCTCTCACATTTATAACTAGTGGTGTTAGAACCCATGTTTGATTTAGGGTTTGCGATATGGTGTCCTTGAAGTTCAATCTACCACAACTCGACTACATCGCAATGTTCTCTCGATGGAAAGTAAAGATGGGGGTGATTATTGCCCTGATATGGATCCTAAACCATAAAGATTTGACCTTTGGAAGTGGGCCAAGTTGTATGCAATTTTTACCGAGAGCCGGCCTTCCCATTGATCTTAGGGATTCTAGTTTATATAAAAGTTCCCTTCAGCGGTATCGCATTCTTCACAAGGCAACCAAAATATTTTAATAAGTCGCGTGCGGGTTTAAGTAGACCTCATGAAGTCGAAGCCAAGATCACCTCACGTAAATTTAAGATGAGATCTAAGGTGGGAAGTTTACCCCTCTTTTTGCTAGTGCTTTCTGGCCTAGTAAAGCAACTATCGATCGAACCGCATTCATCTGATTGGATCACCGCTTCATATTGGGGTGAAAACCCTTGTCATGGATTTAGAAGACGGGCTCAACAGCGGCGAACTTGTATCATTACCTTGTTGAAGGTTACGCTGATTTTCATTGGTTGGTCTGCGTATACATGATGAAAATCGACGTGGCGATGATGGCTCAAGGACGTATTTCTTCTTGAAAATGTTGTTGCGAAAGAAGTCGATTTAGTTATAGGACTTCATTTTGTAGTGTTTCAGTCGAGGCTAATTTTGTCAATTATCCTTCAATTTGTTGGCGCGTACCAACAAGTTTCTACCCTGCATAAGGACCAACGCAAGTCTGTGTGTACCACTTTGCAGGTAAATTTGTCGACGGCAATCAATAAGCAATTCTCAAACGCATCGGTGACCTTGTCATCTGAAACCTACAGAACACGGCATTGGAGTTGATGTTAACTAGGAAGTTTGTCGCGGTGGCTCGCCGCGTCCTTGGCTGTTAAATTATTTGTTAAATTATTTTAGAAGTACTATGATATATGGATTATCTGAAGTATCTGATGTGGATTCATTGATCAAGAAATATAAAACAGATAATGTAGCGCCACAGTTCATTTTTTTCATCGCCCATAGGTATCGCTGGAAAAAGAGTGGTTGCTTTGCAAAAAAAAAAAGCACGAGCGAGATATTATTCCATAGCACGCATGGATTTCAACTGCTGTAAGAAGAGGCATAAGTGGAAGGACCAAACTCCTCTACTAGGGGAAGACATGAAGGATAAAAGTATAAAATCAGCTATTTGAAATATCTTAAAAATAGTCTTTTCTATTAGAAATCATAGTTTTGGTGGTTATATGGAATGAATCAGAAAAGAGGGAAGCATTAATCATGAGGCAGTGAAAAAAGTGGGTACTATGGAAGAAAAGAATACCTGATAATCGTAGGGCACTGGCTGAAGGATGTGACATATGATGGAGCAAGTTTTCTCAAAGATACCATAAAGAGTAAAGTAGTATTTTGTTGACTAAAAGAGGCAGCGAATGGTGTTGTTTTTGGAATTACCGCTGAATTATGCATTGCTAAATAGTTACTAACAGGTTATTACTGTCCAGAACAACGGTGAGGCTGAAGATTCGTGTAAAAGTTATCACGCTTTTGCATCGTTGGAAATTTACCATTGCAGAAATATGCGCCATGAAAGAATTACTGTTGACGCAAGATTTTCGACCGAGATATTGCTTTTGGGAAAATAGTTAGTTACCGCCTCTCGGAAAATTAGTAATAAATAGTTGACGCAAAAAGTTAGACTTACCGCTAAAAAAATTATGCTTAAGAATTACCGACGGGTAATTAAATTACTGTAGAATGTTCATATCGAACAACTAACACACGTAACAATAGACTAACATCTTGTAAAAAATAGTAGGAGACGTCGGTGCACTGACCGACGCGGTCGGCGGTGGCGCGATGCGGACAAAGGCCAAGATGTGTGGCTCGGCACATTGATTGACTACGGTGAGGACAGAGGTTGCGACGCGGGGTGTGGATTGAGAGAAGGTGGCTTGGGGGCGATGACACAGGGTGGTAGGGTGCGGACGGAGAGAAGGTGGGGCTTGGGGGAGACGGGGTGCGGAGAAGTACGACAGTCGACAGCGGGGCAACGATGATGAGGGAAGTGGGCGAAGCGTGGCGGGGAGAGCGAGGGGAACATGGGATGAGGGAGAGATGCGACGCCAAAGGTATTTCGCGCACCGATGGCGTCGCCAAGTGGGCCACGCCAGCACCCTTTTGGGGGTGGGCCGAGGTGTTAGGGCCCATCGGCCCAAATGATTTAGGGTTTAGGTGCTTTATAGGTGCGCCACTAGTACATTCTCCTCCATAGGCTATGATGATTATTATATTGGTTTCGGGTTGGAGTTGCTACATTGTGCGTCCCGTTCCGGACATGCACGAGCCTGGTCGTGAGGTTGGAAGGTGTGCACTCGTTTTAAGTCACCGGCGCACAGCTATGATGATTAATTACTATGTTAGGACTATTTTGCTATTTTCTTTTACAGATTGTCTTACTTCATATTCTTTCCAACTATATATGTAACTACACACTAGACGTATATGTACGTACGTGTGGACATGGATAATCTGAACAAAGTGAAGCTAATTATTAATTTAAAACAGTGGAGGTATTTGTTTTACAGTAGCAAAAAGCAACCTGTTTTGAATATTCTGTTGCGGACAAGCGATCTCTTTTAGTTAAGAAGAAGATAGTAGTGCTGCGGCTAAGTTGCTCATGAAAAGCAGTCGCACTCGTGGTGGTGACCGGTGAGCCAACCCTGTATAGGTACAACAAATAAATCGATAAATCAGGCGCAGCTGAGGTTGCAGTTTTCTTGTTCCCCGTTTGTCCTTGCAGTGCCGTAGTACTCTCCGTTGGATTCCTTGCTCGGCCGGTCGGTGATGCCCTGGGGCGAGGAGAAGCCGACGTGCGGCCATGCTCGCAGCCATGCACGGAGAAGAAACGGCGACGGTGGCATGGCTCGCACGCCAAACCCGGCCGGCGGCGACGCGCGCGTCTTAGAGCATCTCCAGTCGCGTCCCCCAAACCGTCCCCTAAAGGGATTTGGGGCGCGCCGGACAAAAAAACGTTCCCAGCCGCGCGCCCCAAAGCCCTTTTTTGTCCGGCGCGCCCCGATACGGTGTCCGGCGTCCCGAGCCCGTCCCCGTCCCACGGGGACGCACCGGGCACGCCGGACACAACGAAATGAGAGGCGAGGAGGCGCGGGGCCGACCCGTCGGCGGCTCGGACGCTCAACCGCCACATACGTAGCGACGGTGCGGTTGACGAGAAGCGGAACCGTCGCATTGGCAACCGCGTCGACGACGCGCCAACCCCGCCGGAATGGAGCGCCGACTCCTCGGAAGAGCAACCGCTGCTCTCTTCGACTTCGCGCCGCCGTTCATCCGCGCTCAATAAGACCCGTACGTACGCCGTCATTCATCCAAGCCTCCATCCGACACCTCCGGCCGACGATGAGCTACATCTCCCGGCTCCCGTCCGACACCTCCGGCGAGGGAAGCTCGTCGGCCGGCGCCATTGGTGGGACAAAGCCAGGACGCCGAGCGGCGGCGACGATTCCCCGCCGCCGATTGACGGCGAGGAGGAATGGCCGGGCCGGGAGGAGGAGGAAGAAGAGAGCGAGGCCGCGGCGGCGGCGGTGGCCCGTGCGAAGGCGAAGGCGGCCAAGGCGAAGGCGGCCAAGGCGAAGGCTTCCAAGGCGAAGGCCGCCAAGGCCAAGGCCGCCAAGGCCAAGGCCAAGGCCAAGGCCAAGGCGCAGCCGACGAGCACCGGCGACGACGACGCGTCGAGCGCCGACACCGCCTCTTCGGAAGAGGTGATGAGCGGGAAGCGCCACCGCGATGACGACGACGAGGCGGGGCCATCAGCGAAGAAGAAGTAGATAGTTTATATGTATTTAATTATATTTTTTCGAAGTTTTATATATAATTTGTTTATGTTCAACCGATTTGAATATTATTAAATAGTTTCTTTCTAGCCAAAAAAAATACTTTTAATGTTTGGGGACGGCGTTTGGGGACGCGGCCGGGAGCGACGTCCCCAACGCGCTGACGAACAAACAGCGTCCCCAAACGATCGATCCGGCGCGATTTGGGGGACGGTTTGGGGGACGCGACTGGAGATGCTCTTAACAAGACGAGACAGGCACCGGCCGGCGCGGCGGCACCGCCCGGTCCCATGTGATGCTCTGCATCGGAGCGGTGACAGGGATAGGGGACGGACGGTGAGTGGACGGCCACGTACCATCACCTCCCACTGTGCACGCGGCCCGTTCGTTACGATTTTAATTCCCTCGCACCATGGCGCACGCGGTTCACGTGACTGTTGAGTGTTGCCGTGCGCCGCGACAGCGATTACCGCGTCCATGACCGTCGGCTCGACTGGGTCCGTATGAAGGACTGAATCACATCTCTCCGGTCTCCGCTGCTGATTGGTACTCCTACTAGCAAATCGTACCGTCTCATTTCGGCGGCTGAATGCATACTAAATTTAACTCTCGGACAGAGAAACTGTTTCCTCGATTTACTTTCGGACACGAGGGAAGCCCTTTCCTCGTTGAACTCAACTTGAGCTTCGGCGCGGGCATGTACAACGGACGGACCAGATGCAAGTGAGATCCCACTTAAGTTAGACTACTTGTACTGTACTTCATTTTGTGCTTCCAAATTTTGAACTACAAAATGCAAAGAATGAACTTTAGGTGTGATCCCACCCTTAACAATGGTTACATCTTACAACTGCCACATACCTGAGGTGGGGACAACTAAAGTTGAAACAAAGAATTGCCCCCTCTTAGTTACGATATGAGCACTTAGTGGCACTCTGTCATCACAATTTTAGGATGAATAACTCGAGGTACATCATGTTGCGTTGTTATATCTAGATTAAATGACATTAAAAACAAGATGATCTTAATAATCCATTGTACACACATTGATAATCGGGTGCAACACTTTACACAAAACAAAGACATGACTGCTTGGGTTTGCAAATCTAGTTTCACTGCTTGGCAATTCGCTAAAACCTGGTCCAATTCAGATTTACTCCGGACTAGTGTTTACTCTGTCACAAGTAATTTGGTTACCGTGTGATATTCTGTGGTTACCGTCCCAATAACCCTATTTGCGGTGTCCTCCAAAAAAGTTTACTCGTCAGACTTAATACACCCATGTTTGTTCAAACTAACATAAGTAATTTATGGGCAAGCCACTGCTCCCCTTCTACTAGGACAAGGTACCTATTCCTCTATTAAGTTGGTTTTGCCACCATCGACCCTCAAAAATCTGAAAATCATTCCATTTGTACTTTATTCAGTCACCACAAATCCCAACCCCCGCCCCTGCCTCACCCATGGGGGTAATTTTTAACATGCTAGACAAAGCCTTACTCTGAAATGTTATACGATGAATGTGGCGAAAAGTGTCTTTGACTCCTGCCCAGTGCTCCTGCTGTTGAAAAAAATTAAAAATCATACATAGTTATTTCAAAAAAACTCTAAAAATAAATCTAGACATAGTAAATGACGTAACCTAGAAGCGTGTAAAATTTTGATATGAAATTCTTTATATCTTAGGCTACACAAAAAAGAAAAAATCTGTTGAAATTTGGAGATTTGAAATATGCATCCCTAGATTCACACGTTTGTCATTTTTGTGTAGCTTAGAATATTTTGTATTTGAAATTGAAATTTTGCACGTTTATGGGATAATTCATTGCCTACACCATGATCTTTTTTCGAAACTTTTTGAAACACATAAATGTCATTTTAAAAAAATGGCAGAAGCACTGATGCCAAGGAGCGAAAAATCTATGTCCATGAATGTGGGCCTTTCTTTTACATCGTACTAACCGGTGCTGTAGTGTCTCATCTCTTAATTCTCAATAAAGAGATGCGAACACCTGCCTCATCTTCGCTGTTACAACCCTCCCTACTACTTTTCTTCACCTATCTCCTACGAGCCATGTTGGCCCTTAAGCTATCATCAAGGTGAGGTGACAATACTCGGGTAACACACCCCCTACCCATAAAGAGTGCCGTTAGTACACCATTCTCCGAACGATGTCTTTGCCGACCGGTTAGCCTCTACCTTCTTTCGTCTCCTCCGTCCATCCAAGCGTGCTTTCTCTCCTCCCCGTCCAAATCAAAGTTGGGCAAACGTTCTCTCCCTAAGTCCATGTAGCAACCGACCGCCCCGATACATTTCATTATCTTTTTGTTGCGAAATACGTTTCATTATCTTACTTTTCTTTTGGACCACACAACATAACCTGACAAGATGCACCGCCATTTAATCATCACCACACTACTATATCCACCATTCCACCCAACCTACTCCACTTTACAAGACCAAATCCTGCACACCTCTCCAATCTCTATCTACGAGCTACACACCCAAAAAAAAATCGGCAAAATAAATTACGAGCAACAAAGAACTAATATCGCAGCACGATCACAAAACAAAAAGCGGCCAAAAATCATGGACCTCAATCTCGTCTCGTTCCCATCCGCCCGGCGCGCGAGCGCATCCGCTTTGACTCAGCAGACGTCGACCCGCCCGGCGGACGTGTCCCCGCCGGCTCGCGGCGGTCGTATCCATCCATCCACGTGTTCCCGGGCTTCCATCTTCCATCTTCCTCCTACCCTCCTTCCCGCCTGCCCGTACGACTCCGACTCCGGCTCTCGCTCTGCCTCGGCCGGCTATATATTGCCCGCCCTCCCTCCGAAGCTCCGCTCCACAGCCCGATTTTTTTTCTCCCCGTGTTCAATTCGTGCGCAGCCCCAATTCGGCAGCTCCTCCAATCCAGCTCAGAATCGGTAACGAGGAGCCTAATCCGGCGACGTAAAAGCCGATCGCGGCGGAGGCCAGGCGAGGCGAGGAGAGACCGACCACCGCCGGCGTAGCAATGCCTTACTGCGAGGTGGACCGGTACCAGAGCGGCGACAAGTGGGAGGGCGTGCGCCTCTTCTACCGCCGCTACGGCCGCGGCGCCACCAAGGTGCTCCTCGTCGTCGGTACGCACCAACTCCCTCCGGTCGCTCCTTCGTTCCCGCCCGGCGACGAGTTCTTCTCTGAGAAATGGTTCCCTTTTCTTTCTTTGGTCTATCAGGATTGGCGGGGACGCACGACTCGTGGGGCCTGCAGATAAAGGGGCTGACCGGGTCCGTCGAGCCCACCGACGAGGATTCCTCCGCCGCCGGCGCCGCCCCGCGGACGGACGAGGAGGCCGGCACCGGCGCCGCCGCCGCGGACGACGACGGGGAGGGCCCGGGCATCGAGGTCTGCGCCTTCGACAACCGCGGCGTCGGCCGCAGCTCCATCCTCCCGCACAAGTCCTCCTACTCGTAAGCTCCTCCCTCCCCCTCCAACCAAACCCCTCCCGTCGCCGGCCGGCCGCGTAGCACTGTAGATCCGAATCTCCGTCGGTTTCGACGATCGGAGGGGGCGAGTTAGGTAGACGACATTGGATGTACAGCTCGACCGCGGGGCCGTCGACGGAGATCTGGGAGAAAGATTGTAGCTTTCGGCGCGAGTGACGCACGTTTTACCCGATTTCCTCCTCCCGCCGCGATTGCTTTCATCAGAATTAAATTTAATTGTTTGACGCTTCCATGAAACGGTGCCGACGCGATGAATTGAAAAGTCAAACCGCCGGTGGTTCTGCGTACTGACCGAGTGAACGCCCTCCTCTGGCTTGCAGGACGGCGATCATGGCGAGGGACGCGCTGGCTGTGATGGACCATCTGGGGTGGAAGAAAGCGCATGTCTTTGGCCACTCCATGGGTGAGTTACTTTGATGCTATAAACACATCAAATTCTGAACCTTTAAGGGAGGAATAGTATGGGATTCGTTTTCATTGCCACACCCACAAGTGTGCGGCCTATACTCTTCCATATGCAAGCATTTGACCCTGTCGCTCTCTGCAATCAGGTGCGATGATTTCCTGCAAGCTCGCGGCGATTGCGCCTCACAGGATCTGCTCCCTGGGATTGCTCAATGTCACCGGGGGCGGGTTGGAGTGTTTACCGAAGGTACTACTGGGATGCTGAAACCTAATTTGTTCACAGTATTCTTGGAAAATGGTGAATCATGCTTCCAATCTTCTTCTGTAGTAGTAACTTTGTCTATTTCTTCAGGTCGACGGGCAGATGCTCTCTCTTGCATTCCGTTTCTTAAGGGCAAAAACTCCGGAGGAAAGAGCTCATGTAGATTTGGAAACCCACTATACAAAGGTGAGGAACTGTGGATGCACCTGCTGCCGTTTCCTGAGTAGTAAACACTACTTCTTTCCTTATACATTTGTCCTCACATGTGTTACTCAAATGCAGGAATACCTTGACGAGAAACTCGAGTCCTGCACAAGGAGAGCAATCCTCTACAAAGTGAGTGATATTCCTATCATCCTATGCTTTTGCATCCCCTAGAATCACTGCATGATCGGATGTTGTGATTGGCCGGAATAAAACTTTGTTTGTGAACATTTGGAGTATTGTCTTGGCACTTTTTGTTACGGGAATTTCATTTGCATTGTATGTTGTACTTTTCAGGAATATGTGAAGAACATATCAGCTTCAGGGATGCAATCTAGTTGTGGGTTTGAAGGTCAAGTTAATGCATGTTGGACTCACAAACTGACGACTAAAGAACTAGATACAATACGTGGTGCCGGTTTTCTGGTTTCAGTTATTCACGGAAGGTCAGTTGTTGATATCCAGAACCTTTCTCATGGTTTGCAGGCATAATGTGCATCCTTTTTAATGCCTTGCTCTACGAAAAATGCAGGTCCGACATTATTGCGCAACTGTGCCATGCGAAACGGCTCGCAGATAGGCTTCTTCCTGCTGCTAGAATGGTAGACCTTCAGGGTGCACATCTAGTGAGCCATGAAAGACCGGAGGAGGTAAGCATGAACTTTGCTAAAATAGTGCGTTTTAATTATTTTATTTAATGCTCACTTAAACTATAAGTACTTCTCTACATCAGTAATAATATACCCAAACGTACATAGTGAGGCATCCCCTCAGACACCAGCACATATTTGAGAAAAAATATTTAGACTTTGACCCTAGGTTGTTATGCAATCTTTGTTGTCTCTCAATTACAAACCCTATTACCCAGATGTGTATCATTTTCTATTTGTACAAAACATCAAAATGATGTCAAAGGTGCAGCCAAACCGCACACAAAAGAATGAAATGCAGGAAATCATCAAACACAAAAAAGACAAACAAGAATAAAAATTCAGCCTCAGGATTACAGTTGTACAGTCCTGCTGTTCAAACAACTAGTATATGAATCTAAATTGCTTGGTGAGTTGACAGCAATAGAACTTGTTAAAAACATGATGTTTGGACATAATTGGAGTACATACAAGTCCTAGAGTTGAACATGTTAGCTTACAGACATGGACTGTTTATAAGTACATAACATACTGACCAGTCTACTTCACCATGGAGATTTTTATCTTCTCAGGATTATTTCACCTCTAAGATTGCCACTTTGCTGTTCCAGTGAAAACAAGAAACAAAAATGAGAAAATGAATGTTGATTTGGTTTCTCCTTGTTGTTCTACATATCATCCTTAGTGTTACAGTAAAGAATAAGAAACTGATATAATATATTGATCTACTACAGGTCAACAACGCAATGATGGATCTGATAAAGGCCACCAAATCTGCGATGAAACCTCACGAGTGGTCGTCGCAACCAGAGAACACATCAGGTATGCGTAGACGGCTGCATGTCGCGAAATTTATTCGAAGGCTATGTTGGAAGGCACACTGCTTACTTTGACCTTTACCAGAAACCGGGGCACTTATTTCTGCGAGATCTGTAACCCTCACAATACGAAAAGATGAAGCTGGCAATGCTGCTGTAGCAGTGTATAACTTTCTTGCAAAGTTCCAACTGAGCTTTCTTTATCTGATAGGACTGATAGTGATGGGGTTTGAGCATATGAGGAACATTGTGAGAGTAATGAAGCCTGTGAGGGTTGCAGCCATTGAGTCATGAAGGTAAAATTAAAATTCTCAAGTACATTCTATATCTGCTACATTGATGGTGTTGTTTCGTAATAATACTAACTTCAGTGTGTTTGGTTACTGCAGAAACAAAGACATGTACATTACTCCGAAAACCGTCGAGGAGATCATATTTCAACTGTCTCCTCCATATACCGTGGAGATGATTTTAGAGTAGCATCTCCAAAAAGGCTGAAGTTATTTTTCCCCTCGAGAAAGCCTCTGCCCTTAGCAGAAGACCAGTACCGAGATGAGGAGCTACGTACAGTGTGCATTCACCTGGACATAAGTGTCACAGGGTGTAATTGAGATGTACTGCCTGTATTAGTAGCTCGGAGAGAGCAAATCGATGTACCTTGTATGAGTGTGATGTAAGCTGTAACCATGTATATCACGGCCACATGTTGCGCTGGCGACTGTCCCCAAAATTCTTGTGTACCATACTGTGATGATCCCTTGAAATAAATCGATTTGATATGTTGCTGTTGCATCAGCTTATACTTCTGTGTTGCGTCGGCTAAGCTTCTGGTTTCCTGTACAATTGCAGTTGCAAATGTGTAGTCCCACTTAATATATTTGTATGCTAATTTAAACGAAAAAATAATACCTAGCTATGTAAAGCCATTATAGATTTTTTTTTTTAAGATCAAGCCATTGCAGATCTGAAGCTCACTTTGGAGCATCTCCACCGGCACTGCCGTACGGAGGTCGTCACGGCCACATGTTGCGCTGGCGACTGTCCCCAAAATTCTTGTGTACCATACTGTGATGATCCCTTGAAATAAATCGATTTGATATGTTGCTGTTGCATCAGCTTATACTTCTGTGTTGCGTCGGCTAAGCTTCTGGTTTCCTGTACAATTGCAGTTGCAAATGTGTAGTCCCACTTAATATATTTGTATGCTAATTTAAACGAAAAAAAATACCTAGCTATGTAAAGCCATTATAGATTTTTTTTTTAAAGATCAAGCCATTGCAGATCTGAAGCTCACTTTGGAGCATCTCCACCGGCACTGCCGTACGGAGGTCGCCGGCAGAGCATCCTCTATTTGGGATAGGTCGCCGGCAGAGCATCCTCTATTTGGGATACTGCTCACACACCGGGCGCCCCCTGTAGTGTAGCTCCATTAGAAATTTAAATTTAAAATGACATTTAAAAACTGAAATTCATACGAAATATATCCAAAAGTAACTTGAATTTAAACATAAATAAAACTTAAACATAATCCTAATCTATTTGCCGTCGGTTGGGGCGTGCGATAGGCTGCTTCGTCGTTGTTCTTTGCCTTCACCGCCTGCGTCCGTGCCCGCCTCTCGTCCCTTGCTTCGCGCATCTGCAGTGGAGCATGGCGGCTGGCATCGCAGGAGCTTGCCGGCGACGCTGTCCCTGCGCTTCCAGCCTTTGCCGAGAAGTCTCGTTCTCGGCGCGCCTCGCTTGCTCACCGACGAACGCCTCGTAATGGCGATGAGCGTTGAGCTTGTAGAGCTTTTGTCGCTCCGCCTCCATGAGGAGGCGTCCCGCCTCCTCCGTGGCCGCTCGCTTGCGCGAGATCTCGAGGGCGTGCTCGAGGTTAGCGTCGTTGAAGAACTCCCGATGCTCCTCCTTCAGCTTTTGGAACCGCTGCGCGTTTAACGACACTAGGATCGCCGCCTGCTCCGGGTCGCCGGGGGCCTGTGGCTACTCGCCCCACTGCGCCGTCTCCTCCGCCGCCTCAGCTTCCGCGTCTACAACGTAGGCCTCGTGCGGCGTCCTCGGAGTTGTAGTCCGCGTTGGGCTGCGGCTCCGGCTCCGGCTGCGGTGGTGGTGAAGGCGCCGCAGGCAGCGCGTGGCCGTTGAGGCCAAGCATGGAGTACGTCATTTTAAGACGCGCAACATTTTTGAGGTGGAGAGAAGAGAATGGCACGACGGTGGTGGTAGAGATGAGAGGATAGCACCGCGGTGGTGGACGGCGTAGTACTAAATAGTGGTGGCAACTACCCGCATTTACGGCAGCGTAGGGCACTGGACACCGCGTGGCTAGTCGCTGCCCTCGTTGCCGCCTCGGTTTCACGCGAGAGACCATTAAACGCCGACGAACAACCTTCCTGAGCCGCGGCCTATGCGAACCGTCACGTCCTCTCGCTGACAAGCCGCCCTCACCCGCAAAAACCATCGTGCCGTGAGGCGCCGGTGCGTCCGATTCGCGCCCTACGCGAAGGGGCCAACCGGCGATTCTATTGGACTCAAAAACTACTCGGCCGTTTGAAACGCACCGATGCGAGCCCAAAACCACGCCGGCCTTCAAAACGATACCAGGGCCGCCGGTGGAGATGCTCTTACAGTGGCGGAAGTGGATTCCGTGGATAAAGCCCGTCACCGGTGCTCTTCCCGGCGAAGCAAATCCACTGTCATTGAAGTGCAGAATTCAGAGTGCAGCAGGGTCTGGCATCAATATTGCTCGTCTGCGCCTCTGCTCTTCATACTGTGGGGCTGTGCACCAGTGCACCGCCCTTGGCTTGCTCCGGCGAGCTTCGCCGTTGGCACTTGCTCTGCCTCAGCCAGAAACCAACCTCGGCCAATGTAGGTGGTTGTATCCAGAAGTGAGACAGAAAGGAAGCTGCTCTTCAGGTACTACCATTCTGCCAGGGCACGAAGTCTGCGTCATGGAGATCATTCACGTTTTAAGATCCGTCTTAACAACTGCCAAAAGGTCCCGAATCTGAACAATTACGCTCCAGACTTGGGAAGTAGGGTGAGATGTTGAGGCATGGCACCACGAATGATCAAACAGGTAAAGTAATATGGTTCGATCGATCACCTGCCATGCCACATAGGTACAGCATCCCGCCACCACGTATCCGCCGTGCCATGCCGACGGAGAGTGGATCGGAGGAAGAACATGGATGAAGGAAAGAATTCAGTGGACAAATCGAAGCCAGATCGAGAGTGGCTCATCAGGACGTGGGATGCACGTTGATCAGGACATCACTCGCCACTCGTACTGTCTAGCTGCTTCACTCACTCGCTGCTCTTTTCCAATCACAACCGTTTCTGCCAAGAACGCAACCTACCACGCTGGAGCTATACGCACTTGTTCGTCGAAACCGGACGTAGCATCGGACGGGAAAGAACTGATGCAAGAGTAGTACGAGGACAGACAGATGTGTTGGCTTACCTGGTCATTGCAGCGGTGATCTCCGGCGGCCGGCTGGCCATTGATTGACGAGCCGCCCGGGGACAGACGGCGGCTTTGGAAGAGATCGCCGACCGGATGAACAATGAACTCGGAGAGAGATGGAGGTAGGCGCACGCCAGGGGCGGAAGAGGAAAGAGTAAGGATGGGTGGCCGTGCGCAGGAAGAGAAGCAGGAAATGGGGCAAAGCGACGGTAGATTCGGTCTCCCCGCCAAAAATATTCCGAGTGTCCGGAGCATATTCGCCAGCGGCTATCCGAATATACAAACTACGTTTCCTTCCATACAAAGCGTAAATAGGACTGTAGTCCTCATACAAGTTGTTGGGCTTTGGGCCTCCCTTCAGACGGGCCTCCTAGTGTGTTTCGTCCTCACAGCCTCTTTACTGCTAGTCCACTGTCTGCTCGCGTCGTGTCCAGAGACGACGGCGACGAAGGAAGAAGGAAGGGGAATCGCAGAGCAGCAGCCATGGGCGTGATGGACAAGCTCAAGATCTTCGTCGTCAAGGAGCCCGTCGTCGCCGCCTCCTGCCTCATCGCCGGATTCGGTAACAACCCCACCTCCCACCCCAAACCCTAGCGCCCCCTGCCGACCCACCTACACGCATCGCTAGCCTCCGTTTCTCCCGGCGTGCCTTTGCTCCGCCTCGGTATTCCGCTTAGCTCGGTTCCCCGGCCTTCGGGAATCTGGGAATTCGCCCTCCAGGATGGTTGAATGGCCGGGGTTCCGGACGCTTCGATGTGATGTTCCCCGGCTACACTTTGCTGGATCTGGGGTCCTCGCTATTCCCCAGATGCGTGTCTCGCTGCAATTGACAAACCGGTAGCCCCGTTCCGTAACTCCCTCCATGATTCGTTGCAATTACATTTGCCCCCATCAAGACGAGGATTGTATCCAGCCAAAGAGTCAACTGCAAATGCGCTTATATACATGGACAACTAAGCGCTGCCTTTCGTATGTCTTATAGCCATTGCTGATTCTGTACGGATATGAGTTCTGCTGACCCATAAGTGGCGGGGGGTGATAAGGGTTGCTCCGGATCTCATGCCAAACTGTAGCCGTGCTGCTGATTCTTATTCCTTCCTCTGGAATTGCTTGCACCATTGAAATGGCGTGTATGGATTGATTACGCGGCATCGGGACTTGGTTTGACTTTGTTCGCATTCATCTCCCTGGAAACCGAATGAACCTATTTTTTTTTAAATAACCTGCATGCTGGACTTTCACATGCCTTTTACTGCTTAAGGAAACCAGATAGCGCCTATAATTCTTGTGACGCATTTCGACCAGTCTGCTACACAGGATTGGCTGAATGCCTTAATATCCAAGTTACCCTCTAGACCATGTTACTGTCAGTTTGTTCTATGATTTGACTTGCCACAGCTCCTTTGCAGCTTATTTAATTAATTATATGTATGTTCATACTTTTCATTACCGCTCTTGGGTTGTTTGTAGTGCCGTTCATTTGTGAAGGTTAGATGGTAGTGGGAGTTATATCGGTACTTTTTTTTGCCATGTCGTGACTTTGCTAGCCGTGTTTCTCAGTTGTTTTCACTAGAGCTTGTCCAGCAATCTGGGTGCTAAATTATTTGATGAATTATTCATTTCCTTCCAACGTATCTTCTCAACGTGTTTAATTAATTATATGTATCTTCCCAACATTGTTGATTAATTGTTTGAAAATTTATGCTTCTCATTGTCAGTAGTTGTTTCTGGTACTGCTGTGCACTCATGAAAGTTCGGAAATAGTCGGAGTTATCTCTGTATTTTTGCCATGCCATGCCTTCCCTACCTATGCTTGTCAGTTGCTTTTAGGAGAGTTTGTCCAGCAATCTGGGTGCTAAATTGAAACAGTAGCAGGCGTTTTACAAGAACTTAGTTGCATTTACAGGTTTACACTGTATTACTTGCATGTTTCTTCCAAGGGTCTGATTTAGTTCTCCTTCATTGAAGCGTTAAGGATTTTTGAACTGCCATGACTACTACGGGTGTGGAACAATTTGTCATTTTGCATTGTGGCAAGTGGATACATTTTTTTTTCGACAACCAGTGTCGTCAAAGCTTTGTTTACCGCATCACAGATACTGGGTAACAATTATTTTCTATTCTACCCTACAACAAAAAATGCAGTCATAAGTTGTGGAAACCAAAAGCACTTTGTGTGTTATGCCCCATTTTAGTGTTCAGTAATTTCTTTTTACTGAAATACTGTAGGGAAGCGTTTAGTCAAATTCTAGGCTTAGTTGGTTTAGTACAGCCCCAAGACGGACATCCCATTTTTAGTGGTGACCAGTTGTAGTGATCATCAACCAACAGTCTGTACGTTTCTCTTGACAGTGCAAGTTTATTGTATGGATCATATGATCTTCTAATTTGGATGTTTGATGTATTTATTGGCAGAAGACCTTGCTCTCTCCAGTCCCACCAGTCTGCCAAATATCGTCACCTGACCTTACCTTGTGCAATTTCAGGTTTGTTTCTTCCAGCAGTTGTTAGGCCAATCTTGGATTCTTGGGCAGTTGAGGAACAAGTCGCCCCAACCCCACTAAAGGATGTATGTGTTTCCCCCCAAAACCTTATTTGTTATCTGTGCTGCGACTTTATTAATATTTGTTTTTATGAGTACCCCTCTAGTTTTCCAACCGCACTATTAATAATTTTCCAATCTTATCATGTTCTTGTGTGCCAGCTGAGATATACACAAGTCAGTACCATCCTTGCAAATTAATTATAATTGATTACTCCTTGTTATTTTCCACAAAATCCTAGTTATACTAAGGGTTCTTTTGAAATAGAATTAAACTATTTATCTGTGAAATTCCTGCATCCCGGCTTGGTCTTAAATAAGGGGATTAGACTTAATCGCACATGTTATTTTTTGAAACTCGTCATCATCATGCTTCTGAATAATCATGCCGAGAATATATCAACCCATTGTTTCATCCATATTGCTGTTTTATGTACTGAGATTTTTCCATGTACATGGAGATGGTGTTCAAGTCTAATCCCCTTTTTCTTTCGGTACCTCTGCAGGTGATTGCAGGTGTCACCAACAAGACAAAGTAGTGACCTCACTGGTTCATGTTGCCGGCACATTTTTCTTTTCACTTGTTTTTGGTGCCCAGACGAGGAGGCTCTCTCCGCCCGCACGGTAGCTGGCTGAATGAAGTCTGAAATAATCATTGTACCTGAACTGGTTTTCACTGTAATGCAATGCGATGAATTTTAAGGAGTGATCGTTTGTTGACAAAAGTGGGTGAAATACTATTTTTGCCCTCTTGAATTTATTTCACAATCACCTCTTGTTCTTGATTTGGCGTTACCAGGCATGTCCTTATTCCCTCAGCAACGCGAAGTCGGATTTGATATCATCGGTGATCTTCCCTCTCCCACCCTGGCCATCCCGGCATGAATGCGTTGCGAATTGTGATGTTGTTTTTCGCTGCATTATCATCAAGCTCCTGCTAGTGCCAGTGAACACGGCGGAGCTGCTGTAATGCAGCGACACTCCAAATTGTCGCCGTCGGACGGAGGTTTTTTTTTCTCATTATGTTGAGCTACTACTAGAAGAGAGACGGGCGTGTTAGGCGGACCACTCGCGACGTGCGAAGGGTACGAATGGCTTCAAGTTAAGATGGGCTGACGGCCTACATATTCAGGCCCGGCCCAACCGATACCCGAAGCGATTACCAAACCTAGGGTTTACGAGCGCCGACTTGTATAAAGCGCCGAGCTCCGGGATGCTCCATCCTTCCGCAGCAGCCGCCATCACCACCACCCCAAAGAACCGGAGCAGTCCAAGGCGGCGCCGCGGCTTCCCCCTCTCCGGTAAGCACTGGATCCTACCGTCGTCTCATATGTCATGAGCTCTGTGAGGATCTCGCAACACGCATGCTTAGTTAGGATGCGTCAGCGTTTGCGCCCGTCAAGCATGTGATGGATCTATGTTCCACGGTCCTTTTCGATGCTGTTCTATTGATGTCGTCTGTTGTAATTATAGCTCCGTTCGGAATTATTTGTGCCGGCCGGTGATTTGTTCGTTGTTTCGTGTAGCCGATTTCTTCCTTAGCTAGGTTGCATCCCAAGCTAAAACTGCCCACTGCTATCAGTTAGATATACTCACAGTTGTAAAATTAAAAGCTTCACAACGCTTCTGTAGTGCTATGTACTACCATCTTGTTGTAGTCCAACTTACATTGGCAACAAACCACCCATTTCCACTGCAAATTGTGAAATGTTGCCTTGCTAATGTATGTTTCTTGTCTACTTACTACCCAGTTCCTAACTTTTTGTTTTTTGTCTTGGTGACGCAGGCTAAAGGAATGACTACCGTTCCGGGGTCTCTGGTCTGGGAGCTTGTCAAGAAGAACAACTGCTTCCTGATCAAGCAGTTCGGCAACAGCAACGCCAAGGTGCAGTTCAGCAAGGAGCCCAACAACCTCTACAATGTCCACTCCTACAAGTTCTCTGGTCCGTAGTTGCCTGTTCTGTTCAAACCCTATCATTACCTATAGACTCTGCCATCCTTACGTGTCTCTTTGCAGATCACTAACTAGCTGTGTATTGATGTGGTTTGCCAGGCTTGGCGAACAGCAAGACCGTGACGGTCCAGCCATTGGCCGGAGATGACAAGGCAGTTGTCCTGTCCACAACCAAGACCAAGAAGCAGAACGCCCCTGCCAAGCTCCAGCACAAGAATGTGATGCGCAAGGAGTTCCGCAAGATGGCCAAGGCTGTCAAGAACCAGGTATTGAAACATGAAAAATCCTTCAACTGGAATACCCTTGTTATGCTTGACTTCTAGGCTACAACTCATTTGTTTATCAATCTCATTAGTCAATCTGTTTTGTTTCTTTGTGGGTCCACTGCTGACCTGGGGTAACTGCTGTGATGAGCCGTAACAATAAGAATACCAACCGATCAATTGGTTATTCAATGAAATATTCTAAACGCTTGGCTTCTGAGCAGATCTTGCTAGTAGTTCTGTTTTGTTTTTGTGTTTAGGTTTTATTAGTTGCCACAAGTATTGCTATGATGAGCCGTAACAATAAGAATGCCAACCGATCAATTGGTTATTCAATGAAATACTCTTAACGCTTGGCTTCTGAGCAAATCTTGCTAGGTCACAATTTCGTTTTTCTATTTAGATTTTATTACTGGCCATAAGTATTGCTGTGATGAGCCGTAACAATAAGAAGGCCAACCGATCAATTGGTTCTTCAGTGAAATATTCCTTTACGCTTGGCTTCTGAGCTCAGTTTGTTTGAGAATTTGTTGTGTTTGTGTCTTTGTGCTTATTATGGTTGCTTACCAATGTATTATTGCTGCGATGAGCTGTAACACATGAGTAGCCCAACCAATTGATCAGTATGATTGATAGTATTTCATTTTGCATGTATGAATTATGTTTGTGATCATAGGTTGTTGCTGTGATGAGCCGTAAACATAAGAAGGCCAACCGATCAATTGGTTCTTCAGTGAAATTTTCCTGTACGCTTGGCTTCTGAGCTGAATATAACTGATCTGATCTAAACCTAACTGTGATTCTGCTGTGTTTCATATTTTTGTCTCCTTTGTTTATCAACATTTTGCTGTGATGAGCCGTAACTCATAAGAAGCCCAACCGATCAATTGGTTCTTCAGTGAAATATTATTTTACGCTTGGCTTCTGAGCTCAGTTTGTTTGAGAATTTGTTGTGTTTGTGTCTTTGTGCTTATTATGGTTGCTTACCAATGTATTATTGCTGCGATGAGCTGTAACACATGAGTAGCCCAACCAATTGATTTGTCCTTCTTCATAATATTCTTTTACGCTTGGTTTTTGAGCTGAACCTGCTATGTTTGCTATGTTTAATCACTGATATAAGATATTGTTATGGAAATGTTCTTTTTATGCTTGGCTTCTGTACTCAACGTTCAGACAACTTGTCCTCCTAGTCATTAGCATTCTTGTGTGCAGTATGGAAACAATAGGCACTTCCTTGTAACAACAATTTACTATGTTTATATCTAGTGATTGTTATGGTCATAACGGGTCCTTCCTCTACCCAGGTTTGCAACAACTATTACAGGCCAGATCTGACCAAGCCGGCTCTTGCAAGGCTGAGCTCTGTGTACCGCAGCCTCCAGGTGTCCAAGTCTGGCATCAAGAAGAAGAACAGGCAGCCAACTAAGCTGTAAAATGCATTAAGGTTGCTTCGACTGCTTGATCAGTTTTGAGTCTTATGTGGAGAAACCATGTTTACAAACCCGCCCTAGTTTGTGCTCTGACAGTGTTAGAATGCTTTGTGTCGACCTATAATTATTGTTTGTTTTGCACTGACGATGGCTCCTTTTGTCTTTAAACTTGTGCTCATGGTATTCTGCTGTTCGATTTGGACCCAATGTGCATCTTCTCATACCTTAACTAGAGCTCTGTTTTAACTCATGGTATTCCACCTCAAAATCTTTGTTGAATGGCTGTACTACTTGTGGTTATTTGTTCTGTCGGTGGTATAGCCCAGCTAGCGCCAGAAGCATGTCAAGCCTGTTATTATTTTGGAGTGAAGCTTCGTCGTATGAGCACTTTCTGGTTAAGCTTTGCTTTAGCGGAGTAATATTCACCCTTGTCTGTTAATTTGTAATGTTCAAGTAAATGTAGCAAGTTCAAATAATCTTTATTTGAATGAAATATTGCACGCTATTCTGTTAGTGTCCACATAGAGATCAGAAGAATAAGTTTCAATTACAGTCCCACAATAGATATCTCGAAAATGTTGAATGAGGTAGGAAAAAATCTTTGGACTCTTTGCAGGGTGTTGCTGGCTAACAATGGGTTGAAGGAGTGGCTAAGAGCATCTCTAACAATACTAAACGTGAGAAACTGCTGGTGCGGAAATGAGCCCGCAAACCAAATCCGTAAAACAAAATATAGCTGAACAAAGAAACAGAACCCGTAAACCGCAGAACATTCTGTCTCCAACAGTTGTAGAATGCTTTATACCTAAAAATGACGCTGTAAACTTAATATAGCCCCGCAAATCAAACCCGTAAAACAAAATTTAGATGAACAAAGAAAAAGAGCCTGTAAACCGCAGAACATTCTGTCTCCAACAGCTGTAGAATGCTCTATACCTAAAAAATGACGATGTAAACATATAATATAACGCTTCTTTGGAGATGCTGTTAGTATGATGAAAATTGATCTAACTCAATCACACGAATCTTGTCGACGGCTAATACATTCACGGGCCTCTGGAGAATCACCGCGTCGAGCACATGTTACGCGTATCGCTTTAGGTACACTAGCTTTGTATCAAGCTCATTCGAAAGTCGAAACCCAGCCATGAATTTGCGATTCTGGCTAGCGACCACCGACCAGACTAGTAAGTCTTGCGATTTGTCTGAACCACACTGCCGTTCTGGTGCTGCACCGTCCCCTGCTCCTCCAGCTCGTCCTGCTGGTGCTGCGCCGCCGGCGCCGGCCCAAGCCGCTGCATGAACGAGCGGTAGGCCATGATACCCATCTTCTGCACCTTGTCGTACACCCTCTCCGGCCGCAGAGCCGCCACGTACATCCCGACGGCGTCCAGCTGCCACCCGCTCCTCCCGCAGAACCCCACCACCACGCCGCCCTCCACGGCGAACTCGAACGGCATGCCCTCCCCGGCGGCGGCGCCGAACGGACCGTACGCCGCTCGCTCCGTCCTTAAGGCCAGCGACCGGATCACAGGCGAGCCGCCGGGCGCCACCGGGCCGTACCGGCCGCTCACGGCCGTCAGGTGTTCGTCCGGGAAGCTCAGCTTGATCTACGAACACAGTCTAGTCAAGAAAAGCCGCACCATGCCGTTCACGGCGCGATCGCATTGGCGTACGTACCAACCTGGGTGGTGAGGCTGCCGGTGGCGCCGCCGTGCCGCTCGCCGGGGACGGCGAGGCCGTTCCTGTCGTACTCCACGCTGATGGAGTCGACGCAGCGGCTGTCGTACGACAGGGTGATGCTGCGGATCCCCGTGTGCCCGCCGTCGTCCCACGGGTTCCCGCCGGCGCCGCCCCACGGCCCCACCTTCATGAGCTTCTTCGACGCTACCATCTTCCTCTGAGCCGGCGGCTGCTGCTGAAACCAACGGTGCAGCAATGTGTTTTCATCAATGTTGTGCATGATTTTGTTAAATAATGGTATAATTTTTTAAGACAAAGCAAAATCTTTTTGGAAATCTTTAAGCAGTTTATATATAAACATAAAAGTACAGACAAACATGAAAGGAGGATTAAGAATTGAGAGGTGATGAGAACCCTATTTGCTTGATTGAAAATGAAACTGAATACTAGTGAGATCACTTGTGTACCATGTTTGCCTCCAGATATGTGCAGGGCTACAACACCAGCTGGTATAAGATAAGCAGCTAATCTTTTAGAAAAACATGAACAAGCAAGTGTACTTAGAGTACTTATGGGTTAAAATAGCCGGTGAAACAAATGGCATGCCCCAACCAAAGAAAGTATCACTCAGCTAACTGGCAGCTGGCAAGATTGTACATGATGAGAAATATAGTGGACGCCAGAACTGGATGCTCTATGGGGATCAGTATATATACCGTAGCATAATCTACAAAGCTAAGATGTGTAAAGGAACATGCTGTTCTTCACCTACAAGTTACATCTCTGAAAGATTCTTGAACCATGATTTAAGGTTAGCATGTCCCAAAAGGACAAACCTACAAATATATTTTTTAGTTCATTGAGAAATTTCTTACAAAATATATATTGCAACATTTCTTCAATCTCCATGTCTTGTAAAGGTGAGGATAAACAGACATATGGCATGGATTCCAGCTTTATTAAAGGCAGGCAGGCACAGAGATGGTATGGATTCTGTGGTAAGTAATTGCCACCAAACTGGAGAATATGATGCACATTGCTCATTGGTAGAGTCCATACAGGTAAGCGAGAATAAGAGAATAGGCACACACAATGTTTATTTGTAATATGTTCGTTCCCAAATTCATTTTGGTTCTCTGGATATATCTGGCCAATCAGTTGATCGCCACAAGCTCTGATAATGCACAACTGTTCCCATCAGGATTCATCTGTCCAATAGCCAGTTCTCTATATCTTCTTCTTTTTTTGAAAGGGAGTTCTATATCTTTTTGTTTTGTAAAGGTAACCAGTTCTATATCGACAACTGCCTTGTTATGCACCAGATCCTTGTGTGAAGCTGAACGATTGAAGTGTCTGTGACAAGGCATCATCCAGTTCACAATTGATTCCTGATGTTAGTGCTAACTGGTAACAGCTCTAAATTTTCGTTCTCTTGCGGTATTCTACAATCCAATATTTGGCACATTATTCTCTGGGTGGTTCAACCGTGCAATCCATTACTCATTCCTGAAGTTGTAGAAGGCAACTAAAATTTCGCAAAAAAAAAAAAAAAGTAGTGCATGACACCATTGGCAGCAGATGCATGCACTGGCCTAATCATCCACACACCTAAAGCCTTTGCTGTTCTGTGCTGTGATGGGGGCCTGGCCGCCTGGGGTGGCCAATCGAAAGTAGATTGAGATAGAGACCCCACAGGAACATTATAGTCCTCTTTGACAGGTGTGTTTTATGGGTGGACCATGATATGATGCCCCTTTCTTGCATTGGCTTGACAGCGCAATTATACTTTCTGTTAGGGTAGCAGAACTAAAAACTAATTTGTTTGCCTTTTCTTCTGTCTACCACACACCAATTAGGAGCCTGCTAATTCTGGTTTTTCATGTGTATCATTCACAAAATAGCAGTTTGCTATCTTTAAGCCGTGGGTTCAAGCAACCAATTATTAGCTATGAGCTACCTGATGATGGAAATAGGCCTGCTGTCTCTGAAACGTGAGGCCCTCCTTTCAAGGTCTCACCTATATAAGAGGCGCCCGCGCCTCTCCCCTGAACCACACTCACACCACCTCTCTCGAATTCGTTCGTGCTTGTCTACCTCGCAAAAGCACTCGCGGTTCTTGACTTCTCTCTCGCCTTCGTCATGGACTCCAAGATCTTGTACGCCGCCGCCGTCGCGGCCCTCGTCGCCGTCTCTTCGTTCGCAGGCGTCGCATACGCTGCCGACGAGCCCGCCGCCGCGCCCGGCCCCGGCGCCGGCGCCGCCACCTCCGGTGCCGCCGCCCTGTCGTCGTCGATCTTTGTCGCCTCCGTCCTCTGCCCGGCCGTGGCGCTCCTCTTCGCCAACCTGCGCCACTGAGCCAGCGGTGGACACCGAAGGCTGCTGCATGCTCGTAGATGGATGAAATGAAATGCTGTTATAGTATCTGTTAACGTGCATGCGTGCTTGTGCGCGGCGCGACATCTCATCATCATTGTATCTGCTTTGCTCGTTTAATTTCTGATTTGCGCGCTGTACAACCAATGGAATTTTATTGATTCAGTTCGGAGTTCATATCAGTTTTCCGTAGCATAGTTCAGAGTCCGTTTTCATGCATGTTTTGCTATGACCATGCTGCTGCTTCCATTGCATTTACATCTTATTTCGAAAGTGCCTGATAAAGAAGGGTGCAGCATAGCGGATGAACAAGCAGGATGATTTAAAAGCGTCGAAGCAAAGCCAACAAAAAGCAGCTTCTTGCCATGCAGTATGCGTTGGCTGTAAAGCAGACGCACACATCCACACGCGCGCGCGTAAATAAGGGCATGCCCAATGCACTGCCCTAGAGCTACTGTCTCACAGCTTTAACTAGGTTCGGGTGGTCCAAAGTAGGTTCGGATGAGGAGGCAGCCTCCTCTTCAAAAGTGGGATCTTAAGCCTAAAAAGCATGCTTTTTGAAGAGAGAAAGAGATACATAGTGTCATATTTGTGGGGTCCCTTCTCTCTTTTTTCTGACTAAAGTTGTAGCTTCCATTGAAGAGATAAAATTGACCATGTTGCTTCTGACAACTTTTTTACATGAAGCAGCTAGTTGTGTATGCCACCATTGCTCATGCCCTAATGCAGCCTCACCAGACCTGCCTTTCTCAGTGCCGTTCAACTGGATTTCCCTTTCAGGCTCCATCCTGTTCTTTTTCTCCCCTTAAAATTCCACTCACATTTTTAGTTGGGAGAAGGAATTATTTTGTAGCAATGCAAAGTTGCAAACACGACAACTAAAGATTGGAAAAGGTTCCTCTCAATTTTTATGTTTATTTGGATAAGTGCCACCTGGCAATAGAATATTTAGTGCGACCATGCTCCCATGCTCCCAAGCAAAAGGACTTGCCTGATAAGCAAAATGGTCTCAAAAAATACCAATCATTTTTCACACAAATGTACAGTAGGGAGGGTCCTACCGTGTCATTTTGATTTATAAAAAGATGGGACATTTACAGATGGGTTTGTCAAAAATAGAACAAAGAAAATTTGCAAGGTATCAATCCACTGTAACATGCCCTCCTTTAGGCCTTTGCTCTATGCCTACCAAGAGCAATTATTTCCTTGAAGAAGCGAAGCCCATCTTGGATACTTGCCTGCTGTCCATCAAAGATGACCTTGACCAACAACCCACAATAAGGATCTCCTTAAAGCAAGAGAGATAAGCTCCAAAGCCCTCTTGACGGAACCATTTGTTTCCAGGGCTCTCAAGAGGATCTCCTTAAGAAATTTAGCGATCCTCGGCTATCGACACCGCCGCCGTTGCTTCCCCTGCCCTCCGCTGCTCGCTGCGGCGGCTGGAGGGTGGGGGAACCTCTTATTGGATGACCGGTTTTCGTAGGGTGTTCGAGTTCTTCGTCTTCAATGTAGGGGCATCGACGGTGACGAGAGTAAAGGTCCTTCAGCCCATCCCAAATTGGGGTTCTTTCATGGAGGAGTGTCGATGGGTTGGAGTTTGGAGTCGATTGTTGGCCATTAGGTCTGACGTGTTAAAGTTCTACCTACAGCGGTGGCGTTCGGTGGAGGGGATGATGTCACAACGTATTGGTGTCCTCAAGTTCCGTCTCCACCCGATGAAGCTTAACTAGGTACGACTTCGTTGGGGAACTTGCGAGTTTCTTCTCCTCCATCTCTGTCTGGTCGGAGCTGGGATTATCTCCTCCATCCCGCCTCCTTCTTGGTACTAGCTTCTCCGGGATAGCAATTAGTCAAGATCGTGGTCGCCGACATTTTCTGATCCACATCGACGACTTCCCGGCCACTTCTTCTACAAGTGCATGGTTTTTTCAAGATTTCTCCAATACGAGGTTGCTATGGTGAAGGTCTAGAGGCGGCATTGAGCTTTGCTCATGGCGCGCCATCGAGGGATGCAGAAGGAAGATGGTGCTAAATTTTTTAAGGACGTGTGTTCTATTTCTTCTTGTAAGGGATGGTTTCAGATAATATATGGCTTTATGCCTTTTCCGCAAAATAAGAAGAGAGACAAGCTCTATTTCTTCTGTCTATGAGCATCTCCTTGAAGGATTTACACAAATCACATAATTTTTAGTAGATTCAAATAACTAACTTCTATAAAGCAATAAGTTGTTTGAATTAAATTCATCTCAGGCACTGTTAAAAAGATCGGCCGAGATACCGATTTATCGGCCGATTTATCGTGAATCGGGTGGTAACCGATAAGATTTCTGCGTCTCATTTGATTTATCGCTGGAATCGATATTTTTCCGATTTTCAGTCCGATGGCCGATATTTCCCCTGATTTTTAGCCTGATAGAAGATATTACGGCCAAATTTCAGTGAAATTCCGTCCTATCGTCTCGTAGAACTATGCATTAACCATTTTTATTGATTCAAATGCAAGGAATCAAGGTAATATTTCTGTTATGCTCTAATATTATTTTTACATAGAATATTATACTAAATTTTGTGCCAAAACTTAGGATTTACAAAAAATAAGCCGATAAATGGCCAACCGATAAAATCGATTAATCGGTCGGTAAGTGATTAACCTTTAATTTGGGGTTAACGATAAGTTACGATTAACGATTTCTTGAACATTGATCTCAGGTGATGAGAAACAAGAAAAACATATTAAGTAGTAAATAATAACCAAAAGTACTATTCACGATAGAAATATGGATTTGACACAGTTTAGAGTCTATTTTTTTTTTTGTTTCCTAATGTGTTCATTGAATGTGTTCATTGAATTTTGTGTTGGGATTTTACGCGATTGTATCTATCTCTTGTGTCAATGCACCAATTTTTTGGGACTGTAAGTATCATTTGTGTTAGTACACCCATATCTTGTGATTTTGTTCTGATGACTCAACATAGATCACACAAACATGATGCCACCCTATGCCTACACTTACATAGTGCACAACAAATATTGCAGTCGCTAAGCTTCAAGATTGATAGAGCCAACATTAATTATAAGAATTCAGTCAAAACCAGAAAATGTACTTGAAAATCATTAAAAAAGGAAACATTGCAACACAATATGTCGATATAAGTCAACCAAAGATGTGGGAAATTTAGAAGTATTCTAAAAAAATGAAGGGAATTAAAAAACACAAATAACACTCTATTTACTAGTTTTCATGATTTGTCCTAAATATTAATAGTTTTTCAGGATTGTGCAATAATGTTTAAAATATTTGACTTTTTGTTTTCTCGAGTTCACTAACAATTTTTTTTTGTTTATCTATTTTACCCGTTTGTTTATTTTTCATATGTATTTCCCCCCAATTAATAATCTGCAACATGCCCACGTGTATGAAACAACATGTTTGTCTTCCATCCACTTACATGAGTGTTTTGTATCGTCTTTATTTCTCGAGATTTCCGCTCACTGTGGTAGGTGAAAAATAGCTCCCTCTCTCCTCCTTCTATCTAAATCTCAAAGCAGAACGAATGGTGACGGAAAAAATCACACCCATGTGTGTAAGTACAAAAAAAATGATGTTCTTATTTTAGCCAATATGCTATTACAATTAAAATTTTAAAACAAAGAAACTCTACGTAAACATAAAAGTAATTTAGAAATAATTAAATAAAAAATATGAAGATAAGTTACCCTATTGGACAAGACTTTGCAAATTTGAAAAACAATAGTAAAACCCAAATTAGAGAAAACTCAAAAAATAACGCCATATTTCCTATTTTTTGTGAATCCTAAAATACCTCCTACTTGAATATTCATTTTTGTTTCTCCAATAATTTGTGTTCAAATATCAGTTTTCATCTTCTCGAGTTTGAAAAAATATATTATTTTCACTATGTTTTCTTAAGGATCTAATGATGCATAGAATACAAAAAGTATTTTAATGACTTCTTTTTAGAAAAAATTAGTACAAATATAGGCATACGCACACGAAAACTCCAAATGGAGGCCGAGCTTCAAGCAGCACTTTATTTTTAAAATAATCTAAATAAAAAATCCTAGATGTAGTCAACCACAAGCATGTAAAATCTCGATTTGAAATACTTCCTATTATGAGCTACACACACAAATGACAAATGTGCGGATCATATTATAGTGAATATTAGACATTTCAAACTATAAAATTTATCTGATTTTTATCATTTTTGTGTAGCCCAGCATACAAAAAAATACATTGTAATTATGCACCTTTGTTGGATACATCATTGACAATTTCCACTACCTTTTCATTTTTCTTGAAGCTTGTAAATATGATTCTCATCTTAAAAGATAAAGTGCTACCTCGATTTCTTCCTCCATTTGTCCACAGCTAGTACCAAAGTCCCTAATCCTAAAGCTTTGAGATTAACATAGTTACCAAAATAAATAATCATATTTGTAAGAAAAACATTAGAAAACTAACTGAAATCATGCAAAATGCTGAAAATTAAGAAGAAAAATGAAAAATATGTGTAGATAACTCGCTCTAATTTTACAAGAACACTCATAAATTTCTTTAAAGGGATATGTTTTCATGAATGTTGCTACCTTTTCCTCCTTGTTATATTTATTTGGGACTGCCCTATAATTTGTGTTCAGATATCTTTTTTCCCTTGACTTTCAAATCAAAAGTTCTGTTTTTATGATTTCCCCTTTTTCACATTCGTTTAACCATGTGCTAAATTACTGGTATGTCATCCATCAATACGCTCTGAACCAGCTCTGAAAGTTGAGGGTCGAATTTGCCAGGTTTTAGAAATTAGATACCAAAAACAAATTTAACTAATAACAAAAATATATATGTTATCCAGTTGCACAAGTGTGACCACCCGCATCCACAAATTTGTATCCACTAGTGTCCCCAGATGCCCCAAATTGGAATTTCAGCAGAAGTTTACAGCAGCTGGTAGCCAGCAGGGGATAAACAAAATTATTGAAGTCCCTGTGAAATCCATGTTAAATTTAAGTATAACTGTCATTCGCCACCTGTACTTGACATCTGTTTGACACGGCGAGATGTTCTCAAAATGCTATAAACATCAGGGCCTTTGGAAACATGCACTGAAGAGAGAGCCAAATGACAGGCAACACTCTCTGTAAACACAGGCAGGCATAAAAAGAACATGCAGCCGCCCTGCGTTCTTCCGTGCAGTTTCCAACACTCCGGAGACCATTCTCGATGCGCGGTCAGCTCACTGATCATTTCATCTGGGAAGGTTAATTTCAATCTTCATCTACTGGATCTGTGGCCGTGTATTTCCTTTCTAATGTTCAGCTGCTCTGGTTCAATTGATCATTTTATTCTGACTCGCTGTCCATGTCGTGCATCGCTTTCAGTCCCCTGGGGCGCTGCGAAATTGAGTGATGAATGTCAGACGACTGCGTTTTTGCTAGTGCACAATGCAGGATTTACAGGACTGGGAACAGATAACATGTTATGGTAGCCTGCTCACCTTCTTGGAAACCTTCTTCTCTCGTACTTCGTATCTTTCCAGAGTCAAGTCGCATAGCCATGTTCCAGGGCATACAAACTGCCAAGGATGAACAAAACTTAGGTGAGAACTGCAGAGTCGTAACCCAATTTCAACATAAATATGTGAATGAAACTGTAGACATCAGTAGTTATTTATATCCCAACTAATAGGCACCAGCTGTTTTCTTAAGCTTAAACCCAAGTAACTTTCCTTCTAAAAATAACTTCAAATATCTAAATAGAACTCAACTCCAAGCATGGTTCAACCACACTGACCAAGTATTGCTCCACCATTTAGTAGAATTTAGAAATGGAGCTCAACAGAGATGGGCAGATGGCACAGCATCTTTGGGCATGGCCCCTACCAGGTTAGCTCACTGATAAAACAACTGCAACGTTGTCACGTGATAAGATAGAATGACAATTAGTTTGTCTGTTTCAAAGAAAGAAGGTAATTAATGTTCCACGGTAGGAGCAGTAAAACCACACACCAGACACTTTATTTGGTTTCAAACAGTGTTTTATTTGCTTCAGACAGAAGCATGCCATGGTAGTATCATGGACGCCCCTTGGCAATCAAGTTGAGTATCTGGTATAATAAATGAGCTATACACGGAATCTTGCTATTTATTTGCACGTCTCCTTTGGTCAAGGGGCAAGGCAAGCATCGTGCAAAGAGATGGCCATATGGTCCATGTGATCACATTCCCGGTGTCTATTAAAAATGCATTTACCCCGCGGTAAAATTTTCGATTTCTGATCTCACATTTAAGTTTGGGTTCCATGGTTATTGTCTGTTAGTAGTGTTACGCAATATTTAAGTTTGGAATCTCTGTGCAACAAAGTACTAATTTATTTACTGTCTGTACCAAGATAAGAATCCTATGACTAGCAAAGGAAAAAAAAGAGAACAATCATATGTGAAATGATGTGAACTGAGAGTATAGGAACAGGTTAGAAGTTCAGAAGCTAAGAAGAAAGGTTCATACATTGACAGTCCTCTGGATGGCTTTCACTCTCTTCTTGGGCCTTTGAGGCAGCTTGGATCCCTTGAACACCAAGAAGTCCTCTTCCTTCTCCTTGTTCGTCAGGGCAACTGCAAAATTGGGCCAAATTGACCCTTCGCTCCCTGACGACGAGCCCTTCTTGTCATCTACAGAGGTTGGCGGAACCCCGTTGTTGTCATTGTGGCCCTTTCCAGAGCGCTCCCTTCCTGGGGAGGCAACTGCGCGGATTGTGCTGTTCTGCTGCTGCGACGGTGGCCTCATTGCCCCAGGCTCCTCAGAATTCCTACAATTCAGTAGCACTAAAGGTTAAAAGTAATAAAGAAAATTGTAACATTACAAACTTACAATGACTATGAAAAGAGGAAAAAATAATCTGTTGTGTGCAAGACAGGTTACTAGTTAGATGTTCTTTTTGTAAATTTGGAATGGTTGTGACCACATCAATTTGAGTTCCAAATAATTCTTTTAATTGCACTATAAGTAGGCCTAAAAAGAAGGGGGGACAGTAAAAAGAAGGAACATATTGAACAAAATCATTCGCTCATTTCTCTTGATAGAAAAGTGTGTGGAACTTACAACAGGCACAATATGCAATTTATGAAATTTCAGTTATTCACATAGTACATTCACGGAGCACAATATGCAATACGCATGGTAATCCTGTGTAAAATACCATGCGTATTTTTATATGTCAGCAAGTAATGCAAAAAGGTGAAATCTAATGTATGGTGGTGTCTAATTTCACGATGAGAATTGGATACATAAACTTATATTGAACACTACACATATATCTAACAATCATGATTAAATGCTGAAATACAGGCATAGCAGGAACTTCAAAAATTTCATGATTCACACACATTTAGGGAAATGGACAGCAAACAAAGAATAACTTCGTCTTCAATCAAGAAATTACAAGAAAAAATATGAAAAGAGAAGAACAATGAATGAATAAGCTATCACCATCACCATCCACTATACGTGTGGTGGTGACTGATTTGAGATAAATATGGTGTTTCCTTCTGAAGCTAAAAATAGTCAACAAGAAAAATAGCAGATACTGACAAGCTATTGCCGTCAATAACTTGACGAAAACCTCATCCCTCGCAGCTTTCATGAGCAGTTTTAATAAATCAGTCTCCGATGAGGTCCGGTTGAGAAGACAGCTGATATTACAGACCTTGAATTGAGAAACTCCCAAGCAAGTTCAGTAACTTGGAGCTGGATTCACCAGACAAGTACTACCAATCTGCTGGTGCTCCTAATTTTAGCCTAGCCAAAGTCTAATTCTCCTACAGTTCCAGCCTCTCAAGTATCAAGGACCCAGGCTGAGCCACAAAAGAAGAGAGCACTTAGTCCCAGTGTAAATACACCAAATTAGTACTTGCCCAGGGATATGAACGAATGCCTAAAATAGCGAAAACCTCGAGAAATCCAGGTCTTCATACCCTCTTAGACAATCCAGCAGTACTGGACAAGGATCACTTCATTTTTGGAAGAACAGAAGGTTGGCCCAATGATGGCATTAGCCAACCAACATCAATCATGCTGCCCCATAACCAAAACCAATAACCAATCATCGTTTTTCCTACCCTGACTGCTTCCATTTTGAATCACCAAGTCCCCTACGAATAGTGGTTACTCAGACATGAAAACCCCCACATTTTCTGACTTCTGAGGTATGTGTACCATAGATCATACTACTGATTCCACAAGAGAATTTGAAAGAAAATCGGATCGAACACATCCAAACTTTCTGACGCTCCATCTCACGTGCCGACAGACGGATACCACGTGACGGCCAGCTGCTCTTTCAACACACGGTGATTCTGAATCTTATCACAAACCACAAGGCGCAGCAACAGAACAAACACACACACAGAGAAGAGGAGCGGCAGGAGGCACAGACCTGAGGCCGCGGTGGTGGCCGGTGGGGTGGTGCTGCCCGGCCGCCGTAGCTGCAGCGACCGCGGCGACCGCCGCCGCGCGACGCTGTCCTGCAGCGGCCTTCTCGGCAGCCACGGTGGCCTCAACGTCGCGGCGCTGCACCTTGACGCAACGCAGGCGCTTCCGGTTTCCCCACTGCAGCAGCAGGTCGCGCTCCGACGTCGTGCCACCGCCGCCGCTTCCGCCGCGCGCGGAGCCTCGCGTCTGGTAGTTCTTCCTCGATTCCCTCTCCATCGCCGGACTTGCCGCCGTGCTGCAGCAAAGAAACGGAGGAATTTATCAAGAAAGGAACGAAGATTTCGTTGCCGGGGCATCAGTTGAAAAACTCAGTCAAATTGAAATGAACAGGTGTTGGGGATTTTATCCAACTGGAAGACCAAAACATGGAAAGAAGATGTGATGAACACACTTGTGATTCAGCTAAATTCTCATCTGCAAGTACCCGATCAAATCGGCAAAATAATGTTGCAACTTTTGCGTGGGAAAAAAGGTGAACTACTTGCTTGCAGATCGAACCAACGTAAAATCAGGGGAAGGTAACAGATCAAATCCGAAAACAAGTGTGCCCTGAAAATTAAGCTCGATTTAACCCACTTATCCAAACAAATCAAATTACTGAAAGTAGAAAAAAAATCGAATGGGTGATTCTGGAGTGCGAAATTGTGGTCCTGCAAAATCCAGATAATAGAATGGATATGCGAAAGAAAGTCGAACGCACTAACTGAAAAAAGGGGGGAACTGAAGGAGATAATCGGAATCACCACCAGCACGCAACCTAAGAACAGCTCCCGAATTCAGCTCGCTCTTCCCGATCGAACTGCTGCGGGGAACACCCCCACGGAACAGATAAGATGCAGCCAGAATTTGCTAGCGGAAACGCTCGATCCTAATCAGTTTTACCTCCCAATCGCGCGCAACCCAAGTCAAGGAGGCCAGATTCTGCTCAATCGTGGCGCGACTCGATGCGGACCCGTGCCGTAATGCAGCTCCCGGAATTCGACCCAAATCACCCACTCCAGACTACCGATCACCCCATCCGGGATAAGATAAGAAACCAAGACCCGGCGAATTCGGTTTAAATCACCCACTCCAGAAGAACAGGAAACGCAGTGGAACCAGAAACATCACACAGCACAGCACAAGAAATCTAACCAAGTGGAATTTGGAAAAATCCCGGAAGAAGAGATGGACCTGGATCTTTCAGATCAAACATCCAAACCGGGGAAACCAAGAATCGGACCAAACAAATCACAAGCTAGAACTCGAAGAAAACAACGACACAAGAAATCCAGCAAGAAAAGGTTCACCGGAGCGAAAACCTTTCAAGTCCCGGTTTCCCCACCAGAATTGCCCAAATGAGCAAGGAGAAGGGCAGATGAATCAGACAGGCCAGACCAGTACCTCAGACAGATTGCCGCTTTCTTGGCGCTCCAAATCCAATCCACAACCAAATTCTCTCCCTTCTTCTCAGAGGCTGTCCAACCAGAAGAACAGATTCGTCTCGGAGGCTGGTGCGAGCAGTTGGGCCGAATCGGAAGGAATTTGGAACAGCTTACGTGTTGTTCTCTTCGTTTCTCCTCTTCTTCGTCCCCTCTACAAGGCAAGGCAGAGACAGAGGAGGAGGAAGAAGAAGGCTCCCTCCATTTTATATGCTGTCTACCCCACCCACTTCTCGATCCCTCGGGCACACCAAAACCGGATCCGGGCCGCGCTCCGCCGTTGATGTGAAGATGGACCGCCACGAATGGTCCAGCTCGTCGCCGTCCCGCTCCGCCTCACCGGTGACTGGTGTCCAGAGTGTTTGCTCCGCTCCACACGCGGTTGATGCCGCGAGAGAACGCCAGGCCCCTCAAGGGGAGGCCCATCAACATTTTTTCTTTCTATAAATTTTGAAAAGTACATTTATTTTATAAATAATTATTTTAATTATAAAAAAGTGGGTTGTTGAGAAAAAATTCATGTATATATATAAATAAATATTCATATACACCTAAATTAATATTCATCGGTTATTAAATTTTTTCTATGTATGATAAGAAATGTTCATGGAAGAAACCGTGTCAAAATGAATGTTTTTTGTGCCCTTTAAAAAGCTAAGAAACAGTGACAAAAGAAAAGTATGAAAATAAATCTTGAGAAAAAGAAAATAAAGGTAAAACTAAAGAAAAAAGAATAAAAAGAGAACTAGAAACAATGAAAAGAAATCAAAAAAAAACACATAATAAGAACAATAGAAAAAACCCTCAGTTGTCTAGCTAAACATAGGTCTAAGGAGACGGTATGTAGCTCCTGCTATAGGCGGCAAATAGGAAATCCCATGATGGGTGCCATGGGCTTGCTAGCTGACATGGCTTATTAGACAGTGATATGGGTCAATTGATACTAATTGTTATGGAGACAAATATATACATGATTTGCAACTAAAAGAGTATTACTATCAGTTAAACGCTTGATTAAAAGTATGTGCAAGACATCGCCAATCGATGGCATGTCCAAATTTTGTGTGTGAGCTAGATAGATCGACTATTAGCATGTGAATCACAACAATACCTTTAAATTCGTGTGAACCTACGGGTCAACTTGATACTTGCTATAGTATAGAGGATCTCATGAATCATAAAATATGCTCATACAATGAGCTAGGTCATCTCGGCTTGATTTTCAAAAACTAAAGATGAGGCAAGATTACTATATATGATAAATACTAGTGCTTCTAGAAGGGTTTGTATGTAGAGTTTGTTGTTGTGATTTGGTTGTGACCTTAAGTCCTCAACATATATAGTCATTTTTCTCTATAAGGGTTTGTGTGTAGAAGGGTTTATATATATCATGGATAGTGTTTTCATATGTGTGACTAGATGTGTCCTTCATGACATCCATGTATACCAATAAGATACTCAATAAACAATGCAATATAAAAAACTTGAATCGTATAGTATATAAATCTAACCAAATACTACGAGTAAATAACAAGATATCCCATAAAAAAAGTTAACCAAATATTGAATATTTTTATTATTTTATCTTTGTTGGTACAAATCACTTACATTAGTTGACAAAAGATTTCTTTGGCATAACCTAATTACGGAAATGTTGTGTTGAACTGCAGCGATGTGACCCTGATAAAAATATTAGCTTGTTTTGTCAGCTCTTCCCGATCTCCATTTAGTTATTTTTTTCAATTTTAGTAATGTCCCCATAATTGTTAGTTAAAAGATAACCATAACTATGAATATGGTGAACTCATGTTCTGAATCATTAATAAATAAAAATATTGCCCATTTTTAGGATTTCCTTTTACCTCTTTATTATTCAAACTTATATTGTTTTATGTATCTTGATATGTAGCTTTTCCTAGTTTGGCAGGCATGTTAGTTAGAAGTTATATCTAATGCATGTATGCATGTGTAGTACTATACTATTCAACGAAAACATGAAAATGCGTACATGCTTGTACATTAAATTTTGTATTTAATGTTTGTTTCTTTATTTACATAATAAGAGTGCATTTCATGCCCTCTATCCACCAATAATTTTATTATGCAACATAGTCTTATTATATTTAGATAATAATAGGGGGCGAAGATCATTTTTTGACATATACTACTCTGTACAATTATCTTATCCCTTGAGTTTTTATCATCTATGTTAAGCATATATAGCTAAATATCTTCTCCACTGTTTTGTGGCAAATATCTTGTGGCTTGTGTAAATATCTAGATGAGGTTCATACATGTCCCGTCGTGTGTAGTTGTTTTATAAGCATCTAAGGTGCTACTAAAAACATATTAAACAACCCTACTTTGCACCTCACTTCGGCCTTATATTTTTACTCCTAGTTCTTTTGTTGTCCCACTCTCCCCCTTTCTTTGTCATCCCACTTTCTTTTATCGATCAAATATATGTGGAGAAAACTTCGCTAGCTTTAGATGGCAACAAATAGACTTTGCCCTAGAATGCACTACCCTTCTTTGGACCCCGACAAGTAAAATTGTAGAGAAAGATGGAACTTGGAAATTTTCTACAAGTGTCAAAATCAAGCCAGAAGGAGCTTGTGGATGGATGCTGAGGTGGTGCCATCGAGGCGGCTCGAGGGAAACATTCTCATCTATGGGTCAGTGGAAGAGGGAAGAATGGTGGAGCAAACATATGAAGTTTTGGAGATGAACCATGTCTATAGACGATGATACGAGTCGGGGGAGCAGTGGGAAGAGAAAGAAGATGAAAAAGAGGTGATTATGAGGACTAAGGAGGATGAAGTTGAAGGAAGAAGCGTCCCACGGTGAACCTATCGTGTTGACTATTACATGCCAAATGTGTCCTTACATGCCATGTCATTGTTAGGACAGAGCTAGCTAGCCATAAAACTTTACTCCTTACGTCGAGGCCATCTCCTAGCTATTTTTGATGATGTGCTGCTCGTCCATCTCATGCCACTTGCAATCCTCGTATTTTTTCATTGTTCCGTTCCCTTCAGCGGCCAATGCTTAATAGGTCACCAAAAGAATACACTAAGCTTGACGGGCCCACTCAGCAGCCTCTGTGGATCACAATATCACATCACACGTCTACACATTCAACTTCCAGGAAAAGGAAATGTGAGTATGTGACTGATAATTTTTTGAAATTTTCTGAGTTGAAAAAGGTAATTTTCTGAAGCGGTTTTTTTTTTTTGAAAAAAGAGGTGGTATTCAATTAAAGGAACACAAGACGGGTACAATATGCATACAGGCCCCTAACATTACTCGCCCTAAAAATCTAGTATTTGAAGATAAGGCCTGTAACTTTACAGAAAACACCCAGAACAAAATTTGGAAAAGCAATCAGGTTCTGGAGTAGCGCCGTCGCCGCTCGTCGGCTTCCTCGAAGCGTCGCCGCCAAGGAAAGGAGAGAAGGAGCTCGAACTCTTCCGACCGGCGAGAACCCACCCCCACTAGCAACCTTCTCGCCGCAGGGAAGGAATCACTTGGCTGCAAGAAGGCGTCGAGCACCAGTAGGGACAGGGAGATGCCTCCGTCTCAGAGGCAGAGAAGCAGCCATCACGTCGGCTGCATATCACAGCGGCCAAGGTACCAACTGTGTGATTGCGCTTGTAGAGAAACCACCGAGATTGTTGAAGTAGCTACGGCACCGCCTCCAGTGCGCAGCAGCAGTGCCTCCCCTGCCCCCCCTCTCGCCTCCACGACCGACCAAGAGGAGCAGTAGGAGCTCTCTGTCGCTGCACCAGAAGCAGCGCAGATAAGGCCACCCATCAGCAGCTGACGAAGATCTGGCGCAGTTGTGCTCCTCCTCGCCTCCATGGCCGGCCAGGATCACGCCTTTGGTCGCAGGTAGGGACGCTTTTCCCCCCTCGCCACCGAGGCCGGCCAGGGAAAAACGCCTCCCGCTGCAGTCGATCTGCAGAAGGTGGTACGCCGCCACATCTTTATTGAGCTGAGCGGTCGCCGCCCTCTCCACTCCCACCTCTGACCACCGGAGAAGCAGAGAGAGGAAGAAGAACCCTAAAACGGACGAGATCCAGGCGGATTGATCTCCTCCACCGCTCACACTACTGGGCATCAAGCCCCCTACGCCGCCGGTCGAGATTGGCTTTGGTTCGGCCTGGGCTCTTTCAGGAGACGCTCAGCTACTGTAGCTGCGTGAGAGAGGGGAGGGGGGGGGGGGAATGAGCCCTACTGAAGCGGTTTTACCTTTTCCCTTGTGATGAAGTTGAAGTGGAATCGGGGGTTCCAGGTCAAAAAAAAAAAAAAGCTGAAGTGGAGTACGCGTCGGCGTTCCGTGCTCGGCTGAACCGGTTCCCAGCACGGCACCCGTCTCCCCCTCCCCTTCCCTCCCCAACGAACTCGCTTCCCCGACTCATCAACCACCGCAGCTCCAGCTCTTCCCTCGATCCCTCCTGAAGCTTCGCCAGCGCGGGCTCGATCCGATTCAGCTGCGTCCACCGCTGATCCGCGGGGGAGCTGAATCTAAGCAGCGACGACCATGAGCGAGGTGTTCGAGGGCTACGAGCGGCAGTACTGCGAGATCTCCGCCTCCCTCTCCCGCAAGTGCGCCGCCGCCTCCGCTCTCGATGGCGGTACGTACGCACGCACGCCTCTCTCTCTCCGCCTGAATCAGTTCTCCCTTAGGCCGCCTCAGGTCGTATCCCGGTCTGATTTAGCCCTCCTTTTTCCATTGTTCCCCTTTTATTTACCAGAGAAGAAGAAGCAGAAGCTGTCCGAGATCCAGGCCGACGTGCAGGAGTCCGAGTCGCTGGTAAAAAAACGATGCAACCCAATCCTCCATGCGCAGAACTAGTCTTACTACGCTTAATTTTAGCCGTGCTGCTGAACAAACTTCCCACCTACTTTAGACAGAGACTATGTTATTTAGATGTGTGACTTACGCATGGAATTTCTGTTTTGGCTGGCTGCGCCGTAGATCAGGAAGATGGACTTGGAGGCGCGGAGCCTGCAGCCGAGCGTCAAGGCGGGGCTGCTGGCCAAACTCAGGGAGTACAAGTCTGATCTCAGCAGCGTCAAGAGCGAGGTCAAGCGGGTTTCGGCGCCCAACGCCCACCAGGCCACCAGGGAGGAGCTCCTCGAGGCCGGCATGTCCGACACGCTCGCGGTGAGCTCCCTATCGCCTTGCGCCAACTCACATGAATTCTGTACCTGTAGCACACCAGCTATCTGATAGTACCTTTAGTAATCGCATGTTACAGATGTGGACCGCAATAGATTTTGCTGCTGCAGCGTGTTTGTGTGCTCATTCAAGTGTCGGTGTGTGTCTGTGTGACCTAGTATATAGCAGCTTAGGTTATGTGTTCAAAACCTGTTTGCTTGAGATTGCGATGGCCATCGTTTTATGGTCGCCTTTATCCCTTTTGTATCTGTATTCTTTCAAGTGGCAGTGTTAGGTCTACTGCTGTGAGTTGAGTCCTTAGATGTTGATATCATTACCCGCTTTCCACATTTGTTCCATGCACCTTGATTGTTGTTGACCCATTCGATGGTGTTAGTTCTGTGTCACTGTTGGTGTTAGTTCCTGTGTTTCTCACAGTGTTCGTTCTGTTGTGACGTTGAATTATGTTATACGGTTACCCCATTATGAGGGAAATCTGGGACGGGTTTTTTTCTTGAGAAGGAAATTCCCAAGCAGATAATTATTATTGTGTTCAGTATGCTTGACAACTATGAATACGATGGGTTACAGTGCAAAACAGATCTTTCCAACTTGTACAACAATGCACAGTATTGTGGCTTGTGAAGAAGTGTTCCACACTGTTTATTTGGTTTCAAATGTTTTGCATAGATATCCATGAAGTGATTACTACTACTATTATAAGCTCTAACGGTTTCAGTTGGTAAATATAATGAGAACAATGTTCTAGAACTTCAGTTAGGACTGTAATTTGAAATTTCCCCAGTTTTGAGTCTATTACTCTAGTTATGGTTAGATACAGGCATGTTGTCCACTTGTAATCGGTACGTAGCTATAATGATACAGAACCAGGGTGGGCTTGAACTCAGAACCATATTTGGACTTCATTGTCAATAGTTGTGTTGAGTTGTACTTTGTTGGACCTTGTGTCCACATCTGAACAGTCTTGGATGTAAAATGTGTTACCATGCAAAGTATGAGCAAGTTGGCAAAGCCACATTCATTTCATCTTATTATAATTTCAATATTTTGATGAATCCACTTCAATTATTGTGCGATACCTTTACTCTTGAATACTTACTATTTTTGCTGCATCAAAGCTTCATGGCATATCTTTTCATTAAAAAACTATATATATAACATTGCCATTGATTCATTAGCTCGCAATTTGATTCATTTCTATTTAAGTGCACCTGTTAAGAGGAAATTTACTACTGGAAATCTCCAGAATGGCCTTATTTTATTTGTCTTTTATTCAGTATATTTCCATTTATTCATCCTACTTGCAATTATTCTATCGTGGCACTGTTTCCTTTCTGATGAACTTTTGCAATGGTTCCTGGTTTGTTACATGGCTCAGGCGTCGTCCGATCAGAGAGGAAGACTGATGATGACATCCGAAAGATTGAACCAGTCTTCAGAAAGAATTAGAGAGAGCCAAAGAACAGTATTCGAGACAGAAGAAATTGGCGTGTCAATTCTCCAGGACCTTCATAATCAACGGCAGTCACTGCTGCATGCTCACACAACAGTATGTACTTTGTTCTTTCAGATTATCTATATTCAGGACTTTGCGCCATCGTTGGAGCTAACATGTTCTTTGCACCTTCTCTTGTCCTTATATTTATGGATTGATCATTTGTGGCCTTACATGTTGATCAGCAACACAAATTTTAGCGAGCAAACTACATAGACAAGAAATGACATCGGTTAGATTCTATTTTAATATTGATGCATTTACACCACATAGGTGTATTGGAAGTTAGCCCTTTATGAACTCCGAAGTATTTATACTCAAACAGTGAAAGGTGGCATCGCTGCCAAATTAGGTGTGTATTTGGTATGGCAGCTGAAAGAACATGGCTAACCAAACTTTTGTATAGGAGTTATACCGTTGTCTGGTGCTAGATGTGTCGCATCTAGATACATCACATGCGTCCTGTTTCTTTGACATGATTTGTCCTTCAATAATACCAAATCGTCAAAATAAAAAATTTGCCACAGTGGTAATGCGATTGTGGATGAGATTTTCCTCAGGTTCACATTTTTCAGTATAAGAAAGAAACCTGTCTCACATAGACTTGGTAATATCTGCCAAGAAAGATATATATTGTATGTCTCCTGTCTACAAAATGAAACAAATATTGACCTTTTATCCATGAGGCAAATTCCACCGAACTAGTGGAAGTTTAGATTTGCACATTAGGTATAGGCATGTATGGCAATTCTACGAACCCTGTCTAGAGGACTGTTCTCATATCATTTTCCACTACCTGCCCTGGTGCATGTGCTAATGAATTGCTCCTGCTCTTGCTCACAGTTGCATGGCGTGGATGACTACATCGGCAAAAGCAAGAAGATCCTGGCGTCCATGTCCAAGAGGATGGACAGGAACAAGTGGATCGTCGGTGGCATCATCGCAGCGCTTGTCTTTGCCATCCTCTTCATACTGTACTTCAAGTTCGCTCGTTAGAGCTGAGCTTCTCCAAATGTCACCTGGCTGGAGCTGATTATTTGTTGCCCAGAGACAACTAACTCTGCATCCGAGGTGTGTGTGGAATGTGATGTACAGTGACACTTGCGACCATGGAAAACATGAAATATTACAAAGATATGTGTGGGGTTTTTCTTATGTCCAACATGTTGGTATCATGCTCCCAATGCTTGGAAAGCTCATGAAAGATCTATCACCACATAATATTTTGAGTTTCAAATTGGACATGTAAGAACAGAACATGGTACAGTAAAAAAATAGAAGTACTCATCCGATAAAGCTATTATTGGAAACAAATTTAGCACGTAATTATTGAAGTCGAAACAAGATAAAGTGACAATATTAGTACCATAAACAAGTAATGGATGCAAATACTTGCCTTCAGAAAAGGCCCAAGCCTATCAAAGCAGGCCTCTTAATTTCCCCTTTTGTGTTCGATATAGCTTTGGCTGCTCCTGGGCCCCGGCCTCCTCCTGCTGCAAGTGCCGACACATCCGTTGCTGGAACAATTGGGCACGCCGACGCCGGAATATACGACAAAAGAAAACGTAATTTCAAAATGAAGAAGTCGTATTCAACCAGCAGCTGAAACGTGGACACTTTGACATACAGGAAACATGAAGAGAAACGTTATTCCTACTACTAGTATTTAATACGGAGTAACTAGTTAGCGATGCATGTTTGACAAGTACACAGTGCGCAGGGCAGTTGTCGTTACTACACAGGTTGAAACATTGATAAACTGAAGGAGCAAATGTAGCATTAGCATATGATCAACTGTCTCGGAGAGTTAGCAATACATCAAAACACATGATCACCTTGTCACTGGGCCGGGCTTAAACTCGTGCCACGGTTAAGCTCAGCAAAAGCTTGAAGAAACACTGCCCGTCTGAAACAGCTAGCATACTAGAAGCAGAGAGATTCCCTCAAAAAATAAAAACTAGAAGCAAAGAGGGAAAATCAAGCGGGTTATATTGGGTGATGAAAACTCTAGATTCTTCGACTGCATGGCTTCTAGTCAAAAAGGAAGAATCATATTGCTGCACTTACAAGGCAACTCTTTTACTCCAGGCTTACAAAGATAGACGCGGGGACAAACTGAGCACACTACTCCTCTCCCTAATCTTACTCAAATGTTGCACGTGAATCATGACTTGTCCTTTTTGGAAGCTCCAACAAACCTCCTGGGTCGCTTTTAATGTAGAATTTTTGAAGAAATGTTGGCCTATAAGTAAAGATGATTTTTTTATGATCCCTGTGCTTAATTTCACAATGGCACTCTCTATCTTCAAACCATCAATAGTTGTTTTATCACATTGGTGCCCCAAAAAAGTGATGCATCTACAGTCAATGATTTTAGGCCAATTTCTCTACTCAATTGCACTTTAAAGCCTTTAACCAAGTTGTTAGTAAACAGATTGCAAACGGTTATTCACAGTCTCATCCATGCAAATCAACACGGCTTTATCAAATCAATAACAATTCGGGACTCTTTGGCCTGGGCTTATGAATATTTGCATCACTGTCACAAGTCAAAAAGGAAGGTGGTTGCCCTTAAGCTTAATTTTGAAAAGGCTTTTGATAAAGTGGATGCATTCTTTCATAATGGCAATGTTGCAAGCTAAAGGATTTGGAAATCAGTGGTGCCTTTTGATTCAACAACTTCTTGATTCTACTACCTCTATTGTTCTCTTGAATGGGATTCCTGGATCCACTTTTAAATGCAAAAGAGGGTTCAACAAGGGTGATCCTCTTTCCCCTCTCCTTTTTGTTCTGGCGGCATATGTGTTACAGTTTTGGTAAATGTTTCAATGCAGAATGAGTTGTTGCAGAGGCCTTTAAACCGACAATGTTCATCCACTTTTCCTATAATCCAATATGCCGATGACACTCTCATAATCATCCAAGCTGATGTCCAATAACTTCATCATCTCACTGAAGTTTTGGTAAATGTTTCAATGCAGAATGAGTTGTTGCAGAGGCCTTTAAACCGACAATGTTCATCCACTTTTCCTATAATCCAATATGCAGATGACACTCTCATAATCATCCAAGCTGATGTCCAATAACTTCATCATCTCACTGAAGTGATGCAACCATTTGGAGTTGCATCTGGCTTAAAGGTGAATTACTCAACCCAGCTATTCATTACTTCTCTCCAGTGTTAATTGGCAGTCATTCGCCTAAAAATGAATCATTCCTGCCTTTAATTCAACGTGTACAAAAGAAGATTGCATGTACCATGTACCTCGACTATGGTAGCAAGCTTCAAATGCTGATAGTTCTTTCCTCTTTGCCCATGTTCTATCTTTGCTCTCTTAAACTTTATCAATGGGTGCTTGCTGAGATTGATAAGTATATGAGGCATTGTTTATGGAAAGATAAAGAGTTGCAGAAAAATAACCTCCATCGGCAACCTGGGACTTTGTTTGCAAGCCTAAAGACCATGGATACCTTGGGGAGCTTAATCTTTCAGTCCAAAATGTATGTCTTCTGATGAAACATTTGCACAATTTGCACAATCATGTTGACATTCCTTGGGTTCATTCGACTTGGGAATTATATTATTCCTCTGATCTGCCGCCGGCTAGACCTAGAGAGATCTCCTTTTGGTGGAGAGACTGTTTAAAAGTGATGTCCATCTTTAAGAAAATTGCAATGTGTGATTTTGTCCAAGGCAATTCAATCCTTCTTTTGAAAGATAAATGGGAAGATGGTACATTGCAAGAGACATGGCCTCATCTTTTCTCTTTTGCAAAGAATGACTCCATCTCTTTGAAAGAAGCGCTTGGTACTATTGATCTCACGGTATTATTTCATTTGTCTCTCTATGAAGAAGCCGTGGTCCAACTGAATCTTTTCCAAACTATGTTGCAAAGTTTAGTGCTTGGTAATGGATATGACTCTGGTAATGGATATGACTCGTGGTCTATTTCTGGCACTAGTAGATCTACTAAAGTTTCCCATGTTTACAAAACCATTATGGGAACTGCTGCATTGAAGTGGATGTGGGATGGATATTGTCAACATAAGCATAAGGTGTTTTTTTGGTTGCTTACACATAATAGGCTCAACACTAGCGCTATGCTTCAGAGGAATAATTTCATGTTGGATGATTACTGTTGTGTCATGTGTGGACTTCAGCAACTTGAATCCAGAGATCATTTGTTCTTTCAGTGCCCCTTTGCTACTCTCTGCTAGTATATGTGCCCTTCATGGTCTCCACCGACCTAGGATCCATTGGATTTTCTGGACTGCCATTGCTAAGCCTCAAGACTGCCATTGCTAAGCCTTCCTTTATGGAAATCATTATGTTGATTATATGGTAAATTTAGACGGGAAGAAATGACTTCATTTTTAAGGCTTTCCCCCCAAATATTTACAAATACCGCAAGAGAATCAAGGATAAAATTGCTCTTCTTGTTTATAAAGCAAAGAGAAAATCATATCATGGCCTAATATCCTGGGTAGAACATTTCAGAGAGACTTTGTTCTTGTTTCTCTTTTGGGCTTATGGTCTTAGTTGCTACTGTCAAGCAACTTTTTGTATTTGTACATAACTTTTTATTACAAATGAAAACAAAATATATACAGCGGGGAAACCCACTGTTCAGCCTAAAAAATTAGACAAAATGTATACATATGCAGTCCTACGTAGGTATAGGGGAACCGTCCAAAATAATTTGTAGATGAAAGATAAACCAAAACTTAAACTTTGAATCCGTCATCTAAAAAAAACAATTTGATTACCCGAAATTGGCACTTCGAACTTGTTAATCCCGATCTATTTGGTACCCCGGACCTATCTTGCATGCATAAATAAATAAATAATTCATTCCTCCCACTTGACAATATGTGCCTACCTATTATTTCCAGATTCCACCTCCAACTATCTCTCTCGAGTCCACCTCCCCCACCCCACCCCACCGCATCTCCCAGCTTGTTGACGAGCCCTTCCCCACTGACCCGTTGTGCTGCTACGTCCTCGGTAGCCTCTTCGGGCCCCAGTCCTCCGAAATTGGGCTCTAAACCTCCCTAGAGTTTCCAGCAGTCAATCCCTCCCTCACCTGAGTCCTTTTTAAAGTCACAAATCGATATGTAAAAGTGTGCTCGGCCGGCTTGCTCTCACACTGTGGCTCCCCTGCATTGTTCAGGCGCCGCCATCTATGTCAAAGCTGTCCACGGAGGATCACCGATGGTTTTCCTCCACAAGTGCGCACGACCGGTAGTCCAATGGTGCGTAGGAGGCTCTCCAGTGGTCTGCAGGATGTCACACCGGTTTCCTCCGACGCCCGGATCATGGTGGGGCCGCCAACAGGTTTCCTCCACTAGTGCGCACGGCCGATAGTCCAGTGGTGTGTAGGAGGCGCTCTAGTGGTGTGCCACACCGGTCTCCTCCGACGCCCAGGTCACGACGAGGCCGCCGATGGTTTTCCTCCACCAGTGTGTACGACCGGCAACCCAGTGGTGCGTAGGAGGCGCTGCAGTGGTGCGTAGGAGGCCACACTGGTTCCCTCCTATCCGTGAGTCACAGAGGTGTCGCATGTACATGTCCAAAAATAGCATCGGACCACGCGTACAAGGCCTACAAGCTGCTCCGCTGCTGCAGGCACACCATCGGCGTGAGGACAAATTCAATTAGGAGCGGAGCAGGGAAACATCAACGGTCGAGGGAATGAGGTAAAGAGAAGGATGTGACACGTTGGCCCGAGCTGTTCAATGTACGTGCCAAAAATTTATTAAAAATAAAATGAAGATCGATCGGTGGATGAGTTTGCCAACGTAAGGCTCGGTTTCTCGAATTCATACCCAGCCGTTCCGGCACGCATCACCAAACCACCCGACGAGCCAGTTGCATCGATCCCTGCCGTCACAACTCACATGACATTTGACGCATACCCGCGGCCTAAAATTCATGATCTCGTCATTTTTTTTCTCCCAGTTCCCCTCTTGACTTTCACGGTCAAATTGGCGTATACGCCTTAGTTTCTCCGGCGGCCTTCCCGGTGACGCGCGCAGCACACGCCGCCGCGCCGAGTCCGTTAACGCGGTGGTCGAAAGTCGCACCGCCACCGGCCGCCTCCGCGTAAAACCGGCGAACGTTCCAGGGAGGGAGGCGACGATGCATGATGCTTTTGATCGATCGAGGAGCAAATCATATGGGAAATTGAGGGTGCAGCTTTGGTCGTCACTCGTCAGACAGTGGTCTTCTCGAGGAGGCACGCTTTGGCACCGAACGAGGCATGCAGAAGGCAGCGATGCTCGATCACAGGGGAGGGCCAGAGGGAATGTCTTTTTGGCATCGGCCGGGCAGCCAGGCCCCCCAAGTGCATGTGGTGCTGGTACGGTGGTACCAATACAACGATTCCATCAATTCGCATGTGTAGGGTAGCTTAGAGCATCTTCAAAAATAGGCGCCGGCGGAGGCGTCGGTACCTCCGTTTGGGGGACGTCGGCACAACATCCTTCATTTGGGGAGCTGCTTCCACAGCGGCGCCCCTAAACAGGCGGCCCCGATAGATAATTTGAATTTGAAATCTCAAATACAACCATAGAAATTCGAATAAGTCTACGAATAAGAAGTTTGGCCCAACACACGGCCACCAAATACGAATAGGTTTTGGAATAAGAAGTTTGGGCCAACACACGGCTACCAGATCGTCGTTTCCGGCACAAAAAAGGGCTTTCCAAGCCAGATGATCGCATGATCACACGAAGGAGGTGAGGGGCGGCGCAACCTCGATGGCTTCCTCATCGGCTGCCGGCGGCAGCTCCGTCGCTACAACAGGATCCACGGTCACCGGGGGAGGCATGAACGACGACGGTGTCGGGGGAGACATGAACGCAGACGGTGCCGGGGGAGGCATGAACGTCGACGGTGCCGGGGGAGACATGAGACGGTGCCGGGGGAGACATGAACGCGGACGGTGCCGGGGTAGACATGGACGGTGCTGGGGGAGATGCCGATGCAGCTCGCGCCGCCATCACCTCTTGGCCGATGCGCTCGCGGTACATCTCGTGCCATGCCCGCGCCAAGGGGTCCATCTTCTCCATGTCGGCCATCAAGATTTTCGATTCTTGAGACATTTTGGCCAACGATAGCTGCGTCGAGGGCGGCGATGCGGCGCCTCCTGCGGTCGGCCGTGACGAAGGCGCGACGTTCTATCTCCATCTCCCAGTCCTCCTGCAACATGGTCGCCGGCTTCTCCTTCGGCGCGACGGTGCGCGTCCGCGCTGGAGGCCATTAACGCCGATGACCAACCTCCCCACGTCGTTTCCGATGCGAACCGTCGCGTCCCCTCGCTGACAAGGTGCCCCCTCCTGCGAAAACGTCGTTCCGTGAGACGCCGGCGCGCCCGATTCGCGCCCTTGGCGAAGGGGTCTGCACGTGATTGCCGGCGATTCTATTGAGCTCCAAAATTGGCCGGCGCCGTTTGGGACGCGCCGGTGCGAGCCCATTTTCACTCCCGATCCCCAAATAGCTATCGGGGCCGCTATCGAGGCCGCCGGTGGAGATGCTCTTACGAGGTGCAACAAAAAGAACTGCCAAAAAAGTATGTAGCCTCGGTTTACGGTTGGTCAGTTGTAGCTATTGCATAACTTATTTTGCAATCTGCCATGGAAAAATAGAGAATACATCCATCTGGGACAATCATGTGGAATAAAAAGAGCCCCGCGGCCTAGCTAGCCTCGCTACGAAAAATAGATAGAAATTGGTTCTAAACTTCTGATGAAACCACATCAATTCCAAACGCAGTTGAAAAGGGTGGATCATTTCATGTGGTCTGTGAAGAGTGCAGACTGCATTCTTGTCCAAATTTGCAATATGAAAAATGGTTCCATGGTCATACAGTGCAATAATGCACTGCAGGGATGAACTAGATGTAGTTCTAGCTTAGCAGCGGTAATCATCACACCTATCAATCTATCATGCATAGTTTAGTGTATGCTAATTTACATGCAACTCTGCATGCATGCATTGGGGAAAGTTTTGGAGTTTGTAAAAAAGGCACTTTCTGCTCATGCATGCATGTTTGTCTAATCAGTCCTCCATCGATCGATTAGCATTCATTCAAAAAGTTCGGCCATGTCAGAATTCAGATAGAGAAAAGTTCACATACCTTTTCATCAAATCTCTTAAAACTGTTCTCCTCGGTTATTTGGACAAAACAAGGTGATTAGTAACTCATCACTTACACTTGTAACTACACACGAGCTATTCACGCAAAAAAAACACACTCAATAGCTAGTTAAATTCATTCGTGATTTGTTCTTACATGGTACAGTACTTAATCTCCATTAGTTCTCAGTGTGAAAATTAAACACTTATTGTTCACAAAATACGGTAAAACTGAACACATTACCATCAATCAATCCGTCACAAAACGCCAGAGAGGTATATCGTTGTACATCTCATGTTACAATGACACGAACACACACTACGAGTACGTGCTGTCACAACTGCATGTTTCTGTTGGATTTCACGTACCCAGCGACGCCGTTACTTCCGAAGGCGAGCACGGTGCCAGCGCCGCCGCCGCCGCCACGAGATGGAAGACCAAAATTCCTTCCCACGTACCGTTGCAACGGTGACGAGTATCGGCCGTCGTCGGCGCCGCCGCCGCCAAGGGTTTCGAGCGCGGCGACCTGGGACTTGAGGAACCGGAGGTAGCTGGCCGCCTCTTCGAGCATGGACGCCGTGTCCATCTTGCTCCCTCCAGGCACCAGCTTCTGTAGAGCGCGCAGCCGCTCGCTCACCTTCTCCCGCCGCAGCCGCGCCGCCACCGTCTGCGGGTCGCTCGAGATCCGCACGTTCTTGCGCCGCCGCGGCTTCGACGACGACGGCTCGGGCGGCGTCGACGTGGGAGGCTCGCCGGGGCCGAGGGTCACGGGCCGCATCGCCGCCGCGCGGTAGATCATCTCCTTCACCTGTGCTATCGCCTCCGTGTCCGGCTCGTACCCGCGGCGGCCGCCGTCGCTCTGCCCGAACGTGAAGCTCGTGGGCGTCGCCGTTGCCCTTGCTGCTGGGTACTTGTCCGGTTGCTTATCCCTTTTCGTCAGAGGTAGAGTTGTCTGAGGCTGAGGCAGTACCGGGCGCGACATGGCACACGGCGAGGCAACCTCCGTGTCACCACTGCCGTATGTGTTGGACTCCCCGGAAGAGATGTTGCCGCCGCCACCACCGGTGGTGGTGCTGTACCCGGAGAAGGCGGCGTTTGAGCCGGCGGCATGCGCGGGCTCCTCGTGGACGTTCGGGAACGCAAACCCGTCGTGCACGCCGGCCATGGCCGGAAGCAAACCAACCGAGTCCAGAAAGGCGTTGGATGATGTGTCGCCGTGGCCGGCAAGAGTCAAGTCGCTCTGGCACCGCAGGATGCCCAGATCGTGCTGGCTCGGCGGCAGGCCGAGGCCGTAGGCGTCCGAGTTCACGGTGCAATCGCCGGCAGGGTCGTCGCAGTGGAGTTCCTCGAAGGCGTTCGCGCCTAAGAAGGCGGCGAGGAGGGCGTCGTCGCTCGGCGCGGCAGGAGCTGGCTGCGTGCTCCAGCCGAAGGCGTCCATGCTGCCGCCGGCCGGCCGGAAGACTTGATACAAACTTGCTAATCTTGTCCCGGATTTGAGTAGTACGAGCTAGCCCTTATGTTTATGTTGTTGGATGGTAGATGCTACTGCTGCTGCTGCACCGCAGGCAAATAATTCATGTAAGTGAGCTTCGTTGTATCATTAGGTCGAAATGCATCAAAAAGATGAACATCAAACTAATAAGCTTGCATATAAACATTGAATTCCAACTAATTAATGATGATTTGATTAAGGCGATCAGAAGAACAAAAATCAACACAAATTAAGCCCTAAACATGCCAATTATCTATCCAATCGGCAAGCCAGCACAAGAAGAACAAGAAATTGAAGGGAATCATAATTCATGGTGTGGTACACACACGACTACAGTACCTGAATTAACTGGGTGAACTGATCATTCCTTCCAGTTCCAGGCCACCGGGCTGCACCGATCTGTGAAAGATTCTTGAGATGGATTGCTGGGCGCAAGCAAGTGTGCAGCGTAGCTAGCTGCTAGGAATAGGATGGTCCTCCTCCTGCGGATGGCTGGCTGGGCATATGGGCGTCGTCTTTTATAGGCGTAGCTGGCCAGATTTGTTTCTCTTTTCATCGGGGGAAAAGAAAGAAGAGTCGTTCTCTCTCGTTCTTTTTCTGTATTCTGTATGTGGGGGCTAATTCAGTTGGCGGAAGGACAGCGAAGTCCATAGAATGCGTCTCATTTCCAGCGGACACAAATTATGTGTTGGATAATTAGGTATAATTTCATGATTAATTTCAAAATATTAAACATGATGATATCAACTACTAACAAGCTGCATGCATTAATCAACACGAATAGTAGGAACGGTAAAATATCCATCGCTAAACAGATCGAGATACGTCGCGCGTACCGATCTGGTGGAGTTGGAGGTGGCGGTGACGGTGTAGTAGATGAAGTCGCAACAATAACGTTGTTGATGGCAACGTTGTTGACGACGGGACGAAGTAGACGGCGTTGAAGACGATGGTAGGCACTGAACGTCTTGAACGGAAGATGGCCCATGATGAAGAGCCTGAGCAGTCGCGCAGAGGCTTCCCAAAAACCTAATACGCCCTCTCCCGTAGATGATCGCAAAGTCGAGCGGTTCCGGAGACCCGCTCTCTCATTCGCCGGTGCACGTCGGTGGGCGGGATGGAGTAGGCTACGATGACGGTGCAAGTAGAGAGAGGTGGAAAATCCTAACTCGTGTATTGGATATCTTTTTGCGGTAGCCGGACAAGAGATTATATAGGCTCAGGACATAGGCAACGTGGGCCACGCCTACGTCGCACACACGTTTCAAGTCGGTTACAGATAGCCCACGGTCCGGGAGTGGCCCGAACCGACCAACTGCGGTCCGTCTAGGACTCTGTTCGTTTTCCTACACTGCAAAACACTACGGGAGAGACGCCGTGGGCCGACGGCCAGCCCATGTGCCGACGGCCAAATGTCGGGGCCGTCGGCACAGAAGCGCTCGTCGACCGGCGACGGAGCTGACCGTCGGCACACGATCCACCGTCGGCACACTGCGCGCTACACCGACGGCCACCGTCGGCGCCAAATGTACCGTCGGCACACGAAGCTGGCGCCCGAAGGTCACCGTCGGCACTATGACGGCCGTCGGTACATGCGCTGACAGGCGGGCCCAGCCGTTAAACTGTCACGGTGCCGTCTGCACTGTGCCGACGGTAGCCGTCGGCGCAACGGTGGCCGTCGGCACATAGGCCGGCTGCTTGGGTCCCTCTAATGCTGTGCCGACGGTGACCCACGGTGCAACTAAGGCCGTCGGCACAGACTAATATGCACATTTTTGTTTTTTCATTTTTTTGCATCAAAGAGATAATTATTACCCATATAATTATTAATCCCAATCATTTTTTTGTTTATTTATTTCTCACTGCTATTTTGGCGAACCCCTTTGCGGGAAACCTATATATATGTATAAGGGCGGTATAGATCCCCCGCTGGGACCCCGGTCTAGGGTTTTCTTAGAAATCGAGGATCAGAGAGTGATTTGAGATGGTTTTATATCCAATGCTACCCCCCAGGTGTGTCCGGCTTCTCGGACATGGGGTTCTACCCTTAGGCAGATTCTGGATGTACTGGGGGAACTCGCTCGGAGGTGAACCGGAGAGAACCTTGAGATCATATGAGACGATCCTTGTTACCACATGTACCTATGACCTAACCAAACTCAAATGGAGGCATATGCCCACCGGGAGACCCCCGATGGGATGCGAGTCAAAGGGGTAGACCGCGCGGTCAACGGAACTAGGGTTTCGCCGGAAATCGAGCCTCGGAGGGGTGAATGGCCCCAAAACTTGTGTGTGTACACATGGCATGCACAAAAGTGATACATTTAAGAACTTAAGACCCACACACGATACAAAACACTTAAATAACTAGACCCACACACATACCAAAGCGCTTAAAGAACTAGACCCACACACGAACCGAAACACTTAAAGAACTACACCCACACACGGGAACCAAAACACTTAAAGAAACTACACCCACACACGGGAACCAAAACACTTAAAGAACTAGACCCACACACAAACCAAAGCATTTAAAGAACTACACCCACACACGAATAAAGCACTTAACACTGGGTCGACGCATGACCCGCTAGACACACGGACTCGACACACACACATATTAATCAGAGAAGTCGAAATCTTCATCATCGCTGGGGGTGTCCCTTGAAGCGGTGGTTGTGAGGTTCCACGACCACCGTTCATCATTCTACCCCATGTCGACGCCTCTCCTTTGGCGTACTCTGCTTCAACCTCGGCCTTCCTCTGCCGCTTTCCCGCCCTCCTCTCTCTCCTGTACGTCTGCTTGTCCTTCCAGAATGCGCGCATTGCCTCGACGTCTCCGGGATGGTCTCTGCGCCACTGTGCCATGAACTGCTCGTCCGCCTCGGTGGTATCAATCCGCCGCTGGCCAGCCCTGTATCGCCGCGCTTCACCCTGTGAGCGAAGTAGCGGCTCAGTAGAGAGACTCTGAGCTTCCGTCAGAGACCTGACCTCCGGGAAGTTCATTTCGTGGCGCGGCCGGCCAAACCTCCAAGCCGCAACGTCGTATGCGCGGGCAGCAGCCTCCTTCGTGTAGAAGGTGCCGAGCCACACACGCGTACCACCGGCGGTGATTTCAGCCACGAAATGTCCCGCAGGCCGCAGGCGAACGCCGATGAAGCCCGTGTTGCTACAGCGACGAGGAGCCATCTCAGCGGCAGCTCAGCTCAGAGGATTTTGTGGTTCTATTGGATGAGAGAAGTGATGAAAGGAGAAATGTTGCTGGTGCTGTTAGTGGAGAAGACATGGCTATATATAGGCCGACGAGGGGCTGAAACAGCGGGAAAACATGGCGGGAGAGAATGGGCGGGAAAGGGTGGGCGGGAAAACTTGGCGGGAAATCATGGCGGGAAAAAAAGGCTGGAGAGAAGGAGCGGGAAAGGGTGGGCGGGAAAAAAGGGCGGGAGAGAAGCAGCGGGAAAGGGTGGGCGGGAAAAAAAAGGGCAGGAGAGAAGTAGCACGAAAGGGATGCAGTCTCAGGGAATGGCCCCAAAACTTGTGTGTGTCCACATGGCATGCACAAAAGTGATTTGAGATGGTTCTATATCCAATGCTACCCCCTCCGGGTGTGTCCGGCTTCTCGGGCAGGGGGTTCCTACACTTAGGCAGATTCTGCATGTATAGGGGGGAACTCCCTCGGAGGTGAACCGGAGAGAACCTTGGGATCATATGGGATGATCCTTGTTTCCACATGTACCTATGACCTAACCAAGCTCAAACGTAGGCATACGCCCATCGGGGGACCCCCGATGGGATGCAGTCAAAGGGGTAGACGGCGCGGTCAACAGAACTAGGGTTTCGTCAGAAATCGAGCATCGGATCTAGGGAATGGCCCCAAAACTTGTGTGTGTCCACATGGCATGCACAAAAGTGATTTGGGATGGTTCTATATCCAATGCTACCCCCTCCGGGTGTGTCCGGCTTCTCGGACAGGGGGTTCCTACACTTAGGCAGATTCTACATGTATAGGGGGGAACTCCCTCGGAGGTGAACCGGCGAGAACCTTGGGATCATATGGGATGATCCTTGTTTCCACATGTACCTATGACCTAACCAAGCTCAAACGTAGGCATACGCCCACCGGGGGACCCCCGATGGGATGCAGTCAAAGGGGTAGACGGCGCGGTCAACAGAACTAGGGTTTCGTCAGAAATCGAGCATCGGATCTAGGGAATGGCCCCAAAACTTGTGTGTGTCCACATGGCATGCACAAAAGTGATTTGAGATGGTTCTATATCCAATGCTACCCCCTACGGGTGTGTCCGGCTTCTCGGACAGGGGGTTCCTACACTTAGGCAGATTCTGCATGTATAGGGGGGAACTCCCTCGGAGGTGAACCGGAGAGAACCTTGGGATCATATGGGATGATCCTTGTTTCCACATGTACCTATGACCTAACCAAGCTCAAACATAGGCATACGCCCACCGGGGACCCCCGATGGGATGCAGTCAAAGGGGTAGACGGCGCGGTCAACAGAACTAGGGTTTCGTCAGAAATCGAGCATCAGATCTAGGGAATGGCCCCAAAACTTGTGTGTGTCCACATGGCATGCACAAAAGTGAGTTGAGATGGTTCTATATCCAATGCTATCCCTCTGGGTGTGTCCGGCTTCTCGGACAGGGGGTTCCTACACTTAGGCAGATTCTGCATGTATAGGGGGGAACTCCCTCGGAGGTGAACCGGAGAGAACCTTGGGATCATATGGGATGATCATTGTTTCCACATGTACCTATGACCTAACCAAGCTCAAACGTAGGCATACGCCCACCGGGGGACCCCCGATGGGATGCAGTCAAAGTGGTAGACGGTGCGGTCAACAGAACTAGGGTTTCGTTAGAAATCGAGCATCAGATCTAGGGAATGGCCCCAAAACTTGTGTGTGTCCACATGGCATGCACAAAAGTGATTTGAGATGGTTCTATATCCAATGCTACCCCTCCGGGTGTGTTCGGCTTCTCGGACAGGGGGTTCCTACACTTAGGCAGATTCTGCATGTATAGGGGGGAACTCCCTCGGAGGTGAACCGGAGAGAACCTTGGGATCATATGGGATGATCCTTGTTTCCACATGTACCTATGACCTAACCAAGCTCAAACGTAGGCATACACCCACCGGGGGACCCCCGATGGGATGCAGTCAAAGGGGTAGACGGCGCGGCCAACAGAACTAGGGTTTCGTCAGAAATCGAGCATCGGATCTAGGGAATGGCCCCAAAACTTGTGTGTGTCCACATGGCATGCACAAAAGTGATTTGAGATGGTTCTATATCCAATGCTACCACCTCCAGGTGTGTCCGGCTTCTCGGACAGGGGGTTCCTACACTTAGGCAGATTCTGCATGTATAGGGGGGAACTCCCTCGGAGGTGAACCGCAGAGAACCTTGGGATCATATGGGATGATCCTTGTTTCCACATGTACCTATGACCTAACCAAGCTCAAACGTAGGCATACGCCCACCGGGGGACCCCCGATGGGATGCAGTCAAAGGGGTAGACGGCGCGGTCAACAGAACTAGGGTTTCGTCAGAAATCGAACATCGGATCTAGGGAATGGGCCCAAAACTTGTGTGTGTCCACATGGCATGCACAAAAGTAATTTGAGATGGTTATATATCCAATGCTACCCCCTCCGGGTGTGTCCGGCTTCTCGGACAGGGGGTTCCTACACTTAGGCAGATTCTGCATGTATAGGGGGGAACTCCCTCGGAGGTGAACCGGAGAGAACCTTGGGATCATATGGGATGATCCTTGTTTCCACATGTACCTATGACCTAACCAAGCTCAAACGTAGGCATACGCCCACCGGGGGACCCCCGATAGGATGCAGTCAAAGGGGTAGACGACGCGGTCAACAGAACTAGGGTTTCGTCAGAAATCGAGCATCAGATCTAGGGTTTAGGGTTAGGGTTAGGATTAGTGTTAGTATTTGAGATGATATATTCTGTTCTTGTTATTTGGAATAAATAGTGACAATGTTTATTTTAAAAAACTAAAAAAATAAAAAAAAAACTTGTGACGACGGTCACCGTCAGTCACCGTCGGCACAACCTAAACCCAATTATTTGAGATGATATAGTATTAGTATTTGAGATGATATATTCTGTTTTTATTATTTGGAATAAATAGTGACAATGTTTATTTAAAAAAACAAAAAAAATAAAAAAAGTGTGCCGACGGTGATCGTCGGCACAACCTGGCCGTCGGCACACTGATGCCACTTAACACATGGGGTCGACGCGGCGGGGCTGAGCCGCATCTCATCTCCCCCCGCACCCTGCCCCCGCGCCCACGCCCTGCCCCCGCGCCGCCGCCGTCCTCCCGGCCGCCGCCGCCCTGCCCCCGCGCCCCCGCGTCGCCACCACCCGCGCCAGTCCCGCCGCCGCCCTGCGCCCCTCGCGCCAGAGCCCACCGCCGCGCCAGATCCCGCCGCCGCCCTGCCCCCCGCGCGCACCTCCCGCCTCCGCCCTGCCCCGACCCGCTGCCAGCCGCCGCGCCGAGCTCCGGCGCCGCCCTGCCCTCCCTCACCCGCAGCAGCCCCGGCTCCCCTCACCCGCTGCCCCCTCGCCCTCGGCCGACCTCCTCCTCCCACCATGGTAAGCCCAGCCCTCCTTGCTCCTTTTTTTTTTAATCGAATTTTGTAAATCGATAGTTGTAGCAATTAGGTTTATGGATTTGTAAATCGGAATATTAATGAAATTGAAAACAAAATTGAATTAGAAATGCATCCATAGTGAGCACCCCGCATTTTATTAGAAATGTTAATGAAATTGAAAACAAAATTGAATTAGAAATGCATCCATAGTGAGCACCCCACATTTTATTAGAAATGTTAATGAAATTGAAATGAAAATTGAATTATAAATGCATCCATAGTGAGCACCCCGCATTTTATTAGAAATGTTAATGAAATTGAAATGAAAATTGAATTAGAAATGTTAATGGAATTAGTTTTATTCATCTATCATTGACAAATTTTTATTATTTTAACTAGGTCCCGTGGTGAGCATCCCGCGTGATGATCACGGATCTTGCGGCGCATCTCTACGGCCGTCGACATCGCCGGTTGTTCGACTACTTCCTCTACAGCCGAGGGTGAGCTGAATTGCCGACTCCTCCTCCGCATTTTTTATGTCACTAGATTTAATTTCTCCGTCAAGTCGCGTAACCTAGGTGTCAATTCCCGTCCGCAAGCGCTACGCGGATAAATATGCGTTAGTGGTCATCATATTTTGAACCGTAACGCTTGTGGCATTTATGGGACAGTCGCCGGACCCATAGTTGGGTACGTTTTCCATGTTCTGCTCGGGTGCGAGACAGGATTTCGTCAGCGCCTCCCTGTTGTTCTCCGGATGCACATCCTCTCGGCTTTTTGCCGAGACGTGTATCGGGAGAGCAGCGGGGAGGTGCTGCCAAAATTCTGTCTCGCACCCGAGCAGAACTTGGAGAACGTACCCAACTACGGGTCCGGCGGCTGCTAGGAGCCCACCTAGTAGAGATGTAGGTTGATGCGCGCGTTTTCGCCGGTAGAAAAATAAAAAATATAATGCATTCAATTTCATGCTACTATTTGTTGTTTGTCACGCAATAAAGTAGGATGGCTGATAATGAGTGGATGTACAGTGGCCGTGTTAGTTCGACTCAAGTGACAGATGAATGGAAATGAAAGACCGATTTGTTAGTGAAGGAGTTAGCTCGTGGTTCGAAGGGGGTCGTTCGTCCCCGTTGCCCTTGCAGTGTCTGCAAGAGGCGTCATCCTAAGGATATTCTAGAGATGACTAAACACCTTTGGTGGAATGGGTATATGCGTGACTACGACCCGCCGGTCGACTTTTCTCGGCACGAACGTGATAGAGGTGAGGTGATGCGGCAGCGGATCGATGGCAATGAGAACGATGGCATCTTAAACTTGCTAGATGATCTTCGGGATGCTTGGACATGCCGGATTTACCATGGGACGAACGGTCCGAACCGGAGGAACCGCACGAACGGGAGGAACCGCCCGAACGGGAGGAACCGCCCGAACCGGAGGGACCGCCACAACCGGAGGAACTTCCGGAGGAGGAACCTGAGCCAACCGCGAGGGCCTTCAGCGATATGATGGCCTCGGCTAGGAGGCCTCTATACCCGGGTGCAAAAATGTCTCAACTTGATGGCATCACGCGAGTTGCTAGCCGACAAGTGCATGTTTGAGAGTACTCGAGCATCCTTTGAAAAGACTGCGAACACGGTAGGTAACATGTTGCACGAAGGTCATTGCTTGCCCAAGACCATGTACGAAACGAAGAAAATCTTGAAAGCACCGAAAATGGATTATGTAACATATGATGTCCGTCCAAAACTTTGCCTTTTGTTTTGGAAAGACTATGCGGATGACAAGTACTGTGCCAAGTGTGGTCACTCTAGGTATCATGAGGTAGATGTAGGCAATGGTCGGAAGAGGCAGACAAAAGTAGCCATAAAGATTCTTCGTTATCTCACATTCATCAAAAGAATCCAGCGGCTTTACATGTTCGAGGAGACTGCCAAACAGATGACATGGCATAAGACCGGGATAAGATTGGAGGACGAGTTCAAACGGGTACCCATGGTACATCCATCTGATGGTCAATCATGGAAGCACTTCGATGAAAAGCACCCAAATGAGGCAAGTGAGGCTCGGAATGTTAGAATTGCGATAGCAACCGATGGATTCAACCCATATGGTATGTCGACTGCCGCGTACAGCTGCTGGCCCGTGTTTGTTATTCCGCTCAATCTCCCTCCTGGAGTCGTAATGCAAAGGAAGAACATATTCTTGTCGATGATCCTTCCAGGGCCTGAATATCCAGGGAAGAAATTGAGTGTCTTAATGCAACCACTTGTGGATGATTTGCACCACTCGTGAAATCACGGTACATTGACATACGACCGAGCATCAAAGAGAAACTTCATCATGAAAGTTTGGTTCCACTATTCGATGCATGACCTACCCGGGTACGCCCTATTCTGTGGGCATAGTACAGCTGGTAAGTTTCCATGCCCAGTGTGCAGGCACGAACTAGAATTCAGGCACCTAAAAGCTGGACACAAATATGTTGCCTTTGACAAACACCGCAAGTTTCTCAGACCAGGGCATCGGTTCAGATCTGACAAGAAGAACTTCACGAAAGGCGTAGTTGTGCTTGAACATAAAGAAATACCAGAGTTCGATGGTGCAACTGTTGATGCTGAGCTACGTGCTCTCCAGCCTAGTAAGGAACCCGGCCACCAATTTGAGGGATATGGTATAACGCACAACTGGACTCACAAAGCAGGCATAATATAGCTCGAGTATTACAAGGACCTTGAACTTCCCCATAATATCGATATGATGCACACCGAAAAGAATTGTGGGGAGGCATTCCTTAACACCTGCTGCAACATACCAGGCAAGTCAAGGGATAATGTTTCAGCTAGAGTCGATATTGAGGAGATATGTGACGGGGTGGCTCTACACATGCAGCCTCCGATGGCAATCGAAAAGGTTGGTTAAAGCCGCATGCCAAGTACTTGTCTTGATAGCGCCGACAAGAAGGAGGCATTTACGTGGCTCAAATATGACGTGATGTTCCCTGATGGTTATTGTTCGAATATGAGTAAGGGAGTCAATCTTGCTACAGGAAAAATAAATGGGCTCAAGAGTCACGACTATCATATATGGATTGAGCGGCTGATGCCGGTGATGCTTCGAGGGTATCTCCCCGATCATATCTGGCGAGTGCTTGCGGAGGTGAGCCATTTTTTCCGCACGGTCTGTGCTAAGCAGATATGTACCGAGGTGATTGAGAAGCTGCAGGAGCAAGTGCCGGACATGCTATGCAAGTTAGAGACGATATTCCCCCAGGCTTCTTCACTCCGATGTTACATCTCATCGTGCATCTCGCCAACGAGGCACTCTTGGGGGGACCGGTGCGATATCGTTGGCGGTTTTGTATTGAGAGGGAGTTCAAGTATATTCGGTACAAATGTGGAAACAAAAATAAGACTGAAGCATGCATAGCTGAGGCAACTCTCCTCCATGAGATGGCAGACGCCACGACAATGTACTATGCCAATGATGTGCCCACTAAGCATAACCCGGTCGCTCGGTACAATTCTGACGAGCCCAAGCGTGACCCAAATCTCTTGCTCTTCCAATATCCCGGTGGCAAGGCCGGTGCCTCAAAAGTGGAGAACATTTCGCCAGAAGAGAAGGATTGCATAATGCTTTACGTGCTTATGAACATGGAGGAAGTTGTCGATTTCATGAGGTAAAATGATGAACCAATTACTTTGCAACCAGTAACTTGGTTTTGGTCTAATACGTATTTTCTCCTTTCAGCCAATTCCATGATGAAATGTGGTCAGGAAGAAATGGTCCCACTCCCACGCAGTGGTACACTCTTCTGAAAGAGGGTGCCCGCCCTTAAATAAAAGCTTCGTGAACTGGTTCCATGAAAAAGTAATTTCTCAAATGTTCCTCTTACTTTGCAATCCGTGACTTGTCTTATTACACGTAACTAATGCACAAAATAATCTGAACTGAACTTGTAGGGAGCTGATCCCAACGTTGAGATGACAGACGAGTTGAGATGTGTTTCCCAGGGTTTTAACCGTAGAGTCCATACGCATGAGAAGTATGATGTAAATGGGTATCGCTTCCATACGGAGTTTCACCAGAAGAATCGGCCTAATGCAAAAACAATAAATACTGGGGTCTACACCCGCGGAGCCGATGATCTTGATTACTATGGAAGGTTACAAAAGGTATACGAGTTGACGTTCAACAACGCAAACATAGAACTCAAGCTCTTTGTGTTCAAATGCCACTGGTTTGACCCACACGGTGGAATGAGAAGCACCCCCTCCATTGGTTTAGTTGAAGTTAGGCCTTCAACCACCTACAGCGGATCCGACGTCTATATTGTGGCTCACCAAACCAAGCAAGTTTATTATTTGTCCTACCCATGTCAGAATGAGGAACTCATGGGCTGGGAAGTCGTGTTCCAGGTATCGCCACATGGTAAGCTGCCCATCCCCTCCGAGGACGATTACAACAACATTGACCCGGTAACATATGAGGGAATTTTCTATCAAGAGGAAGAGCAGTTCGGGGACCTTCAAATAGATATAGGTCTTCATGATCTCCACAACGATGTACAAATGCGTGGTGAGACCGTGGTGGACCTGAAGGACATAGCTATGCTCACCAAGCGCCATGCGAACAAAGACAACATTGTCGAGACTCAACCGGAACCCAATGCCGACCATGAATACTCATATGATACTAATTTTGATAGTGAGGCTGAGAACCCAATGCCTAGAGATGAGAGTGGTGATGAATGGTGAGGGTCTTTTATGCTTAGTACCTACATTATCATTATGCTTAATACATACATTTGTCATTATGCTTAGTACCTACATTATCATTATGCTTAATACATACATTTGTCATTATGCTTAGTACCTACATTATCATTATGCTTAATACCTACATTTGTCATTATGCTTAGTACCTACATTGTCATTATGCTTAGTGTTTACTCATTTTCAACATGCTTATTAATTATTTTCTCTTTTCTTATGCAAGTAATTGCCCAATATGGGCGGACGGAAGGCATCATCGAGCTCCTTGCTTGATCAGATGCATCAGCGGAAGCCAGGGCCGGGTGCTTCCAGACGGAGTGGAAGACCCATTGTTCCCACCCGGCGTTACGAAGACGCAGACGGAGGACGGGGAGGACGAGGGGGTGGACGAGGGGGTGGACGAGCTGGAGGACGAGGGGGAGGATGAGCTGGAGGACGAGGGGGAGGATGGGCTGGAGGACGAGGGGGGATGCACAGCTCCTTCTAGCTGACATTCCTTCGCTGCACGGCTCAGTGGCTTCACAGTCTATGGACGAGGAGGAGGACACTAGGGAGGAGGAGGAGACAGAGGAGGAGTCTAGGGACGAGGAGGCTTCGACGGAGATGGCTCCGAAGAAGTTGCGGATTCGTGGGGAAGCGTAGGTTCCCAATGAGAGTAAGGAACCTGCTACGGAGGATGACAAGTGGCTCCTTGTCCCAGGAAAGATAGAGTAAGTAGTAAGGTGATTTCATTTTCGTTTTTTGACACTTAGCATTTTCTAATGTTTGATAATTGTGCAGAAATTTCACATATACGAGGAAGAATGTCCGCGTGCCAGGGAGTCTGATTGGAGCTGCTATTAGGAAGTACTGGCCGGGGATCTACACTCCGGTCCTTGGGGGCGAGTCCAAGCTAGCCTACAGTTGGGAAGACTTTGAGATAGCGCCTTACCCTAGCTTTACTTCCGCCGCCGACGCCGTGATCAAGAAGTTTTGGGTACGTAATGCATACTCTTTGGGTTTCGTTCATATGTAGTTGATAACCCCACCATGATAACTCATGCCTCTCACACTTTCTGTTATGCTTGATTGCAGCGCAATTATAGGGTGGCGACTGAGCATAAGGAGAGGGCGGACGTGATCCTCCGTAACATGTGTCGGAAGTTGACATGGCAGCAGTGGTACAACCAGAGGATCACGTGCATCGGCCACTTCTATGCTGAGCAGGGCGTAAGGTACACAAAGCCTGAGATTGTGCGGGGACTCGCCCCGGCTATGACGATAGAGGACTTCATGTCGGTAAGTAATTGTCAATGCGATTCTATGTACTTGCGGCTAACTTGCAATTATATTGTTTGTTCTTCAAATGAGTTTTGATTTTGCGAGGTTGTACCACATTGGGCTGATAATAATAAGAGGGCCGCCTTCATGGAGTTGGTAAAGAATTGGGTCGGCGAAAACCCCGATTTCAAGGCCGTGAGCGACCGGAACAAGGTCAACCGTGGGCATCAGGGAACACACAGTGCGGGGAGCAGCAGCACCGATCGCTATCGGGACCGTGCGGTACATATAAAAATGGAACAAGCTGCATTTTTTGATTTTCGATGATATGCATAACATTTGTTTTGTGATGCAGGGGAAGAAGCTCGGGAGGGAAGTTGGTCAGATGGAAGCGTGGACGCACATGAAGGTGGTGACGCCCGGTCCGAACGAGCCTCGGCCCGCGCCTGAGATGTACTACGGCAAGGCCAAAGAGAGCAAGGAAAAATACTGCGAGGAGTACGCCAAGCTCCATCCAGAGGTGGAGGACCCTATGACCGAGCCGGTCAACGAGGTGGCGATGATGCTGGCGGGGTCCGGCCACCCGCATGGACGTCCTGCCTGCCTTGCTGGGGGTTTCAAGCCTCAGAGGAACTTCACGCAGATCAAGGCTACCCTCCCCTCCGGCAGCTACGCTACCTCCTCGCGGACTACATGCCGTTCTCGGGCAGAGGTAGATGTAAGTCATCCACATTTTCATCCTCTGTTTTGACTCTTGTTCCCGAATGGCTATGTTGATGAGACGCATTATTTCGAAATTGTAGACTCAGCTCGAGGAGGCCTATGCAGTAGCTTACGAGGAGTATCTCGAGAAGATTAAGGAGCATGACCTTGTGAAAGATGCCTATGTCCAGTGGACGAGCAACTAGATGGCGGTAAGTTTCAATCTCTATGGTTGCAAAACATCATAAGTCCCCATGTTTGAATCTGAGCTATCTCTCCCGTTTCTTGCAGAGTTTCACTCGGTTCATGATGACTGGAGTGCGAGAGGAACCACTCCCAGAGCCACCGCATCCGGGGCCGACGCCAGTGTTCCCGTCCAAGGAGGAGTTCTATTGCATGTACAAGCGTCAACGTCAGTTGACCCCGGTAAGTTGCTAACTTGGCTAAGTTGCTAACTTGGTGTGACATGACTAAGTTGCTAACTCCCTCCAACATGTAGGGATTGGGAGAATCCGGGAACGACGCTCCTGATGGTACGCCGATGCACCCCGGTCGCTGTTCTCCTGGTGCTTCTGCCGAACCTCGGCATGGTTCTGCTTTCGGTGGCTCTCGTCGTGGTTCTACCTCCCCGAGCACCATCGAAGTAGTGCGGCCTCGGTTCACCCACTCGGAGCTAGATCAGTACTCGGGTCCGGGTGGTGCACCACCATAGTTTCTACATTGTACTAGCACATGATGACACGCTTCATCTTTGTAGTGGATCCCGTGTATGTACCATGGTCTTGTATGCTATATTTGTGCTATTTGTGAGATTTCATGCTATATTTGTGAGTTTTGGTGCTATACGGTGATATCTTTGTGCTCTATGGTGCTATATATGTTACTGGACATTCAATGTTATAATATGTGCATTTTGTGCGATTTTCTGAGCTAATTGAGCCAAAATGGCAAAAATCTGAAAAAAAACCTGGGCCGCCTGTGCCGACGGTGTCACCGTCGGCACAGGCCCATAGATGCGCCAAGTGGCAGGGTCTGTGCCGACGGTGACACCGTCGGCACAGCCGGCCCAGTTCGCGCGTTTTTTCCCAGTTCGAACAGCGACGTATTTGGCGCCAAATCTGGAAAAAAAAGAAAAGGTGCCGACGGTGACACCGTCGGCACAGCGTGGCAGTTAACGGCCGGTGCGTCACGGCGAGATGGGCTGCGCCGACGGTGGTAACGGCCGACGGCCACCGTCCAACCGTCGGTACACGCGTGTGCCGACGGTGCCATCCTGTGCCGACGGTGAGTGCGCCGCCCCCGACGCGAACTATGCCGACGCGCAGACGCCGACGGTCACCGTCGGCAGAGACGGTGCCGACGGTGGATTAACCTGTGCCGACGGTGCGGGGCCGTCGGCCCACGGCGTCTCTCCCGTAGTGAAAAGAAAGGAAAATATCGGCTCGAGGCTTAATCCAATCACCACAATCGCGACGGGCCGCGGCACGTCGTGACGTGTCGTGTCGAGCGAGGAGGAAGAGGAGCGCGCGTGTGCCACTCCTCTTCTCACTCACTTACTAGTGGTGAAACAACTCACGTATAAGGTGGTCTAAATTTCTCCCAACTTTCCATGTGGGACTAAACTTTCCACCTCTTGCCACTCCCTAGTGAGATGCCATCAACTTGGACTCAAACATGGGTTGCCGCTATGTGTGCTTTAAGTTTTATAGGAAAATCCGAAATCTAATTTAGGCCACTTCATATGGGTCCAATATTTCAACAATCCCCCGCAAGGTCTCAAATACCCATTTAGAGATTAACCAATACTCGCTGCTTGTTTATATATCAGTGTTTCAGCAGAGACTATTAAGTTGAACTTCCGCCTAGAACTTTAAGCTACATACACTCACACTTGAACAATGGACTAAGCCTTGAATTGCAAGTTTTGCGTGAAAAGGTTTCACTCAAAGCCATAACTAGTTAATGGCTGCCAGTAGCCTACCCGCGGGTGAAGCATATGCATCATACTTCGTGGTCTCTTCATGAGTTTACTAGAGATCACTCAAATCTCATAGATTGCGACGTTTAACAATCGGACTTATATATGTGTGTTATTTCAAGAATGTTATGTAGGACATGATCTTTGCTAAAATAGCAACAATAAACACATTAAGGCTTGTTGCCAACCTCCCTTACATCAATTGAGAGTTGTGCATATTCACATAGAGATGGTTAAATAATACTCTCCTCAATTAAACCACTAGTTTGTTCTTCCCAGGTCCTAATTCACGTGATCTCCGATCACAAAGGTTGGGTTACCACTATGGTGTAACATCAACGGGTCTCAAACCCATCTCCATCGATGCAGTTTCTATCACATTACGTGATAGTCCCTTTGTAAAGGGATCTGCCAGGTATTTGTCTATTTGAATATATGTAACAGTTATTACTCCAGAGTTTCACAATTTTCTGACAGACTTCAAACGTCTCTTTAAGTGTCTTGATTACTTCGCATTATCCTTAGATTTTTCACTTTGACAATTACAGTTTGATTATCGCAATTCAAAAGGATTGCCGGAATAGGTTTTTCAACCACAAGCAAGTCCATCAAGAGTTCACGCAGTCATTCTGATTCAATAGTGGCTGTGTCTAAAGCAGTAAGTTCTTCTTCCATAGTTGACCTCATAAATATGGTTTGTTTGCAAGATCTCCATGACACCGCGCCACCTCCAAAGGTAAATACATACCCACTAGTGGCGTAGAGATCAGCTACATCAGAGATCCAATTCGAATCACTATATCCTTCAAGCACAGTTGGGTGTCCTGAATAGTGAATCACATAACTCATTGTACCACATAGGTAGCGCATGAACCTATCAAATGCATGCAAATGATCAGTACCCGGGTTTGACCTGAACCTACTCAACTTGCTAACAACAAAAGAGATGTCAAATCTAGTCGCACTCGCTAAGTACATGAGTGAGCCAACGATCTGAGAACATCTCAATTGATCTATGGCAATCATGCCGTTCTTTCGTAGTGTCACACTGGGATCATAAGGTGTTGGAGAAGACTTGCTATCAATATAGCCGAATCGGCTCAAGATTTTATCAACATAATGAGATTGCGTTAGAGTAATTTCACTCTCGTTCTTAATCAGCTTGATGTCCAGGATCACATCAGCTTCTCCTAGATCTTTCATATCAAAGCTATTTGACAAGAAAGACTTGACTTCGTTGATTACTTCCATGTTTGTACCAAAGATCGGAATATCAACCACATACAAACATAGTATAACTCCTTCGCCCTCACCATGGCGATAGTACACACACTTGTCATCCCCATTAACAACAAAGCCTACAGAAGTTACAGTCGTGTCAAACTTCTCATGCCATTTCTTAGGTGCTTGTTTCAGACCATATAAAGATTTCAGCAACTTGCACACCTTTCTTTCTTCACCTTTTACTGCAAACTCATTAGGCTGATTCATATAGATTTCCTCTTTCAACTCTCCATTAAGAAAATCTATCTTTACATCCATTTGATGAACGATAAGACCATATGAGGCAGCCATGGATAGTAGTACTCGAATGGTGGTAAGTCTAGCGACATGTAAATAGGTGTCGAAGTAATCTTCGCCTTCTCTCTGTGTAGCCTTTCTCTACAAGCTGTGCCTTGTACTTCTCAATAGTACCATCAGGCCTTAGATTCTTCTTGAACACCCATTTGCAGCCCACAGGATTGCATCCATGGGGTCGTTCCGATAGCTCCCAAGTTTCATTAGAAAGAATCGAGTCCATCTCATTATGGACAAATTCTTTCCAGTCGTCGGGAGATGCATATGCATCTGCAATTGACGTAGGAGTATTTATCCACAAGGGACACAATAAAATCATCACCAAAGAATTTTGCAATCCTCGGTCTCTTGCTCCATATAGGAGCTTCATTGTCATCCTTCTCAGTAACTTTATCATGTGATTGATCAAAATACTCATTAGATATACAAGATTCAGGAATTATCTCAGTAGAAATTCTAGCAATGTTATGCATATCTTTCATGGGAAACATATTCTCAAAAAATATTGCATCACGAGATTCCATAATAGTATGAACATGCATATCAGGTACCTCAGATTGAACTACTAAAAATCTATATCCTACACTTCGCGGATCATAACCTAGAAAGATACAATCCAATGTACTTGGTCTGAGTTTGCGCTTCTAAGTAATTAGAATATTTACTTTCGCCAAACATCCCCTTGTGCGCAAATACGAAAGTGATGGTTTTATCCCAATCCACTTGCCGTAAGGGGTTTTATCTTTATTCTTGTTAGGAACTCTACTCAGGACATGACATGAAGTCAACAAAGCTTCCCCCGCCATGCCGTGCGGTTTTTCCTCTGGGCAACCCCGTTGGATTGGGGCGAATAGGGAGGCGTCCTCTCATGAATAATGCCATGTTCCTCACAGAATTCATGAAAGATTTTAATAAAATATTCACCACCACGATCCAACCTAAGACCCTTGATATTCCTCTCTAGTTGATTTTCATCTTTGGCCTTATAAATTTTGAAGTAGTCTAAAGCTTCATCTTTAGTTCGCAACAAATAAACATAGCAAAATCTAGTCGCATCATCAATCAATGTCATGAAATATCTCTTTCCACCTTTTGTCAACACACCATTCATCTCACATAGATCAGAATATATGAGTTCTAGAGGTGTCAAGTTTCTCTCCTCGACCGCCTTGTGAGGCTTCCAAGGTTGCTTTGATTGCACACAACTATGACACTTTGAACCTTTGGCAATGGTAAATTTGGAATTAAACTTAAACTGGATAGCCGAGACATTAAACCTAAATTAATGTGACATAAACGAGAATGTCAAACACTGGTATCATCACTAACATTTCCACAAATATGGTTCACAGACTTACTACCGAAATCAGAAAATAAAAAGCGGAACAAGCCTTCACACTCATAGCATTTACCAATAAATTGTACAAACCTAGAAAAAACTACTCTATTAGACTCTAAAACAACCTTAAGCCCATCTCTGCATAGAAGGGAGCCGCTAACGAGATTCTTGTTCTTAGTAGGGACATGCTGCATGTTCCTCTTTTTTTGTGAAGAATGCTGCATGTTCCTCAGCTGCACGATCTTCCCCAAAGTGAACTTCGGATCTTCTGTGCGAACACCACGAACAGAAGCATGTGACCCATTCCCGATCAAGACGGAAGAATCCCGGGCGACCTCGTAAGACGTGAACATGGATATATCAGTACACACATGAACATTAGCACCCGAATCAATCCACTAGCATGGAGATTGAAATACCGAAAGAACAGTAAAACGATTACCGTACCCATCAACATTGTTAGAGGTCACCGTGTTGACATGCCTCACCTTTTTCTTGCGGTCTACCCGCTCTGGACAGTCCTTAGAAAAGTGGCCAGACTCTCCACAGGTAAAGCATCTCAGATCTTCTTTGTTTATCATCATCTTCTTCTTCAAGGTTGTAGTCTTCATAGGCTTATTGAAGGAGGGCTTGAAATTCCATTTGTTCTTGTTGTAGGTTTCTTCTACACCATGTTGGCGCTAGAATAACCCTCTCCTTTCTCAGTAGTATCCTTAGCCCGAGATTTCTCCTCAACATCAAGAGACGCTATCAGATTTTCAACTGATATCTCATGTCTCTTGTGTTTGAGAGTTGTGGCAAAGTTCCTTCATGAAGGGGGCCACTTAGCGATAATGTATCGAGCCACAAACTTGTCAGGTAAGGCACACTTAAGGAGTTCAAGCTCTTTCCTAATGAACTGTATCTCATGAGCTTGTTCGACTACAAAACGGTTGCTCACTATCCTGATGTCATGGAAGTTCTACATGATGTACAGTTCACTGCCTGTATCGGTTGTACCAAATTTAGCAGTCAGTGCATCCCATGGCTCTTTACAGTATGTTACGTGAATATACACATCACATAGACGATCAACAATAATACTTAGTACACATCCAACGAATAGAGTATTGTATTCCTTGAACTTTTTCTGATCTTGGTCTGATATAGTTCCTTCAGGAAGGCTATTACTAACTTCGAACACTTTCAGATGAGTAAGCCTGAGCGTGGCCTTAATCTGCCATCTCTTAAAGTGCACAATGGTAAACTTATGCGGCCTCAGTGCATCAGGAAAACCAGCCATTGTTAACTCAGGAAATTGCCAACAATTAGGATTTTGGATTGTTGGATAATTAGGCACAATTTCCATTATTACTTCCAGAATATTAAACATGATGACAACAAATAGTAACATGTGAAACTTGAACATACTAGATGAATTAATTAACATGAATACTAGCAACGCAAACGGTAAAATATCCATGGCTAAATAGATCGATATATCTCGCACGTGCCGATCTGGTGGAGGTGGCGGTGTAGCAGATGAAGTCGCAGCAGTAACGTTGTTGATCACAATGTTTTTGACGACGGGTCAAAGTAGACAACGTTGAAGACGGCGGTAGGCAGCACCGCCCGACTTGGACGGAAGACGACCCATGATGAAAAACTTGAGCAGTTGCGCAGAGCGCTTCCAAAAAAACCTAATTCGCCCTCTACCGTATAGAATCACAAAGGCAAGCGGTTCCAGCAGCCGGCGGGCGGGATGGAGTAGGCTACGATGGCGGCTCAAGTAAAGAGAGGTGGAAAAACCTAACTTGTGTATTGGATATGTTTGGCTCAGGAAACCCTAGGCAACATGGGCCACGCCCACGTCGCACACATGTTTCGAGTCGTTTACAGATACCCCACAGTCCGGGAGCGACCTGAGCCAACTAACTGCGATGCGTCCATCTAGGACTCTGTTTGTTTACCTGAACTGCAAAAAAGAAAGGAAAGTCTCGGCTCGAGGCTCAATTCACTCACCACGATCGCGGCGCGTTGAGATGAGCGAGCGAGGAGGAAGAGGAGCGCACGTGTGATACGTCTCCGAAGTATCGATAATTTCTTGTGTTCCATGCCACATTATTGATGATATCTACATGTTTTATGCACACTTTATGTCATATTCGTGCATTTTCTGGAACTAACCTATTAACAAGATGCCGAAGAGCCGATTCTTTGTTTTACTGCTGTTTTTGGTTCAGAAATCCTAGTAACGAAATATTCTCGGAATTGGACGAAATCAACGCCCAGGGTCCTATTTTGCCACGAAGCTTCCAGAAGACCGAAGAGGAGACAAAGTGGGGCCACGAGGTGGCCAAACCACAGGGCGGCGCGGCCCAAGCCCTGGCCGCGCCGACCTATAGTGTGGGGCCCTCGTGTGGCCCCCTGACTTGCCCTTCCGCCTACAAATAGCCTCCGTCGCGAAACCCCCGATGCGAGAGCCACGATACGGAAAACCTTCCCGGAGACGCCGCCGCCGCCAATCCCATCTCGGGGGATTCGGGAGATCGCCTCCGGCACCCTGCCGGAGAGGGGAATCATCTCCCGGAGGACTCTACGCCGCCATGGTCGCCTCCGGAGTGATGTGTGAGTAGTCTACCCCTGGACTATGGGTCCATAGCAGTAGCTAGATGGTTGTCTTCTCCCCATTGCGCTTAATTGTCGGGTCTTGTGAGCTGCCTAACATGATCAAGATCATCTATCTGTAATTCTATATGTTGCGTTTGTTGGGATCCGAATAGAGAATACTATGTTATGTTGATTATCAATTCATGTCTATGTGTTGTTTATGATCTTGCATGCTCTCCGTTACTAGTAGATGCTCTGGCCAAGTAGATGCTTGTAACTCCAAGAGGGAGTATTTATGCTCGATAGTGGGTTCATGTCTCCGTGAATGCGGGGAGTGACGAAACCTCTAAGATTATGGATGTCTTGTTGCCACTAGGGATAAAACATTGGTGCTATGTTCGAGGATGTAGTTACTGATTACATTACGCGCAATACTTAATGCAATTGTACTGTTGTTAGCAACTTAATGCTTGGAGGGGTTCGGATGATAACCTGAAGGTGGACTTTTTAGGCATAGATGCATGCTTTGGATAGCGGTCTATGTATTTTGTCGTAATGCCCAATTAAATCTCACTATACTCATCATAATATGTATGTGCATTGTTATGCCCTCTCTATTTGTCAATTGCCCAAGCTGTAATTTGTTCACCCAACATGCTTGTTTATCTTATGGGAGAGACACCTCTAGTGAGCTGTGGACCCCGGTCCAATTCTCTATCTTGAAATACAATCTCTTGCAATACTTGTTCTACTTGTTTTACGCAAACAATCATCTTCCACACAATACGGTTAATCCTTTGTTACGGCAAGCCGGTCGGATTGACAACCTCATCTGTTTCGTTGGGGCAAAGTACTTTGGTTGTGTTGTGCGGGTTCCACGTTGGCGCCGGAATCTACGGTGTTGCGCCGCACTACATCCCGCCGCCATCAACCTTCAACGTGCTTCTTGACTCCTACTTGGTTCGATTAAACCTTGGTTTCTTACTGAGGGAAACTTGCCGCTGTGCGCATCACACCTTACTCTTGGGGTTCCCAACGGACGTGTCAACTACACGCATCAAGCAAATTTCTGGCGCCGTTGCCGGGGAGATCAAGACACGCTGCAAGGGGAGTCTCCACTTCCCAATCTCTTTACTTTGTTTTTGTCTTGCTTAGTTTTATTTACTACTTTGTTTGCTGCACTAAATCAAAATAAATAAAAAATTAGTTGCTAGCTTTACTTTATTTACTGTCTTGCACTCTATATCAAAAACACAAAAAAATTAGTTACTTGCATTTACTTTACTTGATTCATCATGTTTCCTTTTAATTTTACCACGAAAGACATACCGGTAGGACGTGGGTCTATAGTTGGGAGAAATAATATAGAAGAACTTTTCAATCATGTTAGTACCGTTGAAGATTTTGAAGATAGACACTTGGAAGAACTTGCTCCTACTTATGAAATTGCTGCTGCTGCTTTAGTTCGCATGTTGGAAACTAAATTTGTTAACCTCAATCCTATAATCCAACACATGTTTCTTACACTCGGTGATATGGAAGAAGGGGAAAAGAAAGATTTTGTTTTAGAAACCCTTCTTAGAGAATTTGGTGGTATAGCAAGAGAGGCTAGAAAGGTCTTTGCTAAATATGATATGCTTGGTTCTTATACCAATTTTGTTAGTCTCCTTGAAAAGATGGATATGGATAGAATAAAGTACACTAATAATATTAATGATGGTGGGGAGATCAAAGCACCAATACCATGTAAGCTCCTAGCGATGAATGATGCACTAGAAAATAACTATGCTTGGCTTGTTCCGAAAAATTTATTTGATGAGAGTAGCAAGCCTAAGACTAATGAAAAGGGAGACGCTAAAACTTATGTATCCAATATACTATGCTTGGCTGAGAAAACTCCGCATCCCGCTGTAGATGCACCATCTCTCGATAATACTTGATACACACTTTCTGCGCCTAGCTGAAAGACGTTAAAGAAAAGCGCTTATGGGAGACAACCCATGTTTTTTACTACAGTACTTTGTTTTTATTTTGTGTCTTGGAAGTTGTTTACTACTGTAGCAACCTCTCCTTATCTTAGTTTAGTGTTTTGTTGTGCCAAGTAAAGTCGTTGATAGTAAAGTTCATACTAGATTTGGATTACTGCACAGAAACAGATTTCTTTGCTATCACAAATCTGGGCAAAATTCTCTGTAGGTAACTCAGAAAATTATGCCAATTTACGTGAGTGATCCACAGATATGTACGCAACTTTCATTCAATTTGAGCATTTTCATTTGAGCAAGTCTGGTGCCTCGATAAAATTCGTCAATACGAACTGTTCTGTTTTTGACAGATTCTGCCTTTTATTTCGCATTGCCAGTTTTGTTATGTTCGATGGATATTTCGATTCCATTGACTTTCAGTAGCTTTGTGCAATGTCCAGAAGTGTTAAGAATGATTATGTCACCTCTGAACATGTATATTTTGATTGTGCACTAACCCTCTAATGAGTTGTTCTAAGTTTGGTGTGGAGGAAGTTTTCAAGGATCAAGAGAGGAGTATGATGCAATATGATCAAGGAGAGTGAAAGCTCTAAGGTTGGGGATGCCCCGGTGGTTCACCCCTGCATATATCAAGAAGACTCAAGCGTCTAAGCTTGGGGATGCCCAAGGCATCCCCTTCTTCATCGACAACATTATCAGGTTCCTCCCCTGAAACTATATTTTTATTCCATCACATCTTATGAGCTTTTCTTGGAGCGTCGGTTTGTTTTTGTTTTTGTTTGAATAAAATGGATCCTAGCATTCACTTTGTGGGAGAGAGACACGCTCCGCTGTTGCATATGGACAAGTATGTCCTTAGGCTCTACTCATAGTATTCATGGCGAAGTTTCTTCTTCGTTAAATTGTTATATGGTTGGAATTGGAAAATGATACATGTAGTAATTTGCTATAATGTCTTGGGTAATGTGATACTTGGCAATTGTTGTGCTCATGATTAAGCTCTTGCATCATATACTTTGCACCCATTAATGAAGAAACACCTAGAGCTTGCTTAATTTGGTTTGCATTTTTGGTCTCTCTAAAGTCTAAATAATTTCTAGTATTGAGTTTGAACAACAAGGAAGACGGTGTAGAGTCTTATAATGTTTTCAATATGTCTTTTATGTGAGTTTTGCTGCACCGGTTCATCCTTGTGTTTGTTTCAAATAAGCCTTGCTAGCCTAAGCCTTGTATCGAGAGGGAATACCTCTCATGCATCCAAAATACTTGAGCCAACCACTATGCCATTTGTGTCCACCATACCTACCTACTACATGGTATTTCTCCGCCATTCCAAAGTAAATTGCTTGAGTGCTACCTTTAAATTTCCATCATTCGCCTTTGCAATATATAGCTCATGGGACAAATAGCTTGAAAGTAGGTGAACCGAGCCCCCAAAGACTGGGTAAAAACTATTGTGGTATTGAATATGTACTTATGCACTTTATCTCTTATTAAGTTGCTTGTTGTGCGATAACCATGTTTCTGGGGACGCCATCAACTATTCTTTGTTGAATATCATGTGAGTTGCTATGCATGTTCGTCTTGTACGAAGTAAGAGCGATCTACCACCTTATGGTTAAGCATGCATATTGTTAGAGAAGAACATTGGGCCGCTAACTAAAGCCATGATTCATGGTGGAAGTTTCAGTTTTGGACATATATCCTCAATCTCATATGAGAATAATAATTGTTGCCACATGCTTATGCATAAAAGAGGAGTCCATTATCTGTTGTCTATGTTGTCCCGGTATGGATGTCTAAGTTGAGAATAATCAATAGCGAGAAATCCGATGCGAGCTTTCTCCTTAGACCTTTGTACGGGCGGCATAGAGGTACCCCTTTGTGACACTTGGTTAAAACATGTGCATTGCGATGATCCCGGTAGTCCAAGCTAATTAGGACAAGGTGCGGGCACTATTAGTATACTATGCATGAGGCTTGCAACTTGTAAGATATAATTTACATAACTCATATGCTTTATTACTACCGTTGATAAAATTGTTTCATGTTTTCAAAATAAAAGCTCTAGCACAAATATAGCAATCGATGCTTTCCTTTTTGAAGGACCGTTCTTTTTACTTTTATTGTTGAGTCAGTTCACCTATTTCTCTCCACCAAAAGAAGCAAACACTTGTGTGAACTGTGCATTGATTCCTACATACTTGCATATTGCACTTATTATATTACTCTATGTTGACAATATCCATGAGATATACATGTTACAAGTTGAAAGCAACCGCTGAAACTTAATCTTCCTTTGTGTTGCTTCAATGCCTCTACTATGAATTATTGCTTTATGAGTTAACTCTTATGCAAGACTTATTGATGCTTGTCTTGAAGTACTATTCATGAAAAGTCTTTGCTATATGATTCACTTGTTTACTCATGTCATATACATTGTTTTGATCGCTGCATTCACTACATATGCTTTACAAATAGTATGATCAAGGTTATGATGGCATGTCACTCCGGAAATTATCTTTGTTATCGTTTTACCTGCTCGGGACGAGCGAGAACTAAGCTTGGGGATGCGATACGTCTCCGACGTATCGATAATTTCTTGTGTTCCATGCCACATTATTGATGATATCTACATGTTTTATGCACACTTTATGTCATATTCGTGCATTTTACGGAACTAACCTATTAACAAGATGCCGAAGAGCCGGTTGCTATTTTACGCTGTTTTTGGTTTCAGAAATCCTAGTAACGAAATATTCTCGGAATTGGACGAAATCAACGCCCAGGGTCCTATTTTGCCACGAAGCTTCCAGAAGACCGAAGAGGAGACGAAGTGGGGCCACGAGGTGGCCAAACCACAGGGCGGCGCGGCCCAAGCCCTGGCCGCGCCGACCTATAGTGTGGGGCCCTCGTGTGGCCCCCTGACTTGCCCTTCCGCCTACAAATAGCCTCCGTCGCGAAACCCCCAGTACCGAGAGCCACGATATGGAAAACCTTTCAGAGATGCCGCCGCCACCAATCCCATCTCGGGGGATTCAGGAGATCGCCTCCGGCACCCTGCCGGAGAGGGAATCATCTCCCGGAGGATTCTACGCCGCCATGGTCGCCTCCGGAGTGATGTGTGAGTAGTCTACCCCTGGACTATGGGTCCATAGCAGTAGCTAGATGGTTGTCTTCTCCCCATTGTGCTTAATTGTCGGGTCTTGTGAGCTGCCTAACATGATCAAGATCATCTATCTGTAATTCTATATGTTGCGTTTGTTGGGATCCGATGAATAGAGAATACTATGTTATGTTGATTATCAATTCATGTCTATGTGTTGTTTATGATCTTGCATGCTCTCCGTTACTAGTAGATGCTCTGGCCAAGTAGATGCTTGTAACTCCAAGAGGGAGTATTTATGCTCGATAGTGGGTTCATGTCTCCGTGAATGCGGGGAGTGACGAAACCTCTAAGATTATGGATGTGCTTGTTGCCACTAGGGATAAAACATTGGTGCTATGTTCGAGGATGTAGTTACTGATTACATTACGCGCAATACTTACGCAATTGTCCGTTGTTAGCAACTTAATGCGGGGGGGTTCGGATGATAACCTGAAGGTGGACTTTTTAGGCATAGACGCATGCTGGATAGCGGTCTATGTACTTTGTCGTAATGCCCAATTAAATCTCACTATACTCATCATAATATGTATGTGCATTGTTATGCCCTCTCTATTTGTCAATTGCCAAACTGTAATTTGTTCACCCAACATGCTGTTTATCTTATGGGAGAGACACCTCTAGTGAACTGTGGACCCCGGTCCAATTCTCTATACTGAAATACAATCTACTTGCAATCTTGTTCTACTGTTTTTACGCAAACAATCATCTTCCACACAATACGGTTAATCCTTTGTTACAGCAAGCCGGTCGGATTGACAACCTCACTTGTTTCGTTGGGGCAAAGTACTTTGGTTGTGTTGTGCAGGTTCCACGTTGGCGCCGGAATCTCTGGTGTTGCGCCGCACTACATCCCGCCGCCATCAACCTTCAACGTGCTTCTTGACTCCTACTGGTTCGATTGAACCTTGGTTTCTTACAGAGGGAAACTTGCCGCTGTGCGCATCACATCTTCCTCTTGGGGTTCCCAACGGACGTGTCAACTACACGCATCAACGTGTACCACTCCTCTTCTCACTCACTTACTAGTGGTTGAACAACCCACCTTATAAGGTGGTCTAACTTCCTCCTAACTTTCCATGTCGGACTAAACTTCCCACCTCTTGCCACTCCCTAGTGAACTGCCACCAACTTGGGCCAAACTCACATCGGTTGCCACTATGTGGGCTTTGAGTTTTATAGGGAAATCTGCAATCTAATTTGGACCACTTCATATGGACCTAATATTTAAACATTATGTTGGATTATCTGGTTTGCAGTCTAAATAGACTCCCCATGTAGTCTACAAATCCTAAAATTTCAAAATCCATCTTCGATGAAAGCTTGGGGTGGTGGCAGACAAAGTTTAGTTTCACATTGTAGCTGTTGTCAGTGAGTGAGAAAGAAGTGTTCACACACACACACACCCCTCCGCTGCCGCTCGCCTCGCCACGTATCACATGTAGACACGTTGTGTTTCGTAAATCGAGTTCGAGTTTGAAACCCCTTTGGTGGAAGATTTTTTTTCTTGGTGCACCAAATAAGTTGGGTACGTGTCGATTTGTGTGTGCATGTTCGACGCGTGTCGATTTGTGTGTGCATGTTCGACGTGTGTCCTTGTATGCTTATGCGTGACGGTTCGGTCGGTGCTCCCTTCACATGTTGTACCAGGAGACGAGAGAGAACACATCTCGGGTTCTCCACTCACCTCTCTCTCTCTCTCTCTCTATCCCTCTATCTCTCGAGTCCTGTTCCTTTTTCTGCATCGTCCTCTAGTATTCCCAATCCCGGCAACTGCGCGCATGACCGTCCGGAAGAGCAGGCCTTCGACACTCCGTACGTCGAGATCCTGAACCGGGCGGCAAGGTTTTTGGGGAGTGTCTCGGCGCGACTGCTTGCTACTGTTCGTGTTTTTTCTTCGTCGGTTCGTTTGCTTCCTCGACATACCCGGCGACTCTAACAACACGATCAGCGACATCAAAAACATCCATGATGATGATGCTGCTGGAGCGACATTCCTGGTCGTGATGTATGTGTTCATCATTGATCTCTTATCTTGCACTACTACTTGTTCCATATTCAAATCTACTTGATGTGCTTAGTATGATTTGTATGGTTAAGTCGGCAATTAAACTCACTCTAGAATTTCCTAATAATACAACTATACAAAAACCTTGTATGCTTAGGAAATTTTCACCGTCATGTTTTGTTGGTGGCCTCAAAACAGGTCCTCATCTCAAGATATGGCAGACCAAAATCATCTTGTGGATCACTGCTATGGGCGTGCACTAGGTTTCAGCTCGTACTCCTAGAGGTCCGCTTTCTCCTAATGAGAATAAAACATTCATGGAGGCCACCGTACTTCTTGTGGGTGGCGTGCAAAGTATGCTTGGATAAAAGTTGGTTGATGCTTATCCGCACATCTGAGATGGGAAGGAAGTGTGGGATGCAATGAATGGTAAGTTTGGTGCTACCGATACTGGAGGTGAAATGTATGCTATGAAGCAGTTCAATGAGTACAAGATGGTTGAGAACCAATGTATAGTGGAACAAGCTCATCTGCTCATGAGCTACAAATCATGGAAAATGAACTCGATCTCCTCAAGTGTGTGCTACTGAACAAGTTTGTCAGAGGATGCCTTATTGCTCCCCCCATTGTTGGGGGACTTTTTCCACTTCTCTGAAACATTAGAGGCACGAGTTCTATGTTGATAATATCATTGACACTATAGTTGTTGAGGAGAAGGCGATGGCAAAGGATAAACACACTAGTAGAACCGAGGGACGTTCAACTGCCAAGATGAGTGCAGAAACATGCCTACAAGTCCAATGAAAATAACAAAATCTCCCGAACTACCAACTTCAAGAAGAAACAGAAAAGGAGAAGAATGATATTTGCCGGGTCTATGGCGAGATCGGCCATTGAGCTAGCATCACCCATGGCCGAGCACGACCACACCTTGAGCTGGCTAGCCGAGATGGCACGCGACCGCTACCCGAACGATCCTGACTTGGTGGAGCTCGCCGTGAGGGCGACGTATGAGGCGGATGAGACCGCCACATATGCCCACTAGGCCGAGTTGGAGGAGGCCGCGCAGGAGGCCGTCGCCGAGGAGAGCGACTAGCTTGTCTTGAAGTCGCTGCTCTACCAGCCACCGCCAATGACAACGAGGTTGATGCCTCCGCGATGAAGGTGCAGGTCAAGGACGGCTTGGTTGAGGCCCAGACCAGGCTCGCAGCAGCGCAGTTTTTAGCTACGGATGTCGCATGTTTCCTTTGCGATGTGGGTGTGGCGGCACGACCACTCGCTGTCATGGACGTCTACCTCATCGGGCTCGACCATGGCGAAGACAAACTTGCCGACTTCAGGTAAGGGGGGCCATGAAATGACCGGGAGCAGCGGGCGCTTCTTACCTCATTCGCGACCAAGGCCCGGTACAATCACTGAGTTTTGAGGAGGGTGATCGAGCAGTCATCCGTCGCGGCTGCTCACCATGCAGTGCACGAGGTGGTGGGGGCAGCATGAGTAGCCGTGAGTGGACCGGAACATCCAAGAGAGGGAGGAGATGGCCTCAACGATGGACGATGCCTTGGAGGTCACGACTTGGGACTAAGCCCACTTCGAAGTTGAGGCCGAGGTGGCGCTGCAGGCTGAGACAACCCGTTGGGATGCCGCTCTGGTGGAGGGCCAGGCGCGACGGCGGCTGCCACCGCCGGGATCGTTAAGATCGCGAGGCGTAAAGCCTCGCGGCTGCACTACGTCGGTGCCGAGATGTTAGGCCATGCCAGCGGCCAGTAGGCCACGTGACAACGAGTAGATACGGCCAATAGTTTTGTTTAACTAAACTTAAAGATGGACTTTTTGGCCAACTAATATTAATGAAGAACTTTTTCTATAACGTGTCAATGGCGTGCACGAGAGGAACCATGGCTTACACCAAAATGGTCTAAGGGCATTCTGCGCCAATGGAATTTTAGGCCGCAAATGCATCGGCTCGGACATGCCGATCACTATGAGTCGGACCACTCGAGTCAGCACCTGCTTTAAAACTATGCGCCTAGCAGCCTCCGTCATCCGGCCAGGAAGACCCAGATCTAGGGTTTCCTCCGGTGTAGCCGAAGCGGAGTGATGTGACCTGCTACCACTGTGCCTTCGTCAAGGCCCAATTGATATGGAATTTGTTTTTGATAAACATCCAAACTAAGACCAATTTCTCTGCATGACCATAAAATTGATAGGGTGAACTTTTCCACATCCAAACATACCCGTTGTTAACGCTAGAATGTTGTGCCCTAGTTCATTCCAAATTGCCAATGAACCACACTCTACTCTACTGGTATATTACCTCGGGTGTAACATTGGCTGCATGTTCTTTGTCCCCTTCAGAGGTAAAATCTCCATACGTACCTTATTTTGTATCTGCTATTGGCCGGTAGTGCATCACATGGAACTTTGGATTTTTCCGTGCTAGGCCTCGTCGATCATGTGACAAGACAAATGATTAAACAGGAGTAGGCACCAACATCATTTCTGCATGATTTTGTTGCGTAGCAATGGAGCAGAGTGGTCGTCATTTTTACTACAAATAGGCTAAATCTAGCTGGTCCAGTAAGATAACAAGATTTGCTGACCGTTTTTGAAAAGAACAAGATGTCAATAAAGCTACGACATATCCCTGAAATAGATGCAGCGCATTAGAGATGAGAGGACAAATCTGTGCAAGCAAAAGATAGAGGAGCGAGAGAACCCCTCCGAGTAGCTAGCTAGAGTGGTGGAGCTATCATAGGTGTATGATCACTCAACAAGTAGTCCTGGTGCTAAGAAATTTTGCACAAACGCAGATGCATTCAGTAGAACGTTATGGAACTGCAATCGGTCTTTTTTTTTTTCTGTTTTGTTTTATCTTGTGAATCGAAGACACGCTCGTGTGGATGTGTGCGTGAGTCAAACGCGGAAACATGTAGAGAGATTGAAAATATGATGCTTACTGATTTTATTTTTATTTTTTCCTTGATTCAAACAAGGTCGAGAAACCACATCATGCAAATACATACACTGCAAGATAAGGTGGGAGGACCACATCGACGAGGATACAAATGGAACCGATTGCAAGATAGCAGTTCCTTTATGGAAAAGAAAGAAGAAATATACATCACGATAACAATGCAAGGTCTACTCATATATATCATCTCAATATAATACAACTATACAAGGATAATCAGGTAAAATGCAGAGCACTGTCGCATAGGCAAGCATGTTTCAGGCAATAACATCCTTCATCCATGGATGCATGGTATATAGAAATCATGTACCACAACTGTATTGTTAACTGTAAAGAATAGTGCTGCTATACTGTCAGTTGGGTTTGGATCTTACAGGACAGTGCTGCTGCTATACTGTCAGTACGATTTGGATCTTGTCTCCTAAAGAGGCCGCATATTTGCGTGATTCAAGCATCCAACTGCGGGAGATCAGGCAATTAATTTCCAGATATCAATTTGCAATATAACATTTCAGTTTTACGCTTGAGTTGATGAAAGCATCACTGCGTTTCAATCCTAGAGTCACGATACTTCTTCAATTTCTGTAGTAATTTTGTCGAATGTGAATACAGTTTATTTAATTAATGAAATAACCATGTTCTAAACATGGGCCAAAATTGAAGTGTAGGTGGAATAGGAATACTAGTTTGTCTTCTTGTAACATAATGTGCACATACGTTTGGGTGCGCCTTCAGACTCTCACTCAGCATACACAGGTGGTTAATAGGTACAGCTTTTATCACTTTCAGTTTGCCTAATTTAATTCTTGAAGTCATATCTCCTATCCTTGGTGTTTCTGAAGTCAAGTATTCCGTCAGGTACTGATAGTACACTGAGCAACAGTGCCTGGAGAACAACCATTATTTGACCTAGTCGTTAAAATTGATTATCCTTGCAATAACCCATTTAATTCACCACTCAACTCTAAAGCTAGAAAATTGGATTTATTTATATTACTCCCTGTGTTTGAAATTGTAAGACGCTTAACCATTTTATTTAGTTCATCCACATTAGTTCGTATCTAGTATATTTTTAGTATGTAGGTTCATCCATTTTAGTTTGTATCTAATCTAGTTTAAAAGTATCTAAAACATCTTATATTGATGCACAGAATGAGTAGAAGAAAAGTGCAAACACGTGTAGACACCACTGCGCGCGCACATCATATGACACACGCTCATTGTAGCTAGTGTGCTTCCCACCCACACTCTAGACTCGATGAAGATCAGGGGAGAACACGGCGGATATCACCGAGTTCCTTCCGGAATAGCCCGTCTAGGCCTCTCCGTTCCTTCGCCGTTGGTGGTCCTCATCTTCAACGGCCGATTCAACACCCGTAGACATGGAGAACCAAGGATTTGCGTCTCTCTTACGATTTATTTTTTGCGAGGATGTCTTGATGGAGAATTTGGCGTCCAACAGAATAAGAGGTTTGTGGCTCCATCTCCATCCTGGTGTTTTCACCGCCACGGGCGGAGCTTCCCTTAGGGCAAGATAGGACAGCTGCCCTACCTTAAGTTTTGCATAAAAACTCCATATATTCACTTATGTTCTTATGTGTATGCAATGTTCACTATTTTCTGTTAAGTAAATCTTACTTTTTGCTCCCATAAGAACTCGGATTTAGATGTTTAAATAGGCAAACGAAAACTTTAGAAAAGGCACACAATTCTCATGTCTTGATTTATTTTATTTGATACCATCATTCCAAAGCCTTTTGGCGATATTCTGTTAAGTAAATCGGACTTTTTTCTTCCATAAGAACTCGGATTTAGATGTTTAAATAGGCAAACGAAAGCTTTAGAAAAGGCACACAACTCTCATGTCTTGATTTATTTTATTTGATACCATCATTCCAAAGCCTTTTGGCGATCTTAAAGAACTGGTCCATGAGGGATAAATTTTGAGAAACTCCGAATGTTAACGAAATGAGAGGCTACTTGGTGAATAGTCCAATATCCATGCAATCCTTATATATCAAAGTGTAATTAAAAAACTTGTGCACTTTCACAACTATTAACATGTTAGTCCTAATAAATATAATAAAACTTATCAAATATCATGAATAATAACATTAAAAACATGAAAATAGATAGATATGTTTCATACGAGTGTGCTACATAGAACGAGATGTATTCAAAAGTCTTGATCTGATGACATTAGGAAAGATTTTAAAAAAGAAGCTATAGCTTTTCTATTGCCTAGGACTTTTGGATGTAATTAAAATTTCACTATTCGTACGTTCGTAGGTTCTACTTCTATTTAAAGATATTGCTATTATCTTGCGTTTGTAAATAATATACAAATTCAAATAAACAACCTTTATACCTTGAGTGATGCGATCAAATCTTGATTGGAATCCTTTAACAATTGGAAAAAACTGACTTACACAATATAAATATAGGAGGGGGCATCTGCCCCCCCACCCCAAAAAACGTCTATTGTATACCTATGATTTTGCCGTACCGAACTTTCAGAACATCCCTCGTGATTGGTCACCGCCACGTGGCCATGCAGCTGATATCGGAGAGGCTGTGGCGTTTTTCTGGCGCTGATCGTCGCCTCGTGACTGGTCACCGCCACGTGGCCATGCAGATGATATAGGAGAGGCTGTGGCGTTTTTCTGGCGCTGATCGTCGCCTCTAAATCAGCCACGCTTCCATCAGCCTTGGCGGCGATTTATGTTTTCTCGTGCTTCGTTTTTTGAAGCTCGTGAAGCTCTTCTCAAACAGTACAAAGGTCAATCGGCGATGCGGTAACTTCCTTGTAAGAGGTTTGTTCCCTGCCATAATGCCTTCACCTATTGGGTTGGGTGGCTCAAGCGGCTCTTTAAAACTTTTGAGGTTAGTGCAATCTATGGAGGTTTTGTCTTTTGTGATTTTCAATATCTGCTGTACTTTGTTTAATTGATGAGTAAAGTCAGATCCTCTAGTAGAAAAAAAAAACAAGTGAAGGTGTAAGCGTGAGTTTATTACGGAGCAAAATGTTATTCCAAACATCTGGAGCTTCTGCCCAAACAAGCCTGTGGACAAGATTCAGTACAACCAAATGTGGCAACACTCTGAAGCGTTTTCCTTTCCCAATCCTATCCAGTATCCACCATGTGTCTTGCCGATTTCAAATGCAACCTCCTCTACTCGTTCTAGAACCCTCCAGCGGCCTCCTCGCATCACCGCTGGCGCGCACCGGCCTCTTGCTCCGATCGGCCGTCCGGCGAAGCGCCGCCGGCCGTCACTCGCCCCACGACATGGCCGACGTACGTGGCGGCAGCGTAAAGCATTTAGCAACGGCCATCGCCGCCGAGCGTACGTGTGGAAGACGATCGGGACACCATGGAGCCCTGCTACAGGAGCGAAACTGCTCTGCAATGTAGACGTAGGGTACGACGGCGATGATCGATGCTGAAGGTGAGCTGGAGATGCCAGTTGCCGCGCGCGTACCCACTGTTGCCATTTAAAGTGGGGGCCCAGCAATGAGCTCCTCTCCCCAACCGTCCCAGAAACTGCCGCCGCGTCGTTGCATCCTGAGTTCCTGACCTGGTCGGGCTCGATCGGCTCGGTCGTCGCTTCCGATACGGGCCGGCAAAATGGATGCCTCCTATTGGTTCAGGTTGGTTTGCTCCGTTTTTCTCGAAAATGAGGCAAATTTTTCCAAAAATGAGGCGCTCTTTAGATTTGAGAGATGCGTTTGGAAAGTGTTTTCTCCATTTCTTGTCCGACGTCCCCAAACGACGACTGGAGACGCTCTAACCACATACGTTCATCTCCCTATGCACGCATGTAATCACATCCTACCCCTATGAGTATCTCCGAGAAATTGGGTCGAAAAAACTGATCCGACAGATCTTGAGATTAACGAAGTAACCACAAACATCTCGTTGTCAACGGGAATATCGCCTCCCACCGAATAAATATTTCATCTTTTGATGAGACACCAAAGTGTTTAATCTGGGATTTGATCTCTACTAGACTGATGGTGCCAGTACCCTCCTAACCATCCAACCACAGATTGGTTCCCATTCCGTTTTATTGAGGAAATACCGAAATAGCAAGATTCTGCTAGGTATTTTAATTGATCTCGACAAGTTACCAAATACAGAGAAGCTACAAAAAAAAAGAGATAAAATCTATACAAAGCTACTCACTCAGGAACTAAGATTATTAGGTCGTGCTAGCCACCTGTCGGCCAACTAGGCAGGAGGTATTTTTTGTTTTCACAACCGTCTGATCGGCCATCTATGGCGGATGTTCGATTAATTTTTTTGGGTTGTGGTAGGAGTCTCTGAGCCATTTTAAAGGGATTTTTTTTTCGTTTTCACAACCGTCTGATCGGCCATCTACGGCAGATCTCCGATTAAAGTATTCGGTAGTGCTAGCCGTTTGTTGCCAAGTTGCTAGGGATTTTTTTTTTTGTTTTCACGACCATCTGATCAGCCATCTACGATGGATCACCAATTCGTTCATTGTTTGCAACAAAATCTCCACCCCCTAAAAGAATATACTACTAGTAAATCATCGTAATATTGAAATAAACGCAATAACTTGGTGGTTACATATTTCTTGCGACGTTCTTCAGGAAGACATTACAATCGCGCAAATTGTTTTTGCAACAACTTGAAAGAAGTATTGTAACAAAAAGTTGCTACACAACAAAAAAAGGAAGATGTTAAAAAACATGCAAAAAACATTCAAGATATTTCATAAAAAGTAATGCAACCAAGCGAACATGTGTGTGCAACATTTTGAAAGAACTTATGAAACATTAAAAAGTTTAAGAGAAACACAAACTTTTAGCAAACGTCCAAAAAATCTACAACATCTGGTGAGTGCTTTCGCAAGAAAACATGTACGTGTTTTTTACAAATTCAAAACACCCGTGCAACATCGAAAATCCGCGAAAAACATTATCTATCACATCGTCCATAGTGTGTCGATCTCTCCGATTAGGCACAGCCGGCAACAAAGCCCGATTACCGAAGGCCCATCGATGCAACAACCAATAACCCTGGACCCATTCTCGTCGGCCCCTCGTCTTCTAGAGCTTGGCAATGTAGGAGACCTTTGATTCGAAGCCAACATGGCCATGCCCATTTTTTTAGCTTGAGCTCTAGGGGCTTCCCATGGACCGGAGAATGGGGCGGGGGGTTGTAGTGGGGCGGCACAACAGCAGGCACCGGTGCTGGAGGTGTATATGCTTATGGGATGAGGCGCGTGCGTAAGGTAGGAGCGACATATGACTTCCACACGATATGTCATCCTATCTCAAAGTGTTAAGGAAATTATTCAGGTTGCTCTTTGCGCCCAATTGCATTTCCTTGCCTAAAAAGAAGGCTAATTGCATCACCTAGAAGAAATGGCTTTTGATTAAAAGGTCATAGAAAAAGAATTCAAAGTTATAGGTATTTTTTGGGCACATTTCATGTCACATAGGAAAATGTTGGATGTGTCTATATCATCGCCCTCGGATCACCCCATCCACTATTTTATACCACTGGTATGCTCTGCTTGGCCTCATCGAACCTTCCTCAATCAATATTTCCTTCATGTGATTCCTCTTCATCCATATCATGCATCCACCTCTTATAATTGGCCAACTCTTACTCATCGACATGTCTTTCTAACATCGGCCCACCAACCATCCTCCCATCCCCTGTAGGCACTCACAACCCGTAATTTACCGACGGCATACTATTTTTACTACTGGAGGGGAGTAAGACGTGAGAAAAAATGAACAAAAAAATTGGACTGATGCCCAAAAGTAATCTGAAGGCTGAATATTAAGCACAATTTTAGCTCACGAGAGGAGATGCGCTCCCATGCATTACGAAAAAAAAACTCTTTTTGAGAATTTGTCTTTTTTGACTTGGCCATGTTCTGAAACATTTTGTGAAGGAATAACATAGAAAGCATCGTAGGCAAAAAGATAAAAATAATTCTCGTGATAAAGTCATGAACTTTTCTATACACGCATAGAATATGTGTATGATTTGTAGCAACCGTAGCACGGTAAAGTGAGTTCCCGCAACCGCAAATGCGCTTCTTAGTGTCTTACTAGTGGTTTGATGCAGATAATTCTACTAGCTAGCGGTGGCACCAGACCGGCAAGTCCTTTCATGCGGTCCATGAAGACTTGAAGTGGTACAGTAAACTGATCTAGCTTAGCCATCTGCGCTGCACTCATAACACATGTAACAAGTTGCATCCTCGTGGACACACGTACGGAGCGGGTACACCATGGACGATTATATTCCGACCGCGACGTGACGCGCCGACACCTAGCCAAGTCAAGCAGAACGCCTACCACGGAATCTGTACTGCCCAAAACGCAATGATTTGGAATTTCCTGATCGTCAGTAGGCTTTTTCCACCTTCTTTTTTTAGTGCAAACTTTGAACTAAGGGCATCCCGTGCAACTGCCGGATGCATTTCAGACGTCAAAAATGACCACACGCATCTGTTTGCGTCGAGTCGTGGGTACAAAATTGGCTTTCGGGTCAGACCGTTTGCATCGGGGCCGGACGCATTTTTATATTATTATTTTCATTTATAATATAAACATTTACATAGTGTCGAAAATAAGTAATAAAGGAAAGATAAAAGCCCTAGCAAACAATGGTGCCCGCCATGGCTGCCTAGTTGTCCTTGTTGTAATCGTCGACAAGGTCGATGAAGGCCAAAGGAGCCCAAGGCCACAGCCAATGCATAGAACGCTGAGGCGCTAGAGGCGGGGCTGGTGTAGCCGAATGTGCTGCTGCAGCGCGAGAAGGTGGTGGAGGGGTCGGTGGCCACCCTTGGGCCAGCGCAGAGGCCCGCAGTTGGACGGCGAGGCCATCCCATGGACCGAGGTCGTCGAGCTCGCTGTTCGCAATGGGCATCTCCATGGCCTCGTCCTTCGTGAGGTTCGGTGGTTAGAGATCGTCCTCCCCTTCCTCTTCCATGACCTCCTCCTCCTTCTCCTCCTTCTCCTCGTCAAAGAGGGCACGACGCTCCTGAATGAAGAACTCCACGTCGCCTAGGTAACTCGCGCGGAGGCGCGGGTCGAACTCCCACCTCCCGAAGGTGGACCAGTTGTAGGAGTCGAGGGCGAAGGCCGGATTGTCGTGTAGATCCGGCGGGAGGATGAATCTACAGGGGCGGATCTCGTACTACCGTTGTCGCCCCTCATGCGGCACTGGAGGCACTAGGATATGGCGGTGGTTGAGGTACCAGCAACTGGTCGGCATGCCCGCATCCCGCCAAGGGACCGGGCCATTCTCCTCGAACAGCTGTTGGGCGAGTTCCACCGGCGCGTACCGACGATTGTGCGGGGTTTCTTGTTCTTGGCGCGAGAGGACCCAGCCTCAGCGTCCTGCTTCGTCTTGTGGAATGGCCATCTCTTTTTCATAGCGATATCAGTGACGGTTGGATGTAGGGGAGGTGCGGGCAGACTGGCCCTCTTTTTTTTAGTACAAACTTTGAACTAAGGTGTACGTCGATCGATGGATCGATGAGACGAGAGGATGACCAAAGGACAAAGTATTGGTTGTGGCACTGTAGACGAGCTGACAGTTGAAATTTAGTGCACGAGTACGTTACGCGGGCTGTGTGCATAAAGAGTTAAGAGCATCCCCACTCGTTTGGGCTCCCCACGCCCAAATCCGGCGAAATTTAGCGCCGGATGGATGTAGTTTTTGGCCTGGGGAGGCCCATTTTTCCAGCCGCGAGCCCATGGACGCGCACCCACCGCGTGCATAGCGACGGCGCAGTCACCGGGAAGGGCAATCGTCGGAGTTCCCTCGCCGCATTGAACCGTCGCGAAGTGGACTGGAGAGCCGAAACGACTCGTCGGGAACGGTCGAAGTGGCCTCGATGCGAGAACCGCCGTAATGGAGCACGAACTCCGCGGAAGAGCAACCGGCGCTCTCTTTCGTCGAGAGACCTACATAAACGGTTTTCGACGGGCTGAGCCATTCATCCGTTCTCTCGTCACCATCCTCCGTCAACCATGAGCGATATCTCTTGGCCATCGGACACCGACGGCGAGGGAAGCCGCCCGGATGGCGCCATTGGTGGGATCCAGCTGCATCGTCCAGCAGCGACGATTCCCCCCGCCGGCCGGCGAGGACGAGTGGGACGACGAGGAGGAGGACGAAGAGGCCGTGGAGCGAGGCCGAGGAGCAGAGCCGAGGAAGAGGCCGAGGAAGAGGAGGAGGAGCGAGGAGCGAGGAGGAGGAGCGAGGAGGAGGAGGACGAAGAGGCCGATGATGACGACGACGAGGAGGACTCAACTTCCTCCGACGAGGAGGTGACGAGCCGGAAGCGTCGCCGCGACGACGATGAGGCGGGGCCTTCTAAGAAGAAGAAGAAGTAGTTTAGTTTTAAAGTTTTTATATGTAATTTTTATGTTTATTCGAATTATATTCGAAATATATATATAATCTATCTATGTTGCACCACTTGAGAGTTCAAAGCTTTCGTTCGACGAGGGTATTGCCGTAGATCGGGAAGACGAGGGTTTTGCCGTAGATCGGGAAGACGAGGGTTTTGCCGTAGATCGGAGGCCATTGTCGCCGACAAGTTGGGGCCACGCCCGCTTTCACTCGTCCGGAGTCCCCGAGCGCTCCCGGGGGCCGGGGATGACGTGGGATCGCCGGATGGATTTAGGCCCAAATCCGGACGAAAACGAGGAACCGGGGGCGCGACTGGGCCGAATTACGCCGTCCGGATGGAAAAAACGCTCGCCGGGGGCCTCGTCGGGGGGACGAGTGGAGATGCTCTAAGGACCTCCCTTTCGTGCGTGACAACTGACACGTACGTAGCTTTCTTCTTCGGCACTTGTTCTTCCGATTAATTATGATAGAAGAGGAACTTAGCACGTATATTACGTGTGCGCAGCATGAACATTCCTTCAACTGGAAATTAATTAAGCTTAGCTGCTAGCTGGTGCATGGTGGAGCAGTAATCAGATTCTTGTATAAATGTCATACTGTTTGGTTGCGCGTCTCAGTACAGCCGAAAAATATGACTAGCTGAATCCATGCAGAAGTTCAGTCGGAAATTAAGAACATCGGATTCTGTCGCGGGAAAGTGATGGGAGAAGCTAAACGACATGGAGGATACCAAAGACGGGATTCGAACGCACAATGTACCTAGGTTCGGCTCTTATCTCTAAAAGTAAAGACCTATTTCTTCTTTTACTAGGTTGAGTGTACAAGTGGATTACAAGGCTAGGCTCTCAATCTAGGGTTAGCTTATTTGGACGTCTAAGTCTCTGCCCTCTAGGGCGATCTCTACCGGCCTTGCATACATGGTAGACTTAGGGTTTACATAGTTGCTTCGGGGTCGGTGTCCTTACGTGAACCGACTTGTGCTATTGGTCTTCTACATCAAGTTTTGTACGTCTAGGGATGGCAACGATCGAGTCTGTTCCCCACCGAGGAGTGCATTCTCATCCCCATCCTCTCATTTAACATTCAGGGCAGGGATCTGGTTTCCTATTACAAATCAAAATTCAAATGATCTTCACATAATTCCATGATCATACATTCTTAACATATGGATTTATATGTACATATAAGTACATAATGATTATATTTGGAAACTGGGATGGGTAGAATTTTTAATCCCCATCTCGATTTTAGATAGAGTGGGACCAAAGTTCTCCACACCCGTTTCCTAACCGATGAATTCTCCACCGGCACTTCGACGTGTGACGGCCGACAAGGGCTATGCCATTGCGCTACCTTTCTGCATGTAAATCGCTCTCTTAATGAAGCGGCACACATTCTTGCTTGGAGTCGTGATGTTTCTAGCTTATTAGGTTTAGTTTCAGATTTTTCTCCTGATTGCATCCATGAGACTCTTCGTATTGATATTATGTGATTGATAAAATGCCGTGTTTTCTCTCTAAAGAAAAAGGAGCAGATCGCAGTATACTGTGCACCGCGTGCCATTACTGTTGACGAGCGTGTAGAGGCAGCAAAAGGGGTATAGCCAGCCGTATAGACATGATCGAGATAGTAGAAGATAGACGTGAGGACCATGGAGCAGTACTTACATGTACGTAGCGATCGCCACTGCCGCCTGCATACATGTCGGCCGCTGGCCAGTCTGCGGCTCCAATAGTGTTTATTGTTCAGTTTCGAAGAAAAAAGAAGCAACCATTCCTCTCCTGACCTAGCCGCCTCCTCCTCCTCCTCTCCCACCCCCTCCCGGGCGGCGGCGGAGGATCTACCCGCCCCGCTTTGAGCAGCCGCCTCCTGACCACCGCACCTCAGCCGCCGCTGCTGCCGGCCTCGGCCCCGGCCCTGACCTTGGCCCCGGCTCCGGCCCCGGCCACGGTGGCGGCGCCCCTTCCGTCGAACGACGAGGGGGGGAGGGTTTCCACGGTGGCGTTCCATGGGAGGTGATGAAGCGCCGGTGGAGGAAGCCGGGCGGCATGGCTACTTGGCCGGGGCCTGATGCTCTCCGTCGGTAACCATGGGGGATTCAGCGGAGCGGTGGCGGCCTCCGCCCCCGGTGACGGTTCAGCGGTGGTACACATGATCCGCGCCGCTGTCCACTTCCCTGGTGATCCGGCGGGAGGGACTGGCGGCGTGGGGGCTACTGGTCTTGCTTTGTTTTTGGTGGCAGTCCTCGGGTTTCTCGCAAGCGGAGATGAAGATCTACCGAAGGTCAGTTTGCCTTGATCTAGATGGAGAGATGAGTTCCGGAAAGCTCCGCCGACGAATGGAACAGTGCATCTTTTGCCTGGAGTTTGCTGGATTGGGTGGTATTCGGTCGTGCGCACCCATGTTTTTATTCCGACCGTTTGGTTCCGGAGGGAGCGGCGCAAAACTCTATTCTGTGTTGACATCAGGTGACTTTTTGGTCCATGGCGAAGTCACAAGAAGGAATATCATGAAGGCCGGATTGGTGGACTGGCTAAAGGAGGTTCGAGACTCCGTGATGCCGAGGGATTTACTTGGCATTCCGGGCTCCACAGCAGTGGTATGCATGTGGGGGCGGCAGTACATGTGAAGTTCAGAGTCTTACATCTCAGGGTGAAAACCCAAGGTATGGCCTTAACTGGTTGTGCCTATCAATGACCTTGTTGGAGGCATTGTTTTGAGAGGGGGACTATCTTTAGGGTGAAACCTAAGACCTTTGGTCGGGCGTGTTATCACGGTGGTGGTTGTATTGCTGTTGCTAGGTCTGGAATGATGTAGCGTGACTTTTATTTCTTAGTTTTCTTTACTCTTTTTTGAGTGTGTGCATCCGTACTGCCACTAGGGTGGAACGTTGTTGCAGAGACTGGGTGTAATTGGTATCTTTTAATATTAATATATTCACTTTATCTAAAAATTAGTTTCGAAGAAAAAACGTCTATATCAGCTGGCCCGTTATCTTCTGTACGTTGATCGATCCACCAGCTACATGATCTGGGAGGGAGGGAGGGAGGAGTGCACAGGCACGCAAAAATCTAGTCAGTCTTTGCTTGCATGTGCGAGCAATAGTAGCGGCCAGGAAGACGGCGCTGGCGGCTGGATCAGCATTCAGCAGTGGCTGTTGCGGCACAGGATCAACGGCCACCCCTACGTACATACGTGGCCCTTCCACATTCCACGACCACGGAGATGCCAGCTCGTCTGAGCCACCGTCGAAGTCCAGTCCGAACAGTTTGCTCGTCAGTTCACACTTCTTGGGATATGTAGATTGAAGTGCCCGGTACATGCAACCAAAAATATGCACCCGTACTCCACATTTGTCGCACGTCAGACGAGGACGTCGAAATTCTTGTGATATACTACCAACAGTGTGCAAGAGGAGTTGCACTTTACAAGGTACTGTATATCTTCAGACAGAAGTAACTGGCAAAAGAACACACACATACTTTTTTTTGAGATCAGAACACACACATACTGAACCTCAGAAAGACATGCAGCGAGGCCCAGCAGATGACACACCGCGGTATCTAAGAAACCTCGTAAAAGTAGCTCAGCCAAATTCCGGGATTCAATTTCTTTGAACTTGACCAGATTGTGTACAAGGTTTGCTGAAACAAGTCAGAGAAAAAGTCGCTCCGTTTTGAACCTGGCTCAGGCCCACGCATCCCTTGCACCGAAATCACCGAGTCCAGACTTTCATCTTCCCTTGGCGGAAACACGGAAGCTTGGCTTGTTCTATTGGGCAACGGTAACTGATCAATGCCACGCCCCACCTGAAACTCCCATGACATCTTCGACATCCTCGTAGCACCACTGCTCTATCTCCCTACCAGTCAAGATATTTACAAAAATGCTCGCGCTTTATACGCACATGATTAATCTTCTCTCAAATTCGTTGTGCTCCGATCATGTAGCCCAGGTCAGACGCCATGTCTGATAATGTAAAGCAAATGACCACATGAAGTTTCTGGAACAGACTTCACAGAAGCAGCAGAAGTGCTAGCCAGAAATGTTACCTCTATATTAACGGGAAGAAGATATATTCAGCATAGAAGAGATTCCAAATGAACCGGTAGTACTGTGAGATAGCATCCTGCCACACAAAGAAACATCTCAAATTAGTTACAGGGTATTTCAGAAGCAACACAGATGCACTTGGAACTCAAAAAACATATCCTTTCCACATCCTTGTATTATGAAATACATGCACATCTACTTCTGTCAATGATCCGACATTCCAACAAATTAATTTATATATGCGACATGGCAACTTGAGAGCTTCACTTTTGTTGGTTAACATTCCAAGTCTAAGACACTGCAATGTCATGTTTCCTCTCAAGAAAAAAACATTGCATAAACAAAAGAATAAATAACATGGGAGCTACTTATCTACTAAAACCAAATATATGCAAGCTCAGAGACAATATTTCTCCTGGCAATCTATTTCAATTATGAAGTCTTTATTAGTTCAAGAGTTGTATGTACGAACTGGAGCAGTTAAGAACATTAGTTAGAGGCTTCACCTTACTGTATTTCGCTTGCTCTAGAATCCATGTCTGAAATCATCGGACAGAACAGTTAGAGAAAGAAATACATGTGCTCCGCAACCGAAGGAACTAGATTTGAATGAAAATATTGGATTTTGAATCGAGATTTGGGTTAAAACTTGCTTAATTAACATTGATATATTACTAGCAATTTGACCTCGCAACAAGCCCATGTGCTTCTGTCTATTCAATTCTATATTTTACATCTGAAAATAAACAGCCAAGGACTATTGGCATCGCGAGCATGATGGCGTAGTTTATGTGATGCATGTTGCACCTTTGGCTCTCAAGCTGGTGTCCCCAGTGTTCAAATTGTATTTTGTTTGTCTACCCTTCTAATAAAGTTGAACCTTTTTTTATCTAATAAAGCTAGTTATGCAGGATTGAACCTGTACAGATCTTACAAACTGCAGGACTGATCATCAACACGGGTCTATGTGTTTACCTGTAAAATCAAAGCAACTGCAAGAGCAGCATGGAAAGGCACCATTACAGTGCCCCTGAACGCCTGCAATTTTGAAAAACACTATCAGTGCAATGGGACAAGGTAACACTGCCTAATTCAGAATTATGCATCGAAGTAGTGTCTTGTACAAAGCAGACACTGATCAGTAAAGCATCCTTGGTATACAGAATTTATCAAGGTAAAGAAGGTTGTAAGTTTTACTGGTCTAATTGACCTTAGATGCATGTTTCTATCACATGAGACATTGCTACAGTTGAAATTTTAACCAAATGAGGGTAACAAATATCAGCTAAAATAATTAAGCCTCTGGCTGGAATGACCGAAAGAAGATCAAAGGACAGCCAGAAGCAGTAGAAATCTAACCTGAGGAATGAGAAAAGGTACAACAATAGCAGCAACATAATTTGCCAACAATAAACCAGAGCCAAGGAAGGCAATCTTTCTGACACCAAGCTTTGTCGCCAAAGTTGATATTTGGAATCTACAAGGGGCGAAACATTATAAGTACAATATCAGCAATTCAATTAATGATGGCCCATAGACAAATAAATAGTTAGTAGAACTGGCTATGGCTGATGACTGCTACTATTCAGTCTCAAAAGAAACAAACTAGAAAAGGTCTACATTTGAAAATAGGGTTATGCGAAACTACAAATTTCATCTTATGTTTGGAGGTCTTTCAGAATGACTAAGTTTTATTTAAGTTGGGATGAAACTACTCAATCCAGTTTCAAACCTTTTTGGCCAGTTGGTAAGACCAAGAGAAAGAAGAGACAAAGATTGGATGTCTAAACTCACAATCTTTATGGCATTGTTTAACCCTTCCAATTAGTAATTTGTTTGACCAAATGTTGCCAGTTTTGGGGCCTACAGACAGTAATTTTATCATAGAAACTAAAAATAGTGACACAAGACATGGATGTGCACCATAAAACATCTACCTACACAAATATAGGTGTTTAGCTATTAATTTGAAAAATGACATGATCTTTGTTGAAAAAGCTAGACAGCGATGAATACAAAACCATGTATAGACTAGAAACTCACTTGCGATCTCCTTCAACATCCGGAAGATCTTTGGTTATAGCAATGACCAAAGCAAATATTGTCACAAAGCATGTAATAAAAGCAACAGGCGAGCTGCAGATAGAAAGGTATTATACAACATTAGACATCATGAATATCTGCCTGCAATGAGATGCAACAAACCACTAAGATTAGGTAGGAGCATATTGACTCTAGAAATACAATACTAAACTTCAGCAACAAGTCCAAAAGAACTTATTTTTCCCAAGAAAACGCAAAAAAGCCTTTGCGGTTAATTTCATTGAAAGGATAGAAGTTCAGTACAGGACTTCCAGTGACTATTTTACCTCCATTGAAATGTAAGACCTAAAGCAGCTCTGGTAGCATAGTAAACTCCAAAGTTGAGAAGAAATCCACGAACCTATTAAGAAATCAAATATATGCCAAAAATTAAAATTAAAATGTTTCAAGATAGCATGGTCTTAAAATAAAATATGGTCTTAAAATATAATTGGAAACATGATAGTATGATGTCGCAATTAAACAATAAACATGGTAGCACTGCATAACTCAGAGAAATGAGGTCTTCGGAAATCGTATATTGTGCGAGTTGCTAAGAAACTGATGACTAACCTGATAAGTGAAATAAATTTCAAGCAAATAAACTGTTCTATAGGAGAGCACACTTAAATACTTAAATTTCTCTCCAAAAGCTCTCACAAGCAAATTTCTGTAAACTTGTATAGCTAGAGTTATGGTAGAGGAGATTTGCTAGTCCTGCTCTTCTTTCTCGTAAGAAACATATTTCTATAACGTTGAGTTATACACCGATCATGTTCTGAGGTGTACAAGGAACACCATGTGCACGAGATACAGCAAGCATGACCACTCAACACAGGAAAACATGTGTGCTAAGACTGTTAATTTTCACACATGCTCAACAAACAAATAAGTTTGAGGCACGATTGTCCATTAAAAGTTCCTTTTGTCACTACAGCCTATCTCGTTATGTTCTTACAAATACTGCATGGAGAGTGCCATTCAGATAGAAGTTAGATGAGTATGAAAATACCTACGAACATATCTGTCATGTGCAGCTCATTATGGGAATGGAATACAAGAGGGTCGCAGACTTTCAGTTATAGCTGGCAACTACGTCCAAGGCGCGTCACTATATTATGTTTAGTTGTTATATATTTGTTTTAGAGGCTTTTCTATATATTGACCAAAGTTCCCTAGGTCTTAATTGACAATCATTCTAAAGCATAAGAGCTAACAAAAAAACTAATGTTGTCACTATAGAAAATATGAAGGGAAGAGAAAAGTACCGTGGCAATGATAAGAAAAGCAGCAACTGGATATTTCTTCAGTCTGAATGGAGGAACAGAATAAATGGTGCCAAGAAATAGACCAAGGCAGTAAAGAGAGGTAATGAAAGGTCCAAAGTTTGAAACAACAATTGTGAAGCCCACCACTGCGAATGCTACGACCAATAACCATGCTGACTGAACTGAGAGATCACCAGCAGCAATAGGTAAATATGGCTTGTTTACCCTGTTCAGGTATTCAGTGGCATAAAATTAGAAACGACAGGGACATAGTAGTTGGCCTTGGCGATATGCTGCTTGATGAGGTTAGTAAGTGTAAGTCGATACATGGGAGGCAATATACATACTTGTCGATTCCGATGTCATATATCTGATTAATCCCAACAATGTAACCGTTGCCGCAGATCAATCCTACAAGCCCATAGAATGCTTTAAATACCAAGCTCCAATCGATCAACTGGGGATTCTCTATCAATGCTCTAGCAACCAACGCCCTGCATCCACACCAACAATATCAGCACTACAAAATCACATCTCGGTTCAGCCATTATTATAACTGTGAAGCTCGATGCTCACGTGGATCCCAGAGCAGTTCCTCGAATTGTGTGTGGCCTCAAAAACCTCCAGCAGGAATCCTTTAGGTCTGTTAGAGTCTTTAACAGTGGAGCCGGTCCAGCAGCACCAGCTTGGGAACATGCCTGTACCAGGACCATGTCAAGTTAATGCGATCATAATATCTGACAGTACACATATAGTTTGCTTAAGTGAATGCAGTTGTTGTGAATATTAGCAAACTGTGAGTCCATTCATCACTAATTCTCATGAAATATGCCTGGAAGAAGGGAAATACTCAGGTAATCACACTCCTGAAGGTCCACAGTACACAGCAATGCCTATATGGATTGCAGATTTACAGTGCGGTCGCAGTATCAACGAGACTACTACGCAACTATCAGGGAAATATGTAAATGCAGCATTGCATCCTCACCCTGTCTCCCCGAGCACAAATTCAGTACAAAGTTTTCAACTGTCACTCCGTGCTCGTAACGAACATCAAACGTTCTGATTGGGCAACCTAGAGGAAACAGCGGCTCGATTTGCTTCAGGTCAGTGGCCCGAGATACGATCGCGGCACTGAGCCAGAGACATGGGGATCGGGATGCTTACCCGCACGGTGTCGCGCCGGCGCAGGCGGGCGGCGCTGCAGGGGGCGCGCGGGTAGTGGGGGAAGCGAGCGGAGGCAGACGAGAAGAGGGCCGAAGCGGACGGCGGCGACGGGGACAGGAGGCGGGGAGGGCGTCTGCTGCGGCTGGCCGGGGCGGGGAGGAAGGCAGCGGCGGCAGCAGGCCCTTGGGAGGCGAGGGAAGCCATGGGGAGGGGAGTCGAGTCTGCGCCCCTCAGCCACCCATCGCCATAGGCTGCTTGCAGGTAGCGAGCGAGTGAAGGGAGATGCCACGACGGCCGTGCACGTGTTATCCTATGGCTGAGGCAGATGTTCATGTTACAGCTTTGGAGTTTTTTTTAGTTTTCCCTTATTAGAAAATAAAAAAAAACCGCGGCAATTTTATTTTTAGCATCAACTCCTCTTGACTACATGCTTCATGATCATAGCATCAAGGTTTGTAGATTGTTGTTATCGTGCTTCCCGCACGATTTTTAGCATCAGCTCGGACAGGGAAAAACACTAATCGCAATGCTCATCGTCGACGGATCGAATACCGAAGCTGCACTATGGAATGGCACTCTTGGTAGGGATGCATGCAGACGCGGAGCTTACAGGTGCATCTGGACGGTGACATTTCAGTCTCATGTGAAGGTGTCATTCCTGATGTCTCTAAATCCTAGCAATGCACCAAATCCTCTGGTACGTACACCATGGATAATTCTCGTGTATAGTCGACATAACATGGGAGTGATGCTCTGCGGTTGGCTTATATCGTCTTCTCATGCTAGAGTGGGTGCATGAAACTTCAATCTTGTGCCCACTTTTTAATTATGTGCATTTGTTATCGTACTATGTGGGGTTTTAATTGCGATAGTAATTTATGGTTCACTTCTCATGGAAATGCCAGGCCTTTATGTTGAGCTGATTTAGGTCTTCTATCATTTTGAAACTTTTGGACCATTTTAGGTGGAAAATATTTGTTCATGTGTATTATGATATACATAATCAATGGTCAAATGTTTTAGTATCTGCCACATGGTTCACTTTTTAATGGTCTCCCACAGGCTTTAAATGCACTAACAATTTTATTTTAAAAAAAAACTCTTTTATCTGAACACCTTTTAGTGTATAAATGTTAGAAATATATGCAATTTTTATACTTATCTAGGGCTTGCCTTTGGTCGACAACACATGCATTTGCATTGTTGTGTGAGCTGCCTGTCAGCTTGGTGGGTTGCTATGATCCTAACCTATTGTAGATTAGATCACCCAAGTAATGTTTATCACCATGGAGCTATTATTTTTTACTGCCACTTGCTTTTGCTTGCTGTCATCTTTGTTCTTGTAGGACTAGAAAAAGAGAAGAAATGAAGAATTGTAGCTAGGTTTAGTTTAGGCTTTTCGTTTTATTTCTTAGTTTAATTCTTGTAATATTTAATCTTTTAATGTGATGAATTTTGTAAAGACAATGTAGTGTTGTTTCTAATTAATAAACTTTTATTTTTCTCTATTCTTGTATTATTATTTATTTTATTTGGTTGACATGCAATTTATAAATTTATATTTTGGAATCCAAGTTTTCTTTTTTTATTTGAAATTCAAATTTGAGTTGAATTCAAATTGTTTCCTTCAAAACACGTAAATAAAGGTCATGTCGAAACAAATCACAATCCATTAATGACTAAACCCTAGTCATCAAGACATGAGAACATACTAATCACAATACAGTATGTATGGTCTCATCTTCAACGGATCAGATTCCACATACATGACATACACCTTAGGAATGCATATGGGCACGGAGCTTACTACTGCATCTAAACTATAGCATTGCAGTTGCTTGCAAATATGTCGTTCTTGCTGCCTCTAATCCTAGCAATGCCCTAAACATCTCCGTACGACTATGCATATGGACGAGGGCTGCTCCATCAACAAGCCTAGGCAGCTGCCAAGGCTGGAGGGGCACTAGGTTTTCCCATTGATACGGGTAACTGTAGATAGTATCAAACAGAAATAGTAGCGAGCCTCTCATGTGGTCGGCATAACATGGGTTCATATTCTTCTGGTGCCTTTATATTGTATTCTCTCTCGAGAGAGGTACATGAAACATTATGCTTGTACCCACTTTTTGATTCTCTACGTTTGTTGTCGTACTATCTATGGCTTTAATTGTGGCAACAATTTATTCTCATGAAATATTCACGACTTTATGTTGATCCGATTTAGGCTTTATATCATTTGAAGATTCCAGACAATTTTATGCAAATATAACTTGCTTACTACATATTTTGATACACATAATCAATAGCCAAATGTTCCATTTCTTGTGACACATTTCATCTTTTTGCCTTTTGCGTACTAGTTGCTCTCATCGTGAGCACCCACTTCTCTTACACCAAACCGATCTTGAAGTTCAAGGCTTCCATGAAGTGCAGATCCTTCATGTGGCTCGCTACCCACAAACATCGCCTCACAACAGATAACTTATAGCGCAGAGGGTGGCCTCCCAACACCATATGTCCGCTAGCTCTGCCAGGTCGCAAATGAGGATTTCACACACCTCTTCGTCCAATGCCATTTCGCTCAACAAGTTTGACATCAGTCATGTTCCTGGACAAGAGTTGCCTTTCCCATTCCTACCGATGCCTTCAAATGCACGGATGACTGGTGGTTAAAGGCAAGGAAAAGAACTCCAAAATATCTACGCTCTGCATCCACACAATAATATCAGCACTACAAAATTGCATCTCGGTTCAACAGTTAAAATCTAAAACATGATGCCCACAGCGATCCCAAAGTAGTTCCTCGAATTGTGTGTGGCTTCAAAAATCTACAGGAGAAATCCTTTAGGTCTAAAACTTGCATTCTATAATAAAGTTAATAAAAAGCTATATCCATCAATTGATGTTGAGAATGAGGCTCTCCCCTTATCGAGTCCTAACTTCAAATATGCGGGTTGATCAGAATTCAGGATATTCAGGGAACTGCAGCACTGCATCCCTTCTCTGCCAAGTACAATTTCAAATAAATCAACGTGCTGAAACTATAATAACTGCACTGATATGTGAATATTATCATGCTTGTGAGTTATGATACTCCATGGTCTCCAATTTCCCCAAAGGGCCAGCACACGATGCCAATTTGAGTTACAGCGCTATCTAAGGATCCATGAGATACTATGGAATTATCAGGAGAATATGTGGGCCGACCAGGATTCAGGACATTCTGGGAACCGCAACATTGCATCCTCTTCAGGTCTCCCCGAGGCACAAACACAGTAAATTTTTTTTGAAAGCAAAACACAGTAAAATCAACTTGCTGGAACTAAACTATGTTGTGAGTGGTTAGCCTGTACTAGTGAGGAAACATCAAACCTTCTAATTAGGTAACCTAGAGGAAACAGCGGCTCGATTTGCTCGAGGTTACTGGTCCAAGACACACCACCGACTCTGGCATCCAACAAGTTCACCTCACAGCGTTGAGGATTTCAGGCAGAGACATGGGATCGGGATGCTTACCCGTACGGTGTCGCCCCGGCGCTGGTGGGCTGCGCTGCAGGGGCTGCACGGCCCGCACGGGGAGTGGGGGAAGCGAGCGGAGGTCGACGAGAAGAGGGCGGAAGCGGACGGCGACGATGGGGAGAGGAGGCGGGGAGGGCGCCTGCTGTGGCTGGCCGGAGCGGGGAGGAAGCCAGCGGCGGCAGCGGGCCTATGGGACATGACCGCAAGGGAGGCGAGGGAAGCCATAGGAGGGGAGTTGAGTCTGCGCCCCTTTTCCCCCTCATAGGCTGCTTGCAGGTAGCGAGCGAGTGAAAGGAGATGCCACCAGGGCTGTGCACGTGTTATCCTATGGCTGAGGTAGATGTTCATGTTAAGGGCTTTGGAGTTCTCCAGCTTTCACTTTCGAACCCTAGCAGCATTGTTCAAAAAAATAAACCGCGGCAATTTTATTTTTAGACTATGAATGAATTAAAATTCATTCACTTGTAGCTCAAACCGTGAACGACTTAGCATCCTCCTCGAAATAGGCTTTCGCCCCGCTTTATAGATAAAGCCACAAGCATACAAGGTTCAGATACAACACGACAAGCACAGCACACACAACAACAACAGTCTGCTGGGGCAACAGCACAACATGCCCAGAAAAACTAGCAAAGCGATACATCCCCATAGCAAGGGGCCACTCAGAGGCTGGACGACTGTAGAAATGCGACGGGCCGCCGCAAGAAGATCCTCCAACATGTCGTCCAGACGCTCCCTGTCCAGCTGCCTATACAACGGGTACCACTGCTGCAACAAAGCCAAGAAAGAGTATAAGGAGTCAGAAGCGCGTCGAGGTAGGATACGCTCAATGACCAACTTATTACGCACAGTCCACAAGGTCCAGGTCAAGGCCGCGAACAGTAACCGGAAGAGGCGCCTCCTCCTACCGGTGTTGTTCGCATGGGCCTCGATGAACTCTCCGAGGGCCGAGGCCCGCCACTCAGGCCCCAGCGCCTCCTGGAGGAAGCTCCAGAGGAAGCGGGCCGCGGGGCAGGAGAACATTATGTGGGTCGTCGTCTCCGGGACCGCACACAATGGACAAAGCCCGTCGCCCGGCCCGTGCCTCTTCGCAACCTCCATCCCAGAGGGAAGGCGATCCCTAAGCAACTGCCAAACAAAAATCTTCGTCTTAAGTGGAATAGGCGCTTTAAAAAGAGGGGCCGTCCATGGCAGCGAGGGGCCCCTAAACATAGCCCTATAGGCAGTCCGCACGGAGAACGAGCCGGAAGGCGACAAGCGCCAAGAGGGCGAATCGAGACTTCCCGGCAGAGCGTCCGGGAGGAGGTTCCGCAGCAGGGTCAGGCTCAGGGCCTCTCCCTGGGTAAGACCACGACGGAACAGGATATCCCAGCCCCCCTGGGCGGCGTCGGCGACAAGAATAGGGGGGTCGGCGCAAATGGCGAAGAGGTCCGGGAAGTCAAGGCAAATGGGGCAATCACCCAGCCACGGGTCAAGCCAGAACATGGTCCCTCTACCATCGCCTATGGAGAGGGATAGTCCCGCTCGAATCTCATGCTTAATGTCCTGGAGGGCTCTCCAAAACTAAGATCCCTCCCGGCGGTCACAAGCAAGAAGTGGCCGACCCCGTAGGTATTTAGCCTTAATTAACTTAAGCCACAGTCCCCCGTCGTCAGAAAGGATCCTCCAGCCTTAATTAACGACTTAGCATCAAACCCGGGCAGGGAAAAACATTAATCACAACGCATTCTGCTCATCCTCGATAGATCGAATACCTAAACTGCACTCTGGAATGGCATTGTTGCTAGGGATGCATACGGACGCGGAGCTTACTGATTCATCTAGACGGTGGCATTCAAGTCACATGTGAAGGTGCCATTCCTGATGTCTCTCAATCCTAGCAATGTCCTAAATCCTCTCGTACGTACACCATGGATAACTTATCATAAGTAGTGGTGATCCTCTTGTATAGTCGGCCTAACATGGGAGTTATGCTTTTCGGCTGGCTTATATCGTCTTCTCCCGCTAGAATGGTGCGTGAAACTTTAATCATGTGCCCACTTTTTAATTATGTGCATTTGTTATCGTACTATATGTGTGCCTTTAATTGTGATAGTAATTTATGGTTCACTTCTCATGGAAATGCCAGGCCTTTATGTTGACCTAATTTAGGTCTTCTATCATTTTGAAAAATTTGGGCCATTTTAGGTGGAAAATTCTTGTTTGTGTATTATGATATACATAATCAATGGCAAAATGGGGTTTCTATGATCCTAAGCTAGTGTAGATTAGATCGCCCAAGTGATGTTTATCACCATGGAGCTATTATTTTTTTACTGCCACTTGCTTTTGCTTGTTGTCATTTTTGTTCTTGTAGGACTGGAGTAGCTAGTTTAGTTTAGGTTTTTCTTTTATTCTTTTAGTTTAATTGTTGTAATATTTATTCTTGTAATGTGAAGAATTTTGTAAAGACAATGTAGTGTTGTTTCTAATTAATAAAATTTTATTTTCTCTATTGTTGTACTGTTATTTGTTGTATTTGGTTGACATGTAATTTAGAAATTTATAATTTGGAATCCAATTTTTCTTTTATTTGAAATTCAAATTTGAGTTGAATTCAAATTGTTTTCCTCAAAACACGTAAATAAAGGTCATGTTGAAACACATCACAATCCATTAATGACTAAACCCTAATCATCAGTTGAAATGAATTTCGTTCACTTCAAGGTTTAGTTTTAGGTGCGAAAAATTTCCCCACAATTCGAAATGATTGAATGCAGATGTGCATAATTCTAGTTCTATCCGTCGTGTAGTCCTAAGTGTTGGGATGTTACAATCATGTCACAATATGAAGCGAGAGGATTTCCTAACATACTTGGAAGCATTGATTGCATGCACTGAGCATGAAAGAGCTACCCGTTTGCTTGGCAAGAAATGTACGTACATAGGTCATAAAGGAGATTGGAGCATGGTACTTGAGACAATGGCAGATCATGATCTTTGGATTTGGTATGCTTTCTTCAATATGGCTGGATCTCACAACGACATCAATGTGTAGTAGTGATCAAATGTGTTTGCCAAGCTTATTGAAGGTCATTCTCTTCCGGTGAACTGTGTGATCAATGGCCATGAGTACACCAAGAGATACTACTGGCATATGGTATCTATTCAAGATGGTCAATATTAGTGAAGACAATCTCATGCCCTACTACGGGAAAACGAGCTTGGTTTTCTAAGTAATAGGTTTGCAGACAGGAAATCGAGCAGGCATTTGGTGTACTCCAAGCTCAATTTGCTATTGTTCGGTACCCCTCTCTTATCCGGTCGGAAGAGCACCTAACAAATGTGATGACTGCTTCCATGATCTTGCAGAACATAATCATTGAGAGTGAGCGGGAGCATCCAGTGCATGGCAATGAACCATGACACTGGCAGGGTCCTCTTATGGATGTTGATCACCAGGTACCAGCTTCATTTGCTACCTTATTCATCATGCGTCAAGAAATGTGAGACTCGGTTACTCACCACCAACTCTAAGATGATCTAGTGGATCATTTGTGGATGGTCAAAGGAGGGTACTAGTTGAACTATTTACTATGAGTTTGTTTTGTTTAACTTTTTAATGTGGGGTTTATGTTAAAACTAAGTTTTTAATTTTATTTATGTTAGGTCGTTTGTGGGCGGGGCCATATTTAATTCAAATGTGTGGGCCTAATAGTCATTTTGGGAGACCTTTTAGGGGTCGCGCCTAGAAAAACCACCGACCATACACATCTCCTCGCTCCTTCCACCCCCCCCCCCCCCATTTGGCCCGCAAAGCAGTTCTGTCGGAGGCTGAATGGCTCTGCAAAGTGGATATGTTGGAGGCCTCGAGTTATACAAAGTTTTCAACAATTAGTCCGTGCTTGTAACAGGCATCGCACCCTTCTAATTGGGTAGCCTGAAGGAAACAACGACCCGATTTTCTTGAGCTAACGGGTGCCTCACATGCTGGCATTCAAAGAGTTCACCTCGCAGCATTAAGTCAGAGTCATGGGATCGGGGATGCTTGCCCTTACGCTGTGGGGGCGGAGAGGAAACCAACGACGGTGGTGGTGGCGCATGTGAGGCGATCGTTGAGGAGGCGAGTGAAGCCATGGGAGGGGAGTTCAGTATGTGCCCCTTTTTCCCTCAGCCACCCATCGCCATAGGTTGCATGAGGCGAGCGGGTTAGGGGAGATGGCACGAGGGCCGTGAACCTTCTATCCTATGGTTGAGGTAGGTGTCCATCCTACGAACTTATTTCAGTTTTCATTCTTCCTTCGAAATATCAAAATACACGCACCAACTATAACTCTCACATAAACGATGGTGGATGCCACGAAAACGTTCTTCCTCGCAGGAGCTTGACCTGCACCGTATACATGCCGTAAGTGCTCATCTGCCGTGTGAAACATTTCATCGAAGGGCAGCAAATAGGTGCGCAGTTTACTCGGGTATCTAGACCGTACAATTGTGACTGCAAGGGACGGTGTCATTCCTGATACCTCTAAATCCTAGCGTGCACTGAATACCGTCTTACATGTACATTGACATAGATAACTGATCAAAAAATGTAGGTGATCCCCTCGTATGGTGGGCATAACATGAGATCAATGTTCTTCGACTGACTTTATAGTGTCTTCTCTTGCCGAGGGTGGTGCCTGAAACTTTAATCTTGTACCTATTTTTTGATTCTCTAAATTTCTTATTGTACTATGCGCAGCTTTAACTGCTGCAATAATTTGCAATTCACTTATCCTTGAAAATAAAACTTAACAGGGGATATTGTTTTTCACCTGGAAGTGCAATTAACTTATGCTTTATATTGAGCCAATTTAGGCTTTTATATCATTTTGAAGCTCCTAGAAAATTTTAGGTGGGATTATTTTGTTGAGAGTGGATTTGCTATGTACCTGGGTACCTACGCACCCCCTCTCAACTTTGGACTCAAGCCGTATAAACCTAATTTTAGATTGTTCTTCCTGTAGAGCAAGTATTTCCGGTGTGAAAAAGTGGTTTCAAAATTTTGGCTTGAGTTTTTTTTGGATCAAAGTCAACACATTGATGAATTTTGCATTTGGGTATTGACTTTGACCATAGAAAGCAAACCAAAATTTTGAAACTGCTTTTGTACACCAAAAATCCCTTACTGTGTTTATGTATTCATATATACATATATGGGATCCCTACATATATATGATCCCAACTGCACTCGACCCCTTCCAGCCCCTTTTTTCTCCTCCAGATGCAGGGCTGGTGGCCGCTTCCCTCTTCTTTTCTAGTGACAGCCAGCGATGAGGCAGGGGGTCCCTTCCCTGTACAACAATAGTTGAGGTCTAGTTTTAGGGTTTGTTGTTAGTTCTATGCTACTGTTTTGAAGTGGGTCGCTGGAGCTTGGCCACATCCGGTGGTTTCCGGTGGTCTTCCTCTTCTTCGTGGGAATCTAGTGGATGGAGAAGGGTGCTACCACCGGCATTTTCACTAATAATACCGTTGTTGGTCGTCTAGATCTGAATCTAGAGGCCAGTGGTGGTGCAGGTGGCTCAGTTGTTGCTCCCCTTTCTATTCTCTTCAGCCACAGAGGTGATGGAGAAGGGGATTATATTTATTTTGGAAAATGCTTCTGATCACCCGGGGGATCAAAGCGTTCCATCCCCCGCCTGCTGCCCGTATGCTATACAACGTGGGTTCTCTCCACACACGCATATGGGTGGGACCCATTAAACTGAGCGGTAGAAAATTCACCGCCTTATCCATCTTCTAGCTCCGTCCATCAGGCTCGCCAAGCCATCGCCCGCCTCCCATGCGCAGGGCCGCCACCTCCACCGACTTCCTCCACCTCACAACCGCCGAACCCTCATCCACCCCCCGTCGCCCCCACGCCTAGCTCCGACTCTGCTGCGCGTGGCCACCTTGCTCCCCCGACCTCCTCCCTCCAGCCATCGTGCCCTCGTATGCATCCTCGCTAAGCGCCGCCCGTCGAGCTTCTGGCCCTCGTACGCGTGGCGGCCTCGACGCCGACGCCGCCTCCCCAATCGGCCGTGCGGATTCCGTGTCCCGTCGCAGAGGGGCGAGGGCACACGCTGGGCTGCTACCCTTGTGGAGGCGCGGTCGGTAGCAGCTGTGAAAGCCGTGGGTAGCAGCGCAGGCTGCCGTTCGCAGCAGCGGCGGCTGCCGTGGGTAGTGTCGGCGGCCCTTCGCAGCAGCGACGGCGGCCGTGGGTAGCATCGGCATCGGTCGTTCGCAGCAGCGGCGGTGCTCGTGGGTAGCAGCGACGGCGGCCCTTCGCAGCAGCGGCGGCGGCCCTGGGTACCATCGGTGTCGGCCGTTCACAGCAGCGGTTGTGGCCATGGGTAGCAGCGGCGGCAACTGACGACCGGGCGTCGCTACAAAAGTCGGTATGCCATGCTACCATGGCGCGACGGCGCTCTACAAATGGCGGATGACCTTGCTACAAGGGCTGACCAACCTTGCTGCAAGGGGCGACCGGTGGTGCTACCTTGCTGTGGCGGCGTTGCTACAAGAGGAGGAAGGCGGTGGTGCTACAGGGGCCAACTCCATTGCTGCTTTGGTGGACGGCGAAGCTACTTCGCCGGCGACGAGGCGTCCGTTTTCTCCAAGACCGCGTGGCCGGCGGAGGGGATGAGCAGCGCGGGGAGAAGATGTTGCATCAGTTCTCCGGCGAGTCCTTGACAGGTTCTGCGGCGGCGCATGCACGCCCGCAGCAAGTGCTCGAGCGACGGTTGTGGTTGACGGGAGGAAGGGGACGGGGAAGAGGCTCTGTGACAGTGCCATATGTGGGAGTTCCATGACGAGATCGTGGGGTGTGGTTTTTTTTGTTGTTGTTGTTGTTGAGCTGGCGTTGACCGGGCACGAACGGGTATGATCTGCCGATCGGACGGCTGGCGACCCGGGGGATCGAGGGATTTGATCCCCTGGGGGGGACGCTCAGCACGCCCCATTTATTTTGCCATGACGGGAGATATTGATGATAATGAATACAACTAATAACTAATAGAACAGGGAAGAATTTGTAGCTTCACGTCGTTTTGCACAACAAGGTTCCTAAGTTGTTGTCATTAGGAGTTCATCAGCAGAGGACTTGCAATGGTTGTATTACCCCCGCTTCATACGGATGGTTGGCGGCCCTCCACAACCACGATCTGTTGTCTACTCTACCTCCACGCCACATGTCACTTCGAAGGATGTTCAACTTCAGTAAAAGATTCTATAGAGGTGTTGTCCCAAGTGGCTCGTTCCAAGCTACGACACGGCTTCTCTGCCTATTGAGTTCCCCATGGGGGTGCCAGGGACCGAGGTTTTTTTTTCTCGGACAACTTTTTTTACTAGGGGCACCGGAATTAATTGTTACCGCGAAATCTTGGTAATTTACAGGGCGAGTTAATACAACCAAAATTTGAATCCAAATATTTTAGCATCAAAACGAAGAAATAATTGCTACCCAAACTAGAGATTACTCCTTGCACAGCTCGGCGGTCAAGTGTTGGCTCTCACAAGTAGCAGAATGTAGGTTCGAGTACTCAATTTTTTTTTTTTTGATTCAGCCTGTACATCGAGTAAACTTGGCAAAAATTTAATATGCCGCGTGTAGAAGTCGAATTTGCGATGTGCAAGACTAGCCAGAGCAACCCCCATAATATTGTACATTTTATCTTCGATTAATGTGTGCACGCACTGACCGCTAATGCTTCCCCTCCTCCTTTAGACTAGTTATAATGCATAGTATCTACACTACTTAAAAAGGAGGAACATGTTCCCTATTCTGCCCAGCCGCACTACGACCAACGTTTTCGTCGTCCTCCTCGCAGTCCCTTTCGCACGCGCTGGGCCGTGCGCCCGTGCTAACATGGGCCGCTCCAACACCCGCTAGGTTTCTCAACCCTGGCGCACACCCCTCCCCCTACCATGCCGCCAAACCCGCAGGCGACGGAATCATCATCGAGCTTGGCCGCACCTTCGTTCCCCTTCGTCGTCGTGTTTCCCAAAAACCGCACATCGTCTGCGATCCCTCTCACATCTGCACGCCGCCCCTCTCCCAGAGCTCGTTGGCCCAGATCGAGGCCCCTCTCAGGTCTGTGCGCCGCCGGCAGGCTGCCCGTGTGCGTGCTCTATGCCGTCCCCGACCTCGAGATCTCATCGCCCACGAGACAACTCCAGGACCCCGGGTTCGTCAGCGGGCTTGTGTTGAGGCGCCGCCGCTGGCGAGGCCTTCGGTCGTTCCCCTTCGTGGCGCGAGACCATGGCCGTCGTCGTCGCTCCGACGGAGACAGCTCTGCCCGCGGCGGACGGCTCCAGAGAAAAAGAGGAGGAGTAGTGCCGCATGTCCAAGAGAAAAATGCCCCACGCCTCAGGCTCTGGCCTCCTGCCGCAGGTGAGTTCCAGACTCCCTCTCTTCGCCGGATCCGATCCTCTGCTGCAAATTGGTTGTGCGCTTTGCCTGTCTTGAACTATGTCAAAGCCAATACTATCAACATAGCAGCACTGGCAGCCCATCAGGATCTTGCTTGCTCCCTCCCAGACGTTAAGAATTTATATCTGCAACTCATTGTCGTGAACCTTCTAGACAGAAATTACATCTGACTCTTCCTTTCCATTGACCTATGGTGATTGGGTATTGTTTATGTCTTTATTTATGAAGTGAATAAGAGAAAGGTTTGGATTTATCTATACCTATACCTAATATATATCTATACCTAATAATAAAGGAGCTAAGGTTTCTGCCAAAATTTTCGTCCAACTTTTCGTTGGACGGATTTACCCTCCCACCAAAATACATAATACTGCAGATTGCCATTGTACCGATTCGTCCTGTTTTGTTCTTTCTGGCTCCTCTAACCGAGCCGGGCAGATGCTCTGCCCGAGCACCGCGGGCCACGCCTCCGCCGCGCGCATCACCTGCCCGAGCGCCGCCGGCCAGACCCCCGCCGCGAGCCGCGCCGTCCAAGCCCTCTCTGACCGCCACACACGTGGGGAGGCCTCCGGTAGCCGACGACGGAGGAGGGGAGTGGCCGGAAGGCAGAGCCCTTTGTCCGCACCTGGCCTGGCTCCTCGCAGCGGTAGCTGGCGGCGGGACAGGGGAGCGGCCGGAAGGGAGAGCCCCGTGTCCACAGCTGGCCTGGCCCCTTTATCTCCAGCCACCGGAGAGATCCACCTCCTCCGAACGGTGGAACGGAATCGCAGCAGCCCCAATCCTACTCTCCCCCAAGATCCCGAACGGAGGAGGCACTCATCAAAATGGTCCGGCGATTGGAGGGAGGCGCAAGGGCGACGCGCTCGGGCCGGCGCTTGGTGCGCGGGGCAGTCGGAGGAGGATGGGGTGGAGGCGCGCCTGCGCGAGGCAGTGGAAACGGAGGCCGATCAGCGCGAGCTCCAGGTCGCAGTACCGGTTCGTACAGGTTCGTTTTCTCTCCTCTAGCCGAGAGCGACAGCAGAGAACTGCTCTGCCGCGCAACACGATTCGCACGCCTCTCGTCGTTGGCCGGCGTGAGGAAAGCGAGGAGAGAAGCAACGCTGAACTAGCGAGCAGAGAAGCAGCGCTGAACCAACCTTGGGCTTCCTGCATGCTCATGCCCGCTAGCTGTTTGGAGAAATGCACCAGCGACGACTGATGTTTGATGGTATTTTGGACCGTACAGCTGTATATAACACGGAATACGTACGTATGTTCACCACTGCGTATGTTGGTTACTAGCAATACATACAAATACATAATGGTGGTTAAATGTTCACATATGCTATGGGTACGGGTGGTTCACGACAGGAAGAGACGAGTCCAGATCTTAACAAATTGAGGAATCCTAGACGGTCACGCACATACGTTGCCCACTGCCTTAGCTTGGCGTCGTTGCCTATATATAAGCATGGCGCAAGGCACACGGGAAGGGCCATACGTGCGGGTTACCTAGACGTAGGAGAGGCAGCCACCATGTCAGATCAAGACAGCAGATGACAAACTCCCGACGAAAAGATAGGAAACGCGCCTACGAGAAAGAGCGATGTGATCTCCGTTCGCATGTCTTGCTCTGTTGTAAGTTAACACGCGGTGTGGTCCTCCGGCAAGGAGCGACACGATCAAATTAGTACTACTTCCGCCCGATTTGTGGTTTCGTTTGGTGTCCGGGCAGCAAAGCAAAGGCTGGTCTTGATCGAAGTTTGCAAAGTGCATCAATCGAGGACTCGGCGATACCTACCACCACCAAATCTGCCAACGCCATCGTGTCGATGTTGGCCCCGCCACGTAGATCCGTTGCTGTCCAGACTGCTGTTGACTGTCGGCCCTGCCGCGCAGATCCGTTGGCATCTAGACCGCCGTATGACATAATTGGTGAAGACATCTTGGAGTGGGTGCGGCGGCCGGAGAACAGGGAGTCAACACCGAGCGTAGGAGGATTATACATGTTCGATCCAGTGATCCAGTATTGGTGGAATGCCGCCACCGACGCTAACGCCAATGTCGGAGAAAGATCTATGCAATCGTTAATAGGAGAGCAGGTGGTGCCTAATCAACACAACAACACAAATTACATCGAAGGAAATCAGCGTCTAATTACTTGCAACGGCAGGTATCATGACGAGCACCAAACCTTTTTTGCAGGGGACGAGCACCAAACCTGAACCCAGGTAGAATACTCTTCTCGCATTGTCGATGTTCGTGTGTGCTGGTTTGGTTAATTTAACAAGATTTAATTAATTTTAGTGTTTTTTCATATATTTAACGAGTGATTTTATGCATGATGATTATTTATTTTATAATGATATAACTAAAATTATAATTTAAACCCGTCGCAACGCACGGGCACTTTTGCTATAATAATAAAAGGAGAAGTGTTTCCGTCGTTCGGTCCGTTTGGTCCGTCCATAATTTCGTCCGTACGTAGTCACTTGGTACGTATGAAAACTGGACACAGCTCTGAAAAACCGGATCGGAGTATGCCCCGTGAGGAAGGCCAGGTGACCCTTGCACGCACGACTCCTTCGAGTTTCAACAAAATATATAAACAAACGCAGCACGGCTGTCAGGTTCCAGGCTATAAGAGGGACTCCGGCTCTATGTCTACGCCTCACGTCTTTCGCCGAGATGACAATCGTAAGAACTGCAGGATACTAAGAACACGGCGACGGTAGGCACGCCAAATCGAGGGTCTGGAGCGTCGTCGACCTGGGCCTTGGTGGCTGCTGAGTGGTCTCAGAAATCGAGGGACGCCGAACCATCTTCGCCGTCGCCGCAATGGATGAGAAATTTGTATCGACCGGTCTTCTCGGGACTCTCACTTTGCACCGGATAGAGATCGGATTGCTTTCTTCTTTGCTTCGTCTGTGTCCTGGCCACGCGCGCGTGTGGAGTTCATTTGCTGATCGAGGTCGACGCCTGTTTGTGCCACACTTGGACTTCCGTCGACGCCTGTTTGGGCCCCAATCTCTTGATATTAAGTGGTACCATCGCATGGAGCCGTCCGGCCACGATCGGCAACACAACGTCAGTCAATCTTTCCGCCATGTCGCAATGCGCCATGCCTGATTGTGGAGTTCGATCTCGACCCCCAACGTTGTCGCTGATGCCAACGCCATGGACCATGGTTGAATTCGATGGTGCGAGATGCTTCCCCGTGACGGAATACGAGGCGGCCGGTCATGGTGGAAGGGAACCTGGGAGCTACGCCATTGGTTGGTGCGGCTGGCGGGGAGGTGCGCCGGCGCCGACCAGGAACAGGTTGGCCTTTGATGCGTTGCGTCCGGGTCACCTCCCGTCTGCTGCGTGGATGTACTGAGGCTGCCGGCGTCCTTGGGTCAATAACATGGCCGCCACTCGCCTCCACTACTACCTAGCTGTGGCAAGTGAGGGTTGCTCCGGTGCTCCCCCCTAAACAAAGTTAAAGATTATAGTTGGTTTTTTTTTTTTCTGTGTTGGGCTCGCCGAAACCCATATCCAGCACATGTATGCCCGTCTGTATTGATACGGTATGTGTACGTCGCGTAAAAAATAAAAGAGATCACGTGACCAAGATCTTTATAGGACCTTTCTATTTCGGCACACGCACGTGACCGTAGATATGTACAAAAACAAGGTACAACACAACGCGGGCCATACGAGCCTGTACAGGGTTGTACGGACGGTGGACCTACGCTGAAAATGTGATCGTGCCCCCGCTTACGAACATGTATGAGAAGATCTCCGTCGTTGTTGTGTTTGACGCGCCTAGAATTTTTCCAGGGGAGGAGCACCGGAGCAGAAGTGGTGGCAAGTAGGTTGCATATTGGATCTATAAAATTGTATACGTACGTGTGTATTTGCATCTCAAATTCTGGATGAATCTACAATTATTGCTATGCAAATATGTCGAAGCTACCTCTTCTTGCATACACGTGGAAGCCACGTCCTATCTTGATTCCTCCCTTCCTCGGAACAAGCTCACAAGTCTGCATATTTTCTATGAAATTTTGTGACCTTGAGAAATTTTCGCTCTGTCATGGTGGGCACTGATCTGTTTGTGAATTTCTCGTCCAACATTTTTTCTGTTCTTCGTATGTTGCAAAACCTGTATCCATTTTATGTTTCAGGGATTGTGCACACTTTTCTATCTACAAAAGCAACTGCATGATCTGCGTGTTCGATCCTGCCATGGTAAGTGCCATGGAAATATGTACTTCGTTGCTCGATCTCTCGTAAGCGGTGCTACAGGTGAAATGAGAGCTGCTCGAGAAAGAAGCTATAGCTGGCCAGTTAATTCACTCCTCTTGTTGATAATACATTTAATCCATGTTATTATTATTTTAAGTATTACTACATTTGGAGATGAGGAAGTGGCACCAGTGATAGAAACCCTGACCGTGGAAGCTAAAGTTGGTCAGCTTCCATGCTGGTGATGTACCAAAAGGAACTTACTTCGTATAATTGTAGCGTAGATTATTTCTCTACCATCATAACACACGGACAAGATTAGTCAAGGACTTCCTGCCATCTGGATTAGATTGCCGTCTTAAATTAAACATTTAAAATTAATATTGTGCAATTGATTTAATATGACCGTAGCAACGCACGGGTTTTGTCCTAGTATATGCTAAAATGCTTTAGAAGTTTAGCTCTTCTGCATGTTTTGTTCTACCCTGCTCTGCCTGCGACACGAGTTGCCTGCAAGGTGTTTCCTGAAATGATTTAGCTATTGTTCTCTGAAGCATGGGGCCTTCACTCAGCAGGATTTCTTCAGGAAACAAGCGCACCATCAGAACAGTACATGTACAGGTATGGTATATTGTCTACTTCTAATCACAAGAGTATCATCCTGCACTTATAACCCATTTAAAATTAAAATCTCTTCTTGATCAGTGGATGGTGGTGGGCAATGACTTCGTGCACTCGGAGATGCCGGTGTGAAGAAGAGCCCGCAGGTCTGGATCAACCTCGCCTCCAAGGGCAAGGTATATGTTTCCGATGAACTCACCAATCATCTTCTTGAACAACTTCATTAGTACATGGCAATGAACAGTCACTCAACATTTTTGCTTTTGCAAATGTTTATGAATGCAAAGAGCAAGCCAATATACCAGGAGCTGTAGAGGAAGTACGTAAGACAGGCCTCGAAGGATGGTGTCGACATCCGCATCATTGCCGGTGAGACCTCTAGATGCGGTGTAGGGAGAGCATGGCGATGGTGTAGGGATGCAATGCTGCTTCAAGTTTTTGCTCTTTTCATGCTTGGTAAAATGACAACCATATAAAACCAATAAGTTTTTCCTTAGTTTTTTTGCATGCTTTATTCTCCAAGTGTATCAATTTAAGAACTTACTATTGTTTACTGAACATCTGCGAAGATAAGTCCTAATTGTTATCTATTCACCATGTGCCCATGTGTTGAAAAAGCATCTGAGGGACATCAGATGAGTGAAAATGAATGGCAGCGATATGAAAAGGAATAAACATATTGTCAAAAGAGCACATCTTGACTAGGCCATTTTGCCGCTGAAAAACAGATAGACCACCATGTATCTTCACTGAGGTGATCAAATCAATCACTGCATTTTTTATTTGTTGGTTTGCTTTGATAATTGTCAGTGACAACACTTCATTATCATGAGGGTGATGACGGAGGATAATCCTTGTGCTTTGTAGGGTTGCAGCAATCGATGGAGATCAAGGTTCCCAGGAGACTTCCACCGAGAGGGTCGAGCTATTGGTGACATGAAAGAGTGGAAGGTAGTTTTAGTATTCATTAGTCTGCAAACAAGTAGTATTAATTTTTATTTGTCCTGCTATTAGTAGCTCCCTTTTTTATATCTGCAAGTAGGTACCGCCGAAGATTGCTATGATGCAATTTATTAAAGAATTTTCTAGAGATGCTTTCACAGCTCATCACGTAGATTCAATCTCAGAAGAGGATCTAATTTGGCCACTGCTATGTTGAATATGCTTTGGATTGGTAAGTATATATTTTGCACATTACGGGAAAAGGATGTGGGATGACAATTCCCTTTTTGGTCAGGACACTTTGTGTTTCTCTTATCAGTTCCTATTGTTTGGTTAAATTTCATGTTTGGTTGCGCCAACTCCACTATTTCCTATCTCCAGTGTGAAAAATTCCTATCATTTGAGGTATCCGAAGTTCACAATCTGAATTCCTAACAAGTTTTCAACAATGTTCTCTATTTGATTTTTGCTAATGTGATGCTTAATCAGATTAATTGGCGTATTTTTTCCTATTTCCACCGTATGTATTCACCAAAGAGGAAACTTCCACTGCAGCTCAGTTTTACTATAGGATATATCATTCAGTTTTAGCTAAGGAGGACCTCAAGTGAGCAAAGTTAAGCATGAGAAAGAAGCTAGGAAGGATGGAGAGAACTGAAAAAAATATTACGTGTCTGAATTGGAAAATTAAGGAGCTTTGAATGTTGTCTGTTGCCACCTTCTGTGAATGATCAACAATCAGCTCCTGGACTCACTTTGTGTATGACTTCAGCACTAAATTGTTATATAATCAATGCAAATTGGTATTTGCAGTACTGACTGGTGTCCAAGTTATGTGACAGTATTTAGGCTCCTAAAAAGACGATGTGATTCTTTTTCTGAGTTGACAATAAGAAGTTTTTCTCCCAGTCAAGGGAATTTGTTTAACAGTTATATCTTAAATTCTTTCGATATGAAGGCTTGGTTCTAATTTGGAAAATAAGCCAGAGATGGCATGGCTCATTCATGAATTTGTTGGAGTAACGAAGTCATCAAAAAAGCCATTTTAGCCTGTGGAATTCAAGAAAACTAAATGCTCTTTTATTGAGTCCTGCTTATACATCACGAGTGACCTCAATGAGCCAGGATGGCTGCACAGTCCATATCAGAAGGTGATAGCAAACTGGTAAGAACAACTACAGTTTATAGCTTAACTGTGACAACATCTTCTCTAAGTCCATGGATCATATTTTGGCTTTTCAGCTGTTGCCTGATACTGTGGATCATTCAACGCTGGGAGATTTGAGTATTGTCACTGTGACCGAAACAAGTTCGGACTCTAAGTTCATGGATGCTACCGATTCATTAGTGCTCAAGCTGATGCTACCGAGTTGGAGGAGCTAGGTTTTCGCATTGATTATGATAATGGCTGGAGTCTGAATATTTGGCTGCCACACAAAAAAATCTTGGGCTGAAACTCCAGGGGCTTTTGTTCTTACAGAGCATGGGGATCTGGACATGGAGCAGGCAAATGAGGTTCTTGAACTTGCAATTGCCAAGGGACTGAAAGAGGTGCTTCTGTGTGATGTTGGGCCCGATCTTCTGAGCTTGGGTTTTATCGCCGAGGAAGCGTCTGATGGCTCTCAAGCTTCAGTTTCTGAAGCTGATTCTGGGGTGGTATCTGCGGTTCAGAGACGTGGGCTCTCACGGACTAGCAAGGCACCCTTGGTGGTACTCACAGGTGAAAAGGTGTACCCGCAACAATAAGGAAGGCTACCTCGAACAACTTCTTCCCAATCAGCCATCACGTCGCAAGAAGTCCAAGGTTCCAAAAGCCTCTCCGCCTGAAGTTATGCAGATTGAGGAGATGCAGCTTATCGGCGTTGAAAAATGTCATATCGATCCGGCTGAGCTGACAGATGATCCCCTGATGCAAGGTCGTGATGACCAGTAGTTGCTCTTTTCTGTAATAATATTGCTTAGACCTTGTTACTTTTGAGTTTGCAATGAACCGTGATCGTGTGTTGAATATGTTAAGTTGGAATCGTGGTGTGAATAATCCTCTGAAATGGCCGTCTATCCCTAACAAGATTGAGGAAAGCAATGCTTCTATTATTTGATTACATGAGAACAAAAAGAGGTCGTTTGACAGTAGTTTCATATACAAATTTGCTCCTAAACGTTTTGATAAGTTTGCCTACATCCCTTCGTGATTTTAACGAATATTGCTTGGCTTTTCTCTCTGCACATTGCTGATGATGACTTGTGGTTAATACTGGGTGATTTTAACTTCTATAGGTTTGTGGAAAACTGTAATGGCCAATATGAGAGACATAGCCACTTTCAATCAAGTAATTAGCTATCTTGGGCTTATTGAGTTGCCGATTAAGATTAGATCATATACATGGAGTAACATGCGAACAAACCCGCTTCTTGTTCAATTGGATTGGTTTGTCATGTCTATAGCCTGGACTCTAAAATTCCCAAACACGCTTGTTAACCCTCTTGTCAGACCAACTTAGGATCACATTCGTGTATTGTCTCAGTTGGAACATCTATTCCTAAGACCGAAGTTCTCAGATTTGAAAGTCACTGCATTCGATTGCCAAAGTTCCTTGATAAAGTAGAATCAATTTGGAATATTCACGGCCCGGGAGACTTTGCTAAACAACTTTCTACTAAATTTAAGTTGTTGAGTTACCGCGGAAGAGTAACAAAAAGACATGTACTTGAAACCACGCATATGCACAACAATGCTGTTTTGTTATTGCGTTTGGTATTATCATAATGTAGTACATTACTGTGAATTATATATGTGCATTAAGAAATAAATTTGAGGACCCGTGGCAACGCACGGGCATTTGTACTAGTCATATAGAAGTATCATGCCTATGATACTACATTTTACTATCTCCACAATGCATGGTATCATATACTAGTATCACAGTTTTCTTATATTAATTGATTTGTACAATCTCAATGCAAATATATGTACACGATTTACTTGATATTAAAATTTTCTAGTAGTATGTGTTATGATACGGTATCTACCTATGATACTAGTATCCTCTCTGTCAATCTTAATTATACTGCCACATCAGTATTTTGCATACATGAAATGCATGATACTACCTATGATACTCCCATTGTGGGTAGTCTTATCCTTAATGGCTACCTTTAGGTTAATCGTAGTTATTACGGCTGTAACCATCAGCTTTCAAGATCGCCCACAACACTAGAGTGCAAATGAATTGACCGACAAGCGACGAGGTAGGCAACCAGCCGGCTACCTATTTATTCTCCCATCCTATGCCACCATCTCCGGCGAGGCAATCGAGTAGAAATTTTAAGCTCCATCTTATCACTGTGTGTTGCTACAATTTCAATGCGATTTTCTTATCTTATTTCCTTCCTCGTCTCATTTTGTTCTTCCTGACTCTACGCATAGAAATTCGATATGATTGGCCGCTGCCATTTCAATCAAGATAAACATTGCGTTGCTGCCGCCAATCGAATCATCGCGTGTGGTCGCAACGCCTCCAGATCTTGGCAGCTCGCTATTCGCGTCCGTAGACGTTCACCAGTGTTACCTCCTACTACTAAGAGCTATGCTACTCACACTCTAATCACTTGGACACACACACTCAAACTTGCTCCAATGGAATGGAGGACACGAGCAGTTTTGGTGCAGCTCAAAGCTTGCTGCTTTTCTTGCTTCTTCTCTACTACTTGGTGTACTGAAATGATACAATGGGGGTCCTATTTATACTAGTAAGTAAGCTGATATTCTACTACTCCTCTAGGTGTGAACATTTGACTACCCTTACCCTGAAGGCAGCTGCACGTTTATCTCCTTTCCTAGCATGTTCTGATTGCTGCTTCTTGTGCGAAAAGTGTTTTTAGCTCCCGAGCTCCAGTGCTCTCGCTATGTTAAGAAAAAATTAAAAATATTTTTACAAGTTATAAAAATCATGAAAATAATTCTGAAGACTTTCATTGATACATTCCACAATCATGCAAAATCCCAATCCGAAATTCTTTTTATTGTGAGCTAGATAAAAATGAAAAAATCTGATATGTTTTGAAGATTTAAAAATGACTACTCAGATCTACAATTTTTTTATTTTTCTGTAGCTCAAAATATTAAGTATTTGAAACTGGTTTTTTGCACGTTTGTGGGATACATCATTGACTATGTGCGGATTTTTTTCCAGAATTTTTTGAAGCACAAAAATATGAATTTTGATTTTTTTTAAAACGAGATCACTGGTGCCCATGTGCACCAAATCTCTGTCCCTTCTTGTGTTCCTACTAGCATGCATACTACTACTATACTAACAGCACATGCACGTACTGGTGCATGTTTTATTTGTGGCTAAGCAACTTGATTAAAGCAACAATTCTCCCCCTAATCTAGTTGCTCTTGATGGCGATGACGCCTATTCTCTCCCGCAGACTCTGAAACTGAATGCGACCAAGTACTTTGGTCAGGATGTCCGCGAGTTGGTCTTCAGTGCCGATGTACTCGACGTTAATTTTTCCGTCCTCGACACACTCTCTGATGAAATGAAAGCGTGTCTCGATGTGCTTACTCCGATCATGGAAGACCGGATTTTTGCACAGCTGAATTGCAGACTTGTTGTCCACAAATATTGTCGCGGTGTCATCCTTCTTGCCGAAGAGGTCACCAAGAAGTCGGCCGAGCCAAACTCCTTGGCAAGCCGCGGTTGTCGCAACAATGTACTCCGCCTCGCACGATGATAGTACGACCACCTTTTGCTACTGTGACTGCCAAGTCACAGGGTTACGACCAATCATGAATAGCATACATGAGGTGCTCTTTCGGTCGTCGATGTCTCCTGCCATGTCAGCGTCGCTGTAGCCGATCAGCTTGCCGCCGTCCTCATCCTTTACGTAGCGGCAACCATAGTTGCGCGTACCAGCAATGTACCGCAACAAATGCTTGACAGCAGCCATGTACTCTGTCGTGGGCTTCTCCATGAACCGACTAACGTAGCCGACAGCGAATGCAATGTCAGGCCGAGTGTGCACAAGGTACCTCAGGCTCCCGACAATGCTGCGGTAGAATGTTGCGTCCACCGGTGGGTTAGAGCTCTCCTTGCTCAACTTGAGCCTCGGCTCCATTGGGACGTGCCGGCGCGCTGGACATAACCCTTTGCAACAAGGTGAGCCTTGTGCTTGATGATGTCACCATCACTGTTCTTCTTCAGTTTGAAGACCCACTTGAGCCCGATGGGGAAATGACCTGCTGGTAAACTTTTGAGTTCCCAAGTGCCATTCTCCTCGATGGTGGTCATCTCGTCCAACATGGCAGCACGCCATGCTGGTGTGGTTCAGCTTCGGCGAAGGTGGAAGGTTCTTCACCCACCACCAGAAGGAGCTCCTCGGCGGACTCGGCGACAATGTTGTCGATGGTGCGAAACCTGCATAGGCGTCCATCACCATCCGCTGAGGTTGGTGTCACTCCAGGTGGAGGTGACACGAACTCGACTGGAACGTCGTGACCAGCTTGCTGCAACGTAGGCATAGTCGCAGGTGTTGCTGGTTCCTCCGGTTGCTGTGTGGAGAGTGGCGGAGATTGTGCTACTCCCCCGTCATCTGCAGCCACGTCGTCGTTCACGCTAGTGTCGATCCCCGAAACGGGGAAATTGAAGGTGAAAGTGTGAGCAGGGTGAGCGTCCGTGTGCTCAGCCCACTCCCAGCTTGCATCCTCATCAAACATGATGCCTCGGGAGACATGTGCGCGCTGCGACACTGGGTCAAATAGCTTGTATGCCTTTGATCCAACATCATAGCCCATGAGTACCATGGGCGTGCTTCGGTCATTGATACGTCCAAAACGTATCTACTTTCCCGAACACTTTTGCTATTGTTTTGCCTCTAATTTGTGTATTTTGGATGCAACTAACACGGACTAACGATGTTTTCAGCAGAACTGCTCTGGTGTCTCGTTTTTGTGCAGAAATCCAACTTTCAGGAAAATTCTCGAAATTTATGCGAAAGGTCTTATTTTCCCGGAAGATTGACGGAGCCAGAAGGGCAAGCCAGGTGGAGGCCCGAGGGCCCCACACACTAGGCCGGCGCGGCCCAGGAGGGGGGCGCGCCGCCCTGTTGTGTGGCCCCCTCGGCTGGCCTCCGACGCCCCTCTCTGGACTACTTAACGCCTTCGACCTAAAAACGCACGGGGGGTAAGAAGAAATCGCCAGAAGACATCCAGTACGCCGCCACCATCGCGAAACTCCGTCTCGGGACCAGAAACTCCGTTCTGGCACTCCGCCGGGACGGGGAATTGGAGGAGATCATCGCCATCATCGCCACCGACGCCTCTCCATCGACCAGCCATGTTTCCCCCATCCATGTGTGAGTAATTCCCCCGCTGTAGGCTGAAGGGGATGGTAGGGATTGGATGAGATTGGTCATGTAATAGCATAAGATTGTTAGGGCATAGTGCCTAGTGTCCGTAATTGGTACTTTTATGATATTGTTGCAACTTGTTATGCTTAATGCTTGTCACTAGGGCCCTGATGTCTACGGGAGCTTCTATTCTTGTAGACAGTGTTGGGCCTCCAAGAGCAGAGGTTTGTAGAACAGCAGCAAGTTTCCCTTAAGTGGATACCCAAGGTTTATCGAACTCAGGGAGGAAGAGGTCAAAGATATCCCTCTCATGCAACCCTGCAACCACAAAGCAAGAAGTCTCTTGTGTCCCCAACACACCAAATAGGTGCACTAGTTCGGCGAAGAGATAGTGAAATACAGGTGGTATAAATAAGTATGAGCAGTAGCAACGGTGCCGAGAAAAGTGCTTGGCGTGTAGTTGATGGTGGTAGTATTGCAGCAGTAGTAACGCATAGAAACGAGTAAACAAGCAGTAGTAATGTAGCGAGTAGTAACACAGCGAGTAGTAACTCAGCGGTATTTAGGAACAAGGCCTAGGGATTACACTTTCACTAGTGGACACTCTCAACATTGATCACATAACAGAACAGATAAATGCATACTCTACACTTTTGTTGGATGATGAACACATTGCGTAGGATTACACGAACCCTCAATGCCGGAGTTAACAAGCTCCACAATAATGCTCATGTTTAAGTAACCTTTAGTGTAAGATAGATCAACGCTACTAAACCAAGTACTAGCATAGCATGCACACTTGTCACCTTCATGCATATGTAGGAGGAATAGATCACATCAATATTATCATAGCAATAGTTAACTCCATAATCTACAAGAGATCATGATCATAGCACAAACCAAGTACTAACACGGTGCACACACTTGTCACCTTTGCACACATGCGGGAGGAATAAACTACTTTAATAACAAATCACTAGAGTAGCACATAGATAGTAGTGATACAAACATGCTGCAATCATAAAGAGATATAAATAAGCACCTCACTATGCCATTCAATGAGTAAGTATTCTGTGAAATCTAGCCTAAGAGACCCACACGGTGCACACACTGTCACCTTTACACACGTGGGACGAGGAGTCTCCGGAGATCACATAAGTAAAACTCACTTGACTAGCATAATGACATCTAGATTACAAGCATCATCATATGAATCTCAATCATGTAAGGCAGCTCATGAGATTATTGTATTGAAGCACATAGGAGAGAGATGAACCACATAGCTACCGGTACAGCCCCGAGCCTCGATGGAGAACTACTCCCTCCTCATGGGAGCAGCAGCGGTGATGAAGATGGCGGTGGAGATGGCAGTCGATGGAGAAGCCTTCCGGGGGCACTTCCCCGCTCCGGCAGGGTGCCGAAACAGAGATCCTGTCCCCCAGATCTTGGCTTCGCGATGGCGGCGGCTCTGGAAGGTTTTCGTGGGTTTCGTCAATTGTTGTCGGGTTTTCTGATCCAGGGGCTTCTTATAGGCGAAGAGGCGGCGCCAGGGGGTCGAAGGGCTGGCCAAACCCTAGGGGGCGCGGGCCACCCCTAGGCCGCGCCGGGTATGGTGTGGTGGGCTCCGTGCCCCCCCTCCGGTCCCTCTCGTGTGTTCCGGATGCTTCCGGGGATTCTAAGATCTTTGGCGTTGATTTCGTCCGATTCCGAGAATATTTCGTTACTAGGATTTACGAAACCAAAAACAGCAGAAAACGAGAACCGGCACTTCGGCATCTTGTTAATAGGTTAGTTCCGAGAAAATGCACGAATATGACATAAAGTGTGCATAAAACATGTAGATAACATCAATAATGTGGCATGGAACACAAGAAATTATCGATACGTTGGAGACGTATCAACATCCCCAAGCTTAGTTCTGCTCGTCCCGAGCAGGTAAAACGATAACAAAGATAATTTCTGGAGTGACATGCCATCATAAACTTGATCATACTATTTGTAAAGCATATGTAGTGAATGCAGCGATCAAAACAATGTATATGACATGAGTAAACAAGTGTATCATAAAGCAAAGACTTTTCATGAATAGCACTTCAAGACAAGCATCAATAAGTCTTGCATAAGAGTTAACTCATAAAGCAATAATTCAAAGTAAAGGTATTGAAGCAACACAAAAGAAGATTAAGTTTCAGCGGTTGCTTTCAACTTGTAACATATATATCTCATGGATATTGTCAACATAGAGTAATATAATAAGTGCAATAAGCAAGTATGTAGGAATCAATGCACAGTTCACACAAGTGTTTGCTTCTTGAGGTGGAGAGAAATAGGTGAACTGACTCAACATTGAAAGTAAAAGAATGGTCCTCATAGAGGAAAAGCATCGATTGCTATATTTGTGCTAGAGCTTTGATTTTTAAAACATGAAACAATTTTGTCAACGGTAGTAATAAAGCATATGCATCATGTAAATTATATCTTATAAGTTGCAAGCCTCATGCATAGTGTACCAATAGTGCTCGCACCTTGTCCTAATTAGCTTGGACTACCTGGATTATCACCGCAATACATATGCTTTAACCAAGTTTCACAAAGGGGTACCTCTATGCCGCCTGTACAAAGGTCTAAGGAGAAAGCTCGCATTTGGATTTCTCGCTTTTGATTATTCTCAACTTAGACATCCATACCGGGACAACATAGACAACAGATAATGGACTCCTCTTTTAATGCTTTAAGCATTTGACAACAATTAATTCTTTTCTCATTAGAGGTTTGAGGATATTTGTCCAAAACTGAAACTTCCACCATGAATCATGGCTTTAGTTAGCGGCCCAATGTTCTTCTCTCACAATATGCATGCTCAAACCATTCAACTCGGTGTAGATCGCCCTTACTTCGAGACAAGACGAACATGCATAGCAACTCACATGAAATTCAACAATGAGTTGATGGCGTTCCCCGATAAACATGGTTATCGCACAACAAGCAACTTAATAAGAGATAAAGTGCATAATTACATATTCAATACTACAATAGTTTTTAAGCTATTTGTCCCATGAGCTATATATTGCAAAGGTGAATGATGGAATTTTAAAGGTAGCACTCAAGCAATTTACTTTGGAATGGCGGGAAAATACCATGTAGTATAGGTAGGTATGGTGGACACAAATGGCATAGTGGTTGGCTCAAGTATTTTGGATGCATGAGAAGTATTCCCTCTCGATACAAGGTTTAGGCTAGCAAGGCTTATTTGAAACAAACACAAGGATGAACCGGTGCAGCAAAACTCACATAAAAGACATATTGTAAACATTATAAGACTCTACACCGTCTTCCTTGTTGTTCAAACTCAATACTAGAAATTATCTAGACCTTAGAGAAACCAAATATGCAAACCAAATTTTAGCATGCTCTATGTATTTCTTCATTAATGGGTGCAAAGCATATGATGCAAGAGCTTAAACATGAGCACAACAATTGCCAAGTATCACATTACCCAAGACATTTATAGTAATTACTACATGTATCATTTTCCAATTCCAACCATATAACAATTTAACGAAGAGGAAACTTCGCCATGAATATTATGAGCTAAGAACACATGTGTTCATACGAACCAGCGGAGCGTGTCTCTCTCCCACACAAGCATGATGTAATCCAATTTATTCAAACAAAAACAAAAACAAAAGCACACAGACGCTCCAAGTAAAGCACATAAGATGTGGCCGAATAAAAATATAGTTTCGGGGGAGGAACCCGATAATGTTGTCGATGAAGAAGGGGATGCCTTGGGCATCCCCAAGCTTAGACGCTTGAGTCTTCTTGATATATGCAGGGATGAACCACCGGGGCATCCCCAAGCTTAGAGCTTTCACTCTCCTTGATCATAGTATATCATCCTCCTCTCTTGACCCTTGAAAACTTCCTCCACACCAAACTCGAAACAACTCGTTAGAGGGTTAGTGGACAATAAAAATTCACATGTTCAGAGGTGACACAATCATTCTTAACACTTCTGGACATTGCATAAAGCTACTGGACATTAATGGATCAAAGAAATTCATCCAACATAGCAAAAGAGGCAATGCGAAATAAAAGGCAGAATCTGTCAAAACAGAACAGTCCGTAAAGATGGATTTTATTAGGCCACCAGACCTGCTCAAACGAAAATGCTCAAATTGAATGAAAGTTGCGTACATATCTGAGGATCATGCTCGTAAATTGGCATAATTTTATGAGCTTCCTGCAGGGCAGTGGGCTCAGATTCGTGACAGCAAAGAAATCTGGAACTGCGCAGTAATCCAAATCTAGTACTTACTTTTCTATCAACGGCTTAACTTGGCACAACAAAACTCAAAACTAAGATAAGGAGAGGTTGCTACAGTAGTAAACAACTTCCAAGACACAAATATAAAACAAAGTACTGTAGCAAAATAACACATGGGTTATCTCCCAAGAAGTTCTTTCTTTTTAGCCATTAAGATGGGCTCAGCAGTTTTAATGATGCACTCGCAAGAAATAGTATTTGAAGCAAAAAAGAGCATCAAGAGGCAAATTCAAAACACATTTAAGTCTAACATACTTCCTATGCATAGGTATCTTGTAAATAAACAAGTTCATGAAGAGCAAAGTAACAAGCATAGGAAGATAAAACAAGTGTAGCATCAAAAATTTCAGCACATAGAGAGGTGTTTTAGTAACATGAAAATTTCCACAACCATATTTTCCTCTCTCATAATAACTTTCAGTAGCATCATGAGCAAACTCAACAATATAACTATCACATAAAGCATTCTTATCATGAGTCTCATGCATAAAATTATTACTCTCCACATAAGCATAATCAATTTTATTAGTTGTAGTGGGAGCAAATTCAACAAAGTAGCTATCATTATTATTCTCATCAAGTGTAGGAGGCATAGTATAATCACAACAAAATTTACTCTCAGCAGTAAGTGGCATCAAAAGACCACTATCATTATAATCATCAGAAATAGGAGGCAAAGTATCATCAAAGAAAATTTTCTCCTCAATGCTTGGGGGACTAAAAATATCATGAAAACCAGCTTCCCCAAGCTTAGAACTTTCTATATCATTGTCAACAATGGTGTTCAAAGCGTTCATACTAATATTACTACCGAGCATGCAAAGAAGATTTCATAGGTTTTTTAATTTTCGCATCAAACAATCCATGTTTTAAATCAGGAAATAGAATAAGAAGCTCACTCTTGTACATTATGCCAAACTAGTGTAAACAAGAAACAACAAGATGCAATTGCAGGATCTAAAGGAAATAGCTTTGAGCACACACACGACGGCGCCAGAAAAATACTTTACCTGAGACCGTAGTATGAGTGCCTTTTACCTTTCCTCCCCGGCAACGGCGCCAGAAAAGTGCTTGATGTCTACGGGAGCTTCTATTCTTGTAGACAGTGTTGGGCCTCCAAGAGCGAGAGGTTTGTAGAACAGCAGCAAGTTTCTCTTAAGTGGATACCC